>NC_060180.1:18795750-19122000 GCF_021184085.1 Oncorhynchus gorbuscha | reverse complement strand
GGGACGGAGATGTGTCTTCCAACAAGACAATGATCCAAAACATAAAGCAAAATCTACAATGGAATGGTTCAAAAATAAACATATCCAGGTGTTAGAATGGCCAAGTCAAAGTCCATGTCACGACTAGTCAAGGTGGGTGGAATCAGGCGCAGAGAGCAAATAGTGAATAGAGGTTTATTCTCCGGTGAACAACAATAAACACGGACAACCCAAAATACAAACAGGGTGAAAAATATCCAAAACAGGAAATAACAGACAAACCGGAGAAATAAAACACAAAAACACCGACAGCCGAAACGAAATGACAAAACAAACAATCCCGCACAAAACAAGGGCGGGGCAACCTACATATTATACAGATACTAATTAACTAACACACAGGTGAAAACAATCAGACAAAACCAACAGATAACCGAAAAGGGATCGGTAGTGGCTAATAGGACGGTGACGACGACCGCCGCGCACAGCCTGAACGGGCAGGAGAGCCAACCTCGGCGGAAGTCGTGACAGTCTAGACCTGAATCCAATCGAGAATCTGTGGAAAGAACTGAAAACTGCTGTTCACAAATGCTCTCCATCCAACCTCACTGAGCTCGAGCTGTTTTGCAAGGAGGAATGGGAAAAAATGTCAGTCTCTCGATGTGCAAAGCTGATAGAGACATACCCCAAGCGACTTACAGCTGTAATCACAGCAAAAGGTGGCGCAACAAAGTATTAACTTAAGGGGGCTGAATAATTTTGCACGCCCAATTTTTCAGTTTTTGATTTGTTAAAACAGTTTGAAATATCCAATAAATGTCGTTCCACTTCATGATTGTGTCCCACTTGTTGTTGATTCTTCACAAAAAAATATAGTTTTATATCTTTATGTTTGAAGCCTGAAATGTGGCAAAAGGTCGCAAAGTTCAAGGGGGCCGAATACTTTCGCAAGGCACTGTATATCTATAACACAAAATCCAGTATTGAATGAGGAAAATATTTTCTTAAAGTTTTTCTTTCAATGTATTTCTTTACAGATTGCAGTGAAAAACAAATCGGAGCAACACACCATCGGCCAGAGTGGACGCCTTCAACCCAAACAAGCTACTATCCTGCTGAAAAGATACCCCAACTTACACGTAGAAATCTAGGACTACTCCCAGCCCTACTACTACGATGTATTAATTGTGGGCCAGAGAATCTTAACCACCCTGCCCACTGTCCTCTGTTATCATGCTTGGCCTTTGTGGCCAACTGAGGTCTCTGCTAGTTCTTACGGTAAAGAGGAAGTCTCTTAGATCACAGAAACATCACCAACGTTCCACGAATGCTAGACGTGATTCATCAACAAAGTGAATTAAGTGGATTTATTGTGCTGCAGATGCACTTCTTGTGATTGCCATATTAAATTGAGTATGCTGTTATAGGTCATCAAATAAAACAGTACCATTAAAATGGCTTCAGTCACAAAAGAAGATTCCTACGAATATGTAACTTCACTCATTGTCTAGTATTTTGAAGAGCATTTTCATTACGCATTCAGTTATTGCTATATTATTGCATGGCTTTTTAAGATGCCCTATTAATTTACATTTCTCAAATAACGATCAAGGACATTTGTTTTCATAACTTGACATGATATCGTGTGTGTGCCCTGGATGAAATATAGTGTGACTGACTGTTATCTCAGTGTCCTGAGTTGACTCCCATAAAATGTATTTCCCTTTAAAAATGATCTAAATAAATCCATACTGTACAGACAGTGGTTGCTAACGATATTAAGATATTGGTGACCTCTGCAGTATTTAATTATGGTTATTTTGTTGCATTTCCTCTGGAGTGCACCACCACCGGACATTCACCTCAATAGGATACCTATTTTGAGTTTACAATGGATCACTCAAATGTAATTTGAAACACTCCTGATAAAGTTGAACTGCCTAGCTGTTCTGTATTATTGGCCAATTTGCCAGATAGGATTTCATGCCAGGAAGCAAAGCCCATTGCAGGTCATAGTCTTATAGGTATTGGAAATCATATTAAGATTACTGAGGTACCAAGACAATATCTCAGTGACCGACTAATGTCTACTGGAATATCAGCTCCAGTTTCCATTACCTTATAATTCACTCCTTTTTATAACTCACTCCTTATAATTCAAGTCCTTTTTATTCAGGCAATGGTTTTTATTTTGTGCTAATTAAGTTTGAAGTCTGTCAGCGTTGGGATGTTGGATACACTGTCTTATGTCTGCCATCCAGGAAACTGCTAAATCCTCTATCAGATTTGGGGGGGTCCTCATTATAAAAAGAGAAAAGTTGCCATCTCGCTCCACCCACGCTGCCCCCCATTTCCTTGCCTATTTATTTCCTGCTAAACATGCATACTGAAATGGAAATGCTTTCCTTTGTCATCAGCACTCGTGCAGATGGGTTTGATCAAACCACCACAAAATAGTAATTCACTCTCGGGCTGAGTCCGACCTGAGTTAAGCTTGCATAAATGGAGCGCAATTCCCTCATGAACTTTTCTCTATATGCATATTCTGAGCTTGAATTTAAGCAGGAGAATAGAATGCTATTCACCTGCTATTCATTTGGGTGGAGATCAAATTAATAAAGGTGTGGTGGAGGTGTCTATAGATACGCAGTATTCTGACCTTGACTTAATTCCCTAATAATTGCCCCACCTTACACACAAGGAAACCATGAATAAGGTCTAGTGAACCTACCGGTTCCATGTAGAAAAAGCATCTACCTAATTTTTTTAGACTGAAATAACACCATTCTCCATGCACTAATTTACAACTTGATAAGAGCTAGGTAAATTAGTAATATGTTGGTAGAGCATGGCGCTTGTAACGCCAGGGTAGTGGGTTCGATCCCCGGGACCACCCATACATAGAATGTATGCACACATGACTGTAAGTCGCTTTGGATAAAAGCGTCTGCTAAATGGCATATATTATTATTATTATATGTTTGGGTAAGGGAATTGTAAATATAAATAACTTGATTTAGATCTATACCAAGCAAAAATATAAACGCAACATGTAAAGTGTTGATCCCATGTTTCATGAGCTGAAATAAAAGATGCCAGAAATTTTCCACACCCACAAAAAGCTTATTTCTCTCAAGTTTAGTGCACAAATTTGTTTACATCCCTGTTAGTGAGCATTTATTTTTGCCAAGCTAATCCATCCACCTGACAGATATGGCATTTCAAGAAGCTGATTAAATAGCTTGATCATTATATTGGGGATAATAAAAGGCCACTCTAAAATGTGGAGTATTTATTGTCTGTAATAAAGCCCTTTTAAGGGGAGAAACTCATTCTGATTGGCTAGGCCTGGCTCCCAAGTGGGTGGCCTATGCCCCCCCAGGCCCACCAATGGCTGCTCCCCTGTCCAATCATGTGAAATCCATAAATTAGGGCCTAATAAATGTATTTCAATTGACTAACTCCATAAACATATTTTTGTTCAATACATTTGATCTTATAATCACTGGAGACAAAACCAGTCATATGACAGTAAACTGAAGCATATCAACAGTAAAGTTTATGAATTGAAATTTTACGGCCTTTTAACTTGCTGGAATAGGCACTCTCAAATGTCTTAATTATAGGCTACCCTGACATTTCTGTTTCCTATTTCTATTATGTTAAATTTTAGCCACTGTCAGTATCGACCGTCAGTAGGTCTAATAACCACACATATTCAACTGCCAATTTACTGTTAGTTCCCTTCAGTTGGTATTGCCTACATTATCATTCCATTTATTTACATTGTTTTGTTTACCTTCATTTGCTTCCTCTGTAAATGCCGCCACGGCTGTGTGGTTGTTGTTGAGGATCATTAGTAACAGTTGATAAAACAAATAGGAGAAATGTGGTGGACCCTCTGTTAAATTACACATTTCTCGAGGTTAAAATATCGCTAAAAATATGATATATCCTTCATTGGAGAGAAGACAACCTCCCATGTTATAACATCGGCCAGTATTGAAATCTGACATGTATGATAAACATTTTGAGGATCTAAATGTAATATGCCTATTAACTTCCAGTGTAGTTAAGAGTGGCTGTATCGCAATGCTACGTCATATGGGCCTCATTTCTGCCTGCTTGAACGACAATAGCTCAAATAGCCTACATGAAATGACCCCAGGAATCGATAAAACATTGCTCAGAGATGCACAAAAACAATATAACATTCAAAATGGGTGAGTCTTTACTTTCATTTTTGTTTGCATACATTTTTACAATAGAGCCAATTTTGACTTTGCAGCTGTCCCATCTAGTGGAAATTGCTCAGTTCTGCCTCAAGGACCCATCCCAATAAATGTCAACCTGCTTAAGAGGCATAGAGCCCCACAGTGGAGGTGTCATAATACTCATAAAACCCAGCGGTCAAACAGGGAAAAGGTTCCAATAGTTTTTCCACCATTCATTTTTCCCAGTGGGGATTTTAGAAACACTTAAAATAAGGACTGTGTTTCGTGTAGGTTTACCCTGGCATGACGTTTTGATAACCGTGTAAATCTCTCTCAGACAAGGTGACTTTTCTCAATATATTCAGCTCTATTAACTCTCAGATTCTAAAATGCTAAGTAGACATCATACAAGCTCCTGCACATCATCTCTAGCTGAGACCTTTGCTAACAGGTATTGTATCAATTTTAAACTTCACAAGAGAGTTCATAGAATTGTCCATTTACTTTTTTTGAGGGCCAATTTATTAATTACTAAATGTAGCTAACATTAGATAGTAATGGTCCTGTGTAGCTCAGTTGGTAGAGAATGGCGCTTGTAATGCCAGAGTAGTGGTTATGATTCACAGGACCACCCATATGTAAAAGGTATGCATGCATGACTGTAAATTGCTTTGGATAGAAGTGTCTGGTAGATGGCATATTCGGCAGTCTCGTCCAGATGATCATGGCATTTGTAGTTCTAGAGATTCTTACCTTTTCCTCGATTTGGCAGTGTCATCCAGATCATCATGGCATTTGTAGTTCTTTATGATAGCTAATTAGCATTTAATTTTGGGGAGGTAAATACAGAGGAATATATTGATAACAGTCACCTTATCCTAAAGAGATTTACACGGTTATCAAAACGTCACGCAAGGGTAGGCCTACATGAAAGTGTTTCTTAAAAAAATATGAATGGTGGGAAAACGATTGGAACCATTTCTTTGTTTGACAGCTAGGTTTGATGGGTATTATGACTCATACTGTGGTAGTCTATTAGAAGAAGACAAATGAATAACCAATTGAAGGACATCTTGCAGAATTGCAGGATAAACAAATGTTAGAGTTTATACATAGCTGGCCATAAATAGATGTTGCATTTTACTTTATAAGTTGTTGCAGCCTGTTCTCATAGACTAGATGTAACATAGTGAATGTAATTCCGGGACACTCAAATTAGTAGGATATGTTAAATCTGGTATGGTTACATAAAACAGATTGTTACTTAAGTTTGGATGGGTGGACATATAACACAAAGGTCTAGCAACCCAAAGGTTGCAATTTCAGATGTCATCACGACAACGTTAGCATTTTAGGTAGTTAGCAACTTTTCATCTACTTACTACATTTTAGCTACTTTGCAACTATTTAACATGTTGGCTAAACCTTACCCTAACCTTACCCATTTTAGCTAACCTTAACCCCAACCCCTAGCCTAGCTAACAATAGCCAGCTAGCTAAAGTTAGCCACCTAGCGAGAATTTGTAACATTTTGTACGCTTTGCAAATTCATAACATATAATATGAATTGTAATTGGAATGTATCATACGAAATGGGTGATGGACATCCACAAATGAATACATACACTACATGGCCAAAAGTATGTGGACTCCTGCTCGCTGAACATCTCGTTCCAAAATCATGGGCATTAATATGGAGTTGGCAACCCCTTTGCTGCTATAACAGCCTCCAATCTTCTGGGATGGCTTTCCACTAGATGTTGGAATATTGCTGGAGGGACTTGCTTCCATTCAGCCACAAGAGCATTAGTGAGGTTGGGGCACTGATGTTGGGCGATTAGGCCTGGCTCGCAGTCGGTGTTCCAGTTAATCTCAAAGGTGTTCGATGGGGTTGAGGTCAGGGTTCTGTGCAGGCCAGTCAAGTTCTTTCACACCGATCTCAACAAACCATTTCTGTATGGACATCGCTTTCAGCATTGTAATGCTCAATCTGGAAAGGGCCTTCCACAAACTGTTGCCACAAAGTTGGAAGCACAGAATCGTCTAGAATGTTATATGCCATAGCGTTAAGATTTCCCTTCACTGGAACTAAGGGGCCTAGTCCAAACCATGAAAAACAGCCACACACCATTATTCCTCCTCCACCAAACTTCACAGCTGGCAGTATGCATTCGGGCAGGTAGCGTTCTCCAAGCATCTGTGTTTCCACTGCTCCAGAGTCCAATGGTTGCGAGCTTTACATCACTTCAGCCACTCTTGGCATTGCACATGGTGATCTTAGGCTTGTGTGCAACCGAGGACAGTTGATTTTAACGGGCTTCAGCACTCGGTGGTCCTGTTCTGTGAGCGTGTGTAGCCTACCACTTCGTGGCTGAGCCATTGTTGCTCCTAGAACTTTCCACTTCACAATAACAGCACTTTCAGTTGACCAGGGCAGAAATTTTACGAACGGACTTGTTGGAAAGATGACATCCTATGGCGGTGCCACGTTGAAAGTCACTGAGCTCTTCAGTAAGGCCATGCTACTGTCAATGCTTGTCTATGATGATTGCATGGCTGTGTGCTCAATTTGATATATCAGCAGTGGGTGTCGCTGAATTAGCCGAATCTACTAATTTGAAGGGGTGTCCACATACTTTTTGTGTCAATTTCGTCCATCCCATCCCAATAAAAGATGGTCTGGTCTAATGCTGTGGCGGTCATACAATTTTTGTCAGATGGTTATTGTCATGCAAAAGACTGCCAGTCTCACGGTAATTGACCGTTAATAAACATAAACACATTTAGCATCTCCAGGCCTCCACGCATACAAGGCCTCCACGCGTACACCATCACAATAAATCCTTTCTTTATTTTAGGCAGGTCTAAAGAAACATGATATGAAGAACATTTATTTCAGAAGAACATAATATGATTTGGGCTATTGTATGTTATCTGGCTATGCGCCATGCCATAGCCTGTAGGCTTGTTAATTTAGCAAGATATGTGTATAAGTCCCGCGTCCTTATTTATATGATTTTATAGTCAGAAGAATACAATTTAACTAGCTGAATAAAATAGACAGGATATTTTTCCCATTCCGGAGCGAGTGCCTATATGAATTGGCTATGTTGAGCGTAAAAGTCATCAGTTGAAACAGAACCTACAGTGGGGCAAAAAAGTATTTAGTCAGCCACCAATTTTGCATGTTCTCCCACTTAAAAGATGAGAGAGGCCTGTAATTTTCATCATAGGTACACTTCAACTATGACAGACAAAATGAGAAAAAAAAATCTAGAAAATCACATTGTCGATTTTTTAAAAATGTATTTGCAAATTATGGTGGAAAATAAGTATTTGGTCAATAACAAAAGTTTATCTCAATACTTTGTTTTATACCCTTTGTTGGCAATGACAAAGGTCAAATGTTTTCTGTAAGTCTTTACAAGGTTTTCAAAAACTGTTGCTGGTATTTTGGCCCATTCCTCCATGCAGATCTCCTCTAGAGCAGTGATGTTTTGGGGCTGTTGCTGGGCAACACGGACTTTCAACTGCCTCCAGAGATTTTCTATGGGGTTGAGATCTGGAGACTGGCTAGGCCACTCCAGGACCTTGAAATTCTTCTTACGAAGCCACTCCTTCGTTGCCCGGGCGGTGTGTTTGGGATCATTGTCATGCTGAAAGACCCAGTCACGTTTCATCTTCAATATCCTTGCTGATGGATGGAGGTTTTCACTCAAAATCTCACGATACATGGCCCCATTCATTCTTTCCTTTACACGGATGAGTCGTTCTGGTCCCTTTGCAGAAAAACAGCCCAGAAGCATGATGTTTCCACCCCCATGCTTCACAGTAGGTATGGTGTTCTTTGGATGCAACTCAGCATTCTTTGTCCTCCAAACACGACGAGTTGAGTTTTTACCAAAAAGTTATATTTTGGTTTCATCTGACCATATGACATTCTCCCAATCTTCTTCTGGATCATCCAAATGCTCTCTAGCAAACTTCAGACGGGCCTGGACATGTACTGGCTTGAGCAGGGGGACACGCCTGGCACTGCAGGATTTGAGTCCCTGGCGGCGTAGTGTGTTACTGATGGTAGGCTGTGTTACTTTGGTCCCAGCTCTCTGCAGGTCATTCACTAGGTCCCCCCGTGTGGTTCTGGGATTTTTGCTCACCGTTCTTGTGATCATTTTGACCCCACGGGGTGGGATCTTGCGTAGAGCCCCAGATCGAGGGAGATTATCAGTGGTCTTGTATGTCTTCCATTTCCTAATAATTGCTCCCACAGTTGATTTCTTCAAACCAAGCTGCTTACCTATTGCAGATTCAGTCTTCCCAGCCTGGTGCAGGTCTACAATTTTGTTTCTGGTGTCCTTTGACAGCTCTTTGGTCTTGGCCATAGTGGAGTTTGGAGTGTGACTGTTTGAGGTTGTGGACAGGTCTCTTTTATACTGATAACAAGTTCAAAAAGGTGCCATTAATACAGGTAATGAGTGGAGGACAGAGGAGCCTCTTAAAGAAGAAGTTACAGGTTTGTGAGAGCCAGAAATCTTGCTTGTTTGTAGGTGATCAAATACTTATTTTCCACCATAATTTGCAAATAAATTCATTAAAAATCCTAAAATGTGATTTTCTGAATTTTTTTTCTCATTTTGTCTGTCATAGTTGAAGTGTACCCATGATGAAAATTACAGGCCTCTCTCATCTTTTTAAGTGGGAGAACTTGCACCATTGGTGGCTGACTAAATACTTTTTTTTGCCCCACTGTATATGCTGGATTTAGAATTATTTGACTATTTATGTTGTGAATTATACAAATCATAGAATGTCTTAGAAATCAAAACATAGCTGGGCTGCATGAAGCTTGCTCTCTGTTCCTTACCTCTCATAAGGTGATCATATTTTCACTATACTCAATTGAATCTGATCTTTACTAATATGCCAAATTTGTTTAGATTTAGAATAGTTCGTTATCAAATGGGCAGGAACAGGGGTAGGGAAAAGACATGTCATCTGTATGCACTGGACTAGTGAAAGAAAGCCGCTCTCCCCCTGGTTTGTTTTTAAATCATGCCAGTTATTTCACTGCATGCATCAACCACTGTTTGAAGCGCTGCTGAGTGACCTCTAAGGTACTGCATCTCCGTGCTAGAGGCGTCACTCACTGGTTCGAATCTACGCTGTATCACAACCTGCCGTGATTGGGAGTCCCATAGGGCGGTGCACAATTGGCCTAGCGTCGTTTGGGTTTGGCCGGTGTAGGCCGCCATTATAAGAATTTGTTCTTTACCGATTTGCCTAGTTAAATAAAGGCTAAATAAAGTAAAACATTTAAAAGAGCATGCAGCCTCTCGCTGCGCGACGGTTGATATTCTGCCCAAACTCTGTATGCCATGGGCTCTCCAACCCTGTTCTTGCAGCTACCCAGTGCTTATTTTGTGCAACCATGTGTAATCAGTTTAGGAACATCGATAGTATCATGTTGTCACAACCAAACATATTTCTTTAAACTGTTGACAGCCCCTCTCTCTGCATGGTCGAGAAAGGAATTAAGGAGAGAGAGGAGATGGAAACACACGGTAGTGAGATATTCTGTAACTAAAGGTAATGTGACAGCATATTAATTATGAAAATATAAAGATCCTCTATTACTAAACTATTCCAAATATCTATGTAAACCGCCCTGCGCAATCAATGAGCTAACAGCATCAGCCTATACATTCTCTCCCAGACTCATGGATAGAAACTTTGGAGCATGGCATAAGGTAACCAGTCCATCCAGTATGGATAATAATACAGTCTACACTCAAATGCGATGAGTAAAATTAGTTTAATTTTGTAGTCTAGGCTAGACCAATTATGTACCAAAGACATCTTAAATCAGTTGTTTTATGACATGCGTAATATGCGGTAGGCTATGTATTATTGTACAATGGCACAATCAATATTTTAAAAAACGTTTAATTTCGGGCTTGGCCTCATAGGCCTCTGCGTATGCATAAGCTCTAGTATGCATATGGTTGTTTTGAATGAATCGTCACCTTAGAAAGCGCTGTCCATTTCGTTGTGTTAGGCTTTGAAACAACATCCACAAGGACCATGTTTTCACTCAGTTTCAACCTGTTGTTGAACTCCTTTCTTCAAATTGATCAATCACTTTTTTAAATCTACCAATTGGCACTGAAACGGAGACGAATATTGTCACGATCGTCGTATGGAGTAGACCAAAGCGCAGCGTGGTGTGAATCCATTACTTTATTGAATGACGAAAAAACACGAATAACACAAACGACACAAACGACACAAACGACACAAACGACACAAACGTGACACTATGACACTATGACACTATGACACTATGACACTATGACACTATGACACTATGACACTATGACACTATGACACTATGACACTATGACACTATGACACTATGACACTATGACACTATGACACTGACTGCAGACACAGGCAACTACACATAGACAATAACCCACGAACTACAATACAACACAGGCTACCTAAATATGGTTCCCAATCAGAGACAACGACAAACACCTGGCACTGATTGAGAACCATATCAGGCCAAAACACATAGAAATAGACAAACTACACATACAACATAGAATGCCCACTCCTATCACATCCTGACCAAACAAAACATAGAAACAAACAACGCAAATAATGGTCAGAGTGTGACAAATATGCATATATTTAGATGGATTTCTTTCATTGATCCCTAATATTCTGAACCCGTTCTGTTGATATATTGTAGTGAGTCTGTCGACAAAATTATAACTAAAAAAATACACTGTATTTAAAGGGATGGCTTGAAATAAATGTAGGAGCGTGTTAGCTGTCCGATGCCACCTGTGTCAGTTCCTCATACTCGAAGATTTGATGCCGGCTATACACACCAGGTCTCCAGTACACCTTCACAACCCGGTGTGTCTTGTTCCTGCTTCTCGCACTCATCCTGAGGTGTGTGTTCTCAGCCCGGTACAACCAGTACCGGTACCACGCACCAGGCCTATAGTGCGCCTCGGCAGTCCAATATGCCCTGTTCCTCCTACCCACACTCACCCTGAGGTGCGTGTCTCCAGCCCGGTACCACCAGTGCCGGCACCACACACCAGGCCACCAGTGCGCCTCCAGGGTCCAGTACTCCCTGTTCCTGCTCCTCGCACTCGCCCTGAGGTGCGTGTCCCCAGCCTGGTACCACCAGTGCCGGCACCACGCACCAGGCCTATAGTGCGCCTCGGCAGTGCGCCTCTTCACCTGCTCTTTGACTCTGTGTAGCCATGTCACATCAAGTCCAAATTCATATTCAAAAATAATATGACTACATTTACTTCAGACTGACATGCCTAAATAATTAACAGTCCAATACTCAAGGAAACTCAATAGGTCTTTTGAAGATCATATCAGAACCTATAAGGCCTTTCTGCTTTTGTTAGGCCCTCTTTGATTCCTTGTTAAGACCAGAATAGAACTTCGGAAAATACATAGCTGTTTCAATAGTGTGTATATATAAGAAATAATGTGCTACCTTTGCATCTCAAAAGATTGCCAGCAGAGCATGATAGACTGCCAACTCCCAAGTTGCACAGCAATATTTACAAATCCTTTGAGGAGATGTTGATTTTATTAAGCTCATCTTGTAAACACTTCTGACTTTATGTTGGGATGCCAGAGAAAACAAGTGGTGCTCTTAAAGTAGGCCTAATCACACCGTGATCAGTGGGAAACAAATTCTATGCTTTGACTTTCTCCTTTAAAACCATCTTTGAAAATAGCCTATAGGCATATACTAGAAATTCATCTCAATATTGCATATTTATTTGTTATAATAATGATTATCTTCTCAGTAATAGTGAGAAGGTTAGTTGTGGTTTAAAAGTGGTTTATTTAATGCTGCAATATGTGTGCGACCTAACATAATTCACTTAGAAATGTGTGTTATAGATCTGTCATTCTCATTGAAAGCATAAGAAGCAGTGGATATGTTCTATGTTTGCTATTCCTATGCTACCGGTTCTTAAGTTGTTAAGTTATTCTTTGGGTTTTGTACACCAGCTTCAAACAGCTGAAAATAAAATATTTTTCGATATGTAAAATATATTTCACAATACATGCTTGTTTTGTCACATAAACTGAAATTAGGCGAACTATTGGAATTTTAGCAACCAGGAAATGTTGGAGCTATTTCTGCATATTGCATTTAAAAATTTGTATTAAAACATGTTTCTTATTAAGTAAGCTGTAGGTTTAGGTCACACTTCCCCATAGAAAAGAAATAGCCTAGTGTATTAAACTCGGGACACACCTTTACCTTTAGCACAGATACTGATAAGAGAGAGCCAAAAGGCGTAGTCTATTACAAGTTTGAAAATGTGTCCAATTTGTAAGTCGCTCTGGATAAGAGCGTCTGCTAAAGGACTTAAATGTAAATGTGTCAAGCTCACTAATTTAAATAATCTATAGTTGACAAGCGGGCATATAGGGTCCAACATGTCATACAACCTGGCTTTTAAATAAGCTCTGCGCACAGTAGGCAATACTGCTGCTGTTACATGTGTTCATATGGGTTCAAAGGCTCATAAAATGTTTCCACTGCTGCCTCAGGTTGTGAGCAGCAGCCTAGTCTACTACTGGAATGAATTAAGTGAGCGAATAACGTGTACCAGCCTATTGCCAAGTAAGGTACCATAACGGAAAAGTCTCAACAGAACCCTTGGGATGTCCCAACTCTAACCTCACCCCACTGAAGTAAAAATGTAAAAGGGTTAGGATAAGGGTAAGGGTTAGGGTAGGGTTTAGGGTAGGGGTTCAATTCCAGGTAGCAGATAATGAACCTGTATATTATCTAATATATACATGGGTTCTAACTTGACAAATTCTTTTTTAGTTTACAATTGTACAATTTATGCTCCCCGCGTATGAAGATGAAGAAGACTACCAGAAAGCTCCGAACACAAGATTGTATGAGTCACAAGATGGAGGAATATATTGCCTGTAGCCTACTGTACATGGTAATATATTGCATGTAGCCTACTGTACATGGTAATATATTGCCTGTAGCCTACTGTACATGGTAATATATTGCCTGTAGCCTACTGTACATGGTAATATATATGTAGCCTACTGTACATGGTAATATATTGCCTGTAGCCTACTGTACATGGTAATATATTGCCATGTAGCCTACTGTACATGGTAATATATTGCCTGTAGCCTACTGTACATGCCTACTGTACATGTGTAATATATTGCCTGTAGCCTACTGTACATGGTAATATATTGCCTGTAGCCTACTGTACATGGTAATATATTGCCTGTAGCCCTACATGGTAATATATAGCCTACTGTAATATATTGCCTGTAGCCTACTGTACATGGTAATATATTGCCTGTAGCCTACTGTACATGGTAATATATTGCCTGTAGCCTACTGTACATGGTAATATATTGCCTGTAGCCTACTGTACATGGTAATATATTGCCTGTAGCCTACTGTACATGGTAATATATTGCCTGTAGCCTACTGTACATGGTAATATATTGCCTGTAGCCTACTGTACATGGTAATATATTGCCTGTAGCCTACTGTACATGGTAATATATTGCCTGTAGCCTACTGTACATGGTAATATATTGCCTGTAGCCTACTGTACATGGTAATATATTGCCTGTAGCCTACTGTACATGGTAATATATTGCCTGTAGCTGTACATGGTAATATATTAGCCTACTGTACATGGTAATATATTGCCTGTAGCCTACTGTACATGGTAATATATTGCCTGTAGCCTACTGTACATGGTAATATATTGCCTGTAGCCTACTGTACATGGTAATATATTGCCTGTAGCCTACTGTACATGGTAATATATTGCCTGTAGCCTACTGTACATGGTAATATATTGCCTGTAGCCTACTGTACATGGTAATATATTGCCTGTAGCCTACTGTACATGGTAATATATTGCCTGTAGCCTACTGTACATGGTAATATATTGCCTGTAGCCTACTGTACATGGTAATATATTGCCTGTAGCCTACTGTACATGGTAATATATTGCCTGTAGCCTACTGTACATGGTAATATATTGCCTGTAGCCTACTGTACATGGTAATATATTGCCTGTAGCCTACTGTACATGGTAATATATTGCCTGTAGCCTACTGTACATGGTAATATATTGCCTGTAGTACATGGTAATATATTGCCTGTAGCCTACTGTACATGGTAATATATAGCCTTGTACATGGTAATATATTGCCTGTAGCCTACTGTACATGGTAATATATTGCCTGTAGCCTACTGTACATGGTAATATATTGCCTGTAGCCTACTGTACATGGTAATATATTGCCTGTAGCCTACTGTACATGGTAATATATTGCCTGTAGCCTACTGTACATGGTAATATACATACTGTACATGGTAATATATTGCCTGTAGCCTACTGTACATGGTAATATATTGCCTGTAGCCTACTGTACATGGTAATATATTGCCTGTAGCCTACTGTACATGGTAATATATTGCCTGTAGCCTACTGTACATGGTAATATATTGCCTGTAGCCTACTGTACATGGTAATATATTGCCTGTAGCCTACTGTACATGGTAATATATTAGCCTACTGTACATGGTAATATATTGCCTGTAGCCTACTGTACATGGTAATATATTGCCTGCTGTACATGGTAATATATTGCCCTACTGTACATGGTAATATATTGCCTGTAGCCTACTGTACATGGTAATATATTGCCTGTAGCCTACTGTACATGGTAAGCTAATGCGGACCAAGTGGCACTTCACTTTTTAGTATGGAAAACTGCTATGAGGATTTTTCTACAATATTCATATTGAAACAATTACAATCTTTATATAATAAAAAATATAATTTCATAAATGTGGAAAAACGAATTTGCATGAAAATTAGCTATCCACCAGCAGATGAAACAGAAAGTGAATTCTCTCCTCCCTCTCATCTCAGTACAGCTTGTGGCTATCACTGCCTAACTGGCTAGGTTTAGGATTTTTACTAGCCCATACCAGGGACAAACTTAGCTATATTATTGACATTTGGCAGTACGCAAACAAAATCTAGTTCACTTATTTTGCCAGCTAGAAAGAAATAGCCACCAATTCATTCAGACACAGGAGAAAGAAGATCGCAAGCAAACGTTATCTGCTGCCTCTTCAACAAAAAGCAACTGTGCCGGCGTTTTATAGGCTCCTGACCAACTATGCTATTTTGTGTATTTTTTTTGCGCTGATCAAAACTTTTTTGTGCATAATGTTTCTGCCATTGCTTCCAATGACCAAAAAGAGCTTCTGGACATCAGAAAAGCTATCACTAACTTCCATTTGGATGAGGACTTCTACTTCAATGAGTCGGAGGCGAAAGACATATTGATTATCCCGGACCATGCCCAAATCACAAGACACTCAAAGAAGGAGACGACGCTATAGAGGCCAGCGTACAGAACACCTGGCGAGACTACGTCAGAGAGTGGAAAAAAATTGCCTCTACCCTCCGTTCTATTGGCAAACGTGCAATCACTGGAGAATAAACTGGATGAGCTCCGTTCGAGACTATCCTATCAACGTTATCTGAAGAACTGTAATATCCTATGTTTCTCCAGACATGGTAAATATACAGTGCCTTGCGAAAGTATTCGGCCCCCTTGAACTTTGCGACCTTTTGCCACATTTCAGGCTTCAAACATAAAGACATAAAACTGTCTTTTTTTGTGAAGAATCAACAACAAGTGGGACACAATCATGAAGTGGAACGACATTTATTGGATATTTCAAAAAAATTTAACAAATCAAAAACTGAAAAATTGGGCGTGCAAAATTATTCAGCCCCCTTAAGTTAATACTTTGTAGCACCACCTTTTGCTACGATTACAGCTGTAAGTCGCTTGGGGTATGTCTCTATCAGTTTTGCACATCGAGAGACAGACATTTTTTCCCATTCCTCCTTGCAAAACAGCTCGAGCTCAGTGAGGTTGGATGGAGAGCATTTGTGAACAGTTCTTTTCAGTTCTTTCCACAGATTCTCGATTGGATTCAGGTCTGGACTTTGACTTGGCCATTCTAACACCTGGATATGTTTATTTTTGAAACATCCGGTCGGAGACCATGTCCACTGGCAGTCCATGGATCCGGAAGACGTGCTGCACCATGAGCTGGGCCGTGTCTTTGGCAGAGGGTAGCTTGGGGAGAGGAATGAAGTGGGCGGCTTTGGAAAACCGATCCACTACGGCGGTGTTGCCCTCAGATGGGAGGAGACCTGTGACAAAGTCCAGGGATATGTGAGACCAGGGACAGGCACAGGTTGAAGGAGACCAGCAGGAACTTGCCAAAGAGTCTTGTTCTGTGCATAGATCGTACATGCGGCGACGAACGCGGAGACGTCAGGAACCATGGTAGGCCACCAAAAGCGCTGTCGCACAAAGGCCAAGAACCGCCGGGAACCTGGGTGGCAGGCAAGCCTAGAGGAGTGGGCCCACTCCAAGACTGAGGAGCAGACCACATCAGGAACGAACATCCGGAACAAATCTGTCGGACATGGAGCACGTGCTCTTGGACGGAACAGGAGAAGACGAGATGACATCGAGGTAGACGAAGATGAACCGATTCAACATGTCGCGGAGAACATCATTAACCAGAGCCTGGAACACAGAAGCGCAGTTCGACATGTTCCTGGACGGAGTATCCGAGGAAGTATAGGACGAGCTTGCAGCCCGGGAACTACTGACGGATCTCGACTCGCTCATCGCCTTGACCATTCGGATCGATGGTCGACAACAGGAACGAAGGAAGGAGAGGAGAGGAGATTTCACTCACCCGTCCAAGGACTCGACCTAGCCTCTGAGGCATCCCGGAAGTCCCTGACGGCTTTGTTGCCGAGAGAATCCGAAGCTACCCGAGTTCCCCAGAGAGTCTCCGAAGACTGCAGATTCACCTCTTACCGAGCCTATGCAACTAGGCAGAGTTTGACTGTCTCCAGCTTATGCTTCACACTAGGAGTTGCCTGTATTGCGGGTGTTACTAGCCAGTTTGTACTATCACGTTTCAGGTAAGACCCAGATGCAGACAGGGTCGAAGTAACAAAGGTTTACTACTAGTACAGGGGCAGGCAAAACGACAGGTCAAGGGCAGGCATATGTCAGTAATCCAGATAAGGAGCAAAAGGTTCAGAATGGCAGGCAGTCTCAGAGTCAGGGCAGGCAGGGGACAATAATCCAGTGTGGTGTGGCAAGGTACAGAACGGCAGGCAGGCTCAGGGTCAGGGCAGGCAGAATGGTCAAAACCGGGAAAAACTAGAAAACAGGAACTAGAACAGACAGGAGCAAGGGGAAAAACACTGGTAGGTTTCATGAAACAAAATGAACTGGCAACAGACAGACAACATAGGTATAAATACATTAGGGATAATGGGGAAGATTGGAAACACCTGGAGGGGGGTGGAGACGAGCACAAAGACAGGTGAAACAGATCAGGGTGTGACACATAAGTTACATAAGACAGATGTAGGGTGGGTGGTTGGTTGGTCAGGTAGATGGGTGGGCATATAACGCAAACATCTAGCAACACAAAGGTTGCGAGTTCAAATCCCATCGCGGACAACTTGAGCAATTTAGCTAATTAGCAACTTTTCAACAACTTATTACTTTTTAACTACTTTGCAACTACTTAGCATGTTAGCTGACCCTAACCTTAATCATTTTAGCTAACCCTTCCCTTTAACGTTAGCCTAACTCCTAACCCTAACTCCTAGCCTAATCCTAAAGTTAGCCACCTAGCTATAATTTATAACATATCATACATTTTGCATGATCATCCTCCAGAAAGTAGTCCATCACAACTTTTTTACAATGATCTTTGTCGATAGCGGGCAGCAATGTTGAGAACGGGAGCCACACTTTTACAGTTCCTCAAGACATCATTCAAAAAAGCTGTGGTAGCAAGGATTATGTACACATAGGGAGCAGCTCATGTTATAGACAGAACCATGCTACATGGCAGACCAATCCAATCTCATCTCTCGGCATATCCAGCCCATCCATTGTCTCAGCCAATCATGGCTAGCAGGAATATTACTGTCTTTTTCTGTGTCTAAACCAACTAGGCACAATTGACCTATTTTATTTTGTATTTACAGATGTCATACAAGTGTGTTATTAACGCATATGAACGTTCACATGGTCCAGAAGGTATTTTTGCAACAACAACAGAATATTTTTTATATATAACAAAATATATATGTTCAAATGCCTGTCCTGTGAAGTAGTGACCTGAGACAGAAGCCTAGCTTCCTGGAACAGGTCACAAATGGAATGTCTAGGATTTCTGTACAGAGTAATACTAAATGCTCTGAGACCAGGTTAGGTTTCCATCCAACCTTTTATTGTGAGTAAAGTAACGTTACATGTCAAATAAAAAAGTAATAATGTCAGGCCTGACCGAAACAACATTTTTCTGGAAACTTTCCTAATGTCGACAAAACAAAATATGACACGGTGGGATATTTTTTTTGTGTTGGTAAAAAAACGATGTGAGAAATGTCAGTGGAAAAGCTTTTATGCGCAAATATTGATATAATAACCATCATATCAAAGTACATTTTGAGTCACGCTGTGACATGTTGTGTGGTCCTCCCACTATGACTTGTCTGGAAAGCATGCAGTTTATTAGGCTACAGATTAAATAAATTATGATTACTGTGCATTGTTGGGTTTAGAGCTTGCAAGAAAGGCATTTCACTGTAGTTGGGCATGTGACATTAAACGAGTAAATATATTTTGATGAACTTCACAGGGTGGTGAAAATGCAAGGTGTTGAGCTTGATGTTCCATTCCAATAGATATTGAAGGATTTATCCTGGTGACATGATCAACAATGCTTTTTGATAAATAAAAATAATCTTGCTCTTTTGTCCATAATAATATCATCATGTTGTCACGCCTTGGTCTTAGTATTTTGTGTTTTCTTTAATTATTTGTTCAGGCCAGGGTGTGACATGGGGTTATTGTATTGTCTTATTGGGGTTTTTGTAGGCAGCAGCGAAGGGAGGACGTTATGGACAGCAGAGGCATGGAGTATACGACGTGGGAAGAAATAGACAGGTGGGCGGCCGACCCAGAGAGAATGCCGGAGCCCGCCTGAGATTCGCTGGAGCAGTGCGAAGAGGGCTATAGGCGAATGGAGTCGAAAAGAAAGACACGGCGGCGCAGAGCGAAACCCGAAAGTCACCCCCAAATATTTATTGGGGGAGGGCTCAGGGAGAGAGTAGCAGAGTCAGGAGTCAAACCTGAGCCTACTCTCCCTGTTAATTGTGAGGAGCAGCGATATAAGGACTTCTGGTCTTGGGAGGAGATATTAGACGGAAAAGGGCCCTGGGCTCAGCCTGGAGAATATCACCGTCCCAAGGAAGAACTAGAGGCGGATAAAGCGGAGAGGCGCTGGTATGAGGAGGCAGCACGGTGACGCGGATGGAAGCCCGAAAAGCAGCCCAAAAAAATGATTGGGGGGGGCTTAAAGGGAGTATGGCTATGCCAGGTAAGAGACCTGCGCAAACTCCCTGTGCTTACCGGTGGGCTGGGCAGACACCGTGTTAGATGGAGCGCACAGTGTTTCCAGGCAGACACCGTGTTATGCTGCCATTTGGAGCGACTTACAGTCAGTGCATACATTCTACAGTGGTCCCGGGTCGAACCCACTACCCTGGCGTTACAAGCGCCATGCTCTACCAACTGAGCTACAGAAGGACATACCAGTCCTTCGTATTGGCTGGGCTAGAGTGGACATCGAGCCAGGTAAGCTTGGGCAGGCTCGGTGCTCAAGAGCTCCAGTGCGCCTGCACGGTCCGGTCTATCCAGAGCCACCTCCACACACCAGTCCTCCGGTAGCAGCTCCCGGCACCAGGCTTCCTGTGCGTGTCCTCGCTCCAGTATCATCAGTGCCAGCACCACGCATCAGGCCTACAGTGCGCCTCGCCTCTCCTGTGCTGTCAGAGTCTCCCGCCTCTCCAGCGCTGTCTGAGCCTTTCTCCTCTCCTGCGCTACCGGAGTCTCCTGTCTTGTTCAGCGCTATCAGAGCCTTCCTTCCCTCCTGCGCTGTCGGAGTCTCCCGCCTGTTCAGCGCTATCAGAGTCTTCCTCCTCTACAGCGCTGCCGGAGCCTCCTGCCTGTTCGGAGCAGCCTGAGCTGCCAGTCTGCAGGGAGCTGTCAGTCTGCAAGGTGCTGTCAGTCTGCATGAAGCAACCAGAGCTGTCAGTCTGAAGCAGCCAGAGATGAAGCTGCCAGTCCAGAGCTGTCAGTCTGCAAAGAGCTGCTGTCAGTCTGCAAGGAGCTGCCAGTCTGCAAGGAGCTGCCAGTCTGCAGGCTGCTGTCAGCCTGCATGGAGCAGTCAGAGCTGTCAGTCTGCATAAAGCAGCCAGAACTGCCAGTCTGCAAAGAGATGTCAGTCTGCAAGGAGCTGTCAGCCTGCATAGAGCAGCTAGATCCGCCAGTCAGCCATGATCTTCTAGATCTGCCAGTCAACCAGATTCTTCCAGATCTGCTAGTCAACCAGTCTCTTCCAGATCTGCCAGTCTGCATAGAGCAGTTAGATCTGCCAGTCAACCAGAATCTTCCAGATCTGCTAGTCAACCATAATCTTCCAGATCTGCTAGTCAACCAGAATCTTCCAGATCTGCTAGTCAACCAGAATCTTCCAGATCCGCCAGCCAGCCAGGATCTACCGGAGCCGGCTACCTACCGGAGCTTCATCTCAGTACTGGGCTTCCTCTCAGTACTGGGCTTCCTCTCAGTACTGGGCTTTCTCTCAGTACTGGGCTTTCTCTCAGTACTGGGCTTCCTCTCAGTTCCGGGCTGCCCCTCAGTCCCGAGCTGCCCCTCAGTCCCGAGCTGCCCCTCAGTCCCGAGCTTCCCCTCAGTCCTGAGCTGCCTCAGTCCCGAGCTGCCCCTCAGTCCCGAGCTGTCCCTCAGTCCCGAGCTGCCCCTCAGTCACGAGCTGCTCCTCAGTTCAGTGGGGTTCTGGGTGAGGACTATTAGGCCATGGTCGGCGGCGAGGGTGGATTATCCCAGGACGCGAAGGGGAGGAACTATGACTTTAATGGAGTGGGGTCCACGTCCCGAGCCGGAACCTCCACCATGGACGGACGCCCACCCGGACCCTCCCTATGGTTTTGAGGTGCGTCCGGGAGTCCGCACCTTAGGGGGGGGGGGGGGGGGTTCTGTCACGCCTTGGTCTTAGTATTTTGTGTTTTCTTTAATTATTTGTTCAGGCCAGGGTGTGACATGGGGTTATTGTATTGTCTTATCGGGGTTTTTGTAGGCATTGGGATTGTGGTTGATTAGGGGTGTGTCTAGTATAGGCTTGGCTGCCTGAGGCAGTTCTCAATCAGAGTCAGGTGATTCTGGTTGTCTCTGATGGGGAACCGTATTTAGGTAGCCTGGATTTCACTGTGTATTTCGTGGGTGATTGTTCCTGTGTCTGTGTAGTTTCACCAGATAGGCTGTAATTAGGTTTCACGTTCCGTTTGTTGTATTTTTGTATTTTGTATAGTTATTTCATGTGTCACCTTTTCCATTAAAGTCATGAGTAACCACCACGCTGCATTTCGGTCCGACTCTCTTTCTACAAACGAAGAACGACGTTACACATGTAGGCAATCTGCGCACATTGTATCTGCAAGCAATTGGCTATAGCGCACATGTCAATACCAGAGTGGGCACACTCGCTATATAATGCAAACAACATTTGTGAAAACCATCAGTAGAGTTGAAAATGCGATGAAAACCATTTCACTTTGTATTAGATACATGGCAATGTAACAGCAAAACTTATTTTTATGTGTACCATGTCATCATGCACAGCCTTTTATCTGCAACCAGTCAATTGGATGGAAACACATCTCTGGTGCGAAAATGCGCATACTGTTTCTATGTGGATTTTAGAATATACGCATGAAAATCTGTCACCAATTGGATGGAAACCTAGTTAGGGATAATGCTGGGTCTCTGCTTGTTCTTCTGACTCTTTGAGATGCTTTAGAAACAACACTAATGGCAGTGGTGGAAAAAGTACCCAATTGTTATAATTGAGTAAAAGTAAAGATACATTAATAGAAAATTACTCAAGTAAAAGTCACCGCGTAAAATCCTACTTGAGCAAAAGTCTAAAAGGACTTGGTTTTAAATATACTTAAGTATCAAAAGTAAATGTAATTGCTCAAATATCGGTAAAATTACAAATCATTTAAATTCTTTATATTAAGCAAACCAGATGGCACCATTTTCTTGTTTTTTAAATGTATAGATAACCAGGGGCAGGCTCCAACACTCAGACATAATTTACAAAAGGAAGCATGTGTTTAGTCTAAGTGAGTCCGCCAGATCAGAGGCAGTAGGGATGACCTGGGATGTTCTCTTCATAAGTATGTAAATTAGACTATTTTCCTGTCCTGCTAAGCATTCAAAATGTAATGAGTACTTTTGGGTGTCAGGGAAAATGTATGGAGTAAAAAGTACATCATTTTCTTTAGAGATGTAGTGAAGTAAAAGTTGTCAAAAATAGAAATAGTAAATCCCAATTCGCCCACCTCACAAATGTATCCCACTTTTTACGTTTTTCATTCACAGTGTTACACTGACTGCAGGGCAGTCCGGAAATTGGATTGTTTCTGAAGTTAGAGCTGATTTGGAGAAAACCTCAAACACATTTTTGAACAACATTACAATATTATGACAATTGATTTATGAGTTTGTCATTTGGAATGTTTTCTTGGGGTGCTCTAAATTACTATTATATGCGTTTCTGGCCTTTAAAAATGGTGCTACAGGTTTAGAGGTTAAGGTATGCGCTTCCCAAGAAACCCGGATTGCACTAACCTACCAAAACCTTGCCTAAATGAGGATGCAACAGTGGTTTATGTTAGAGAATATGTTTAGGTCTCATTACTGGAAGGCAATATGCATTTAATTGATAAATTAGTTGTTTTAACTGCCCATGCCTTGAAAGCATGTTCTGGAGATGCGTAGGGCTAATTTAATGTTTTGGGGTTTTGGTGATGTGGGTTGAATTCACCGTGCACATCGAATCCAGGTGGAACATTTGTCATTAAATTCCGGCATATTTTGGCTCAATCGCATATTCCTTTATAAAACCTAAAACCCTTCACTAACTTACCTCTGCGCACAGCGGCGCCCCATTACGCCAGTCAAATGCAACTAGACTAGACAGTGTTGAGCTTGCTGTGTGTGTTTATTCTCGACTTGGCATATGTGCATCGCACTGAAGGCGAGAGAGTGTGTTTCTCTCACTGGTGTCTGCTTTCAGTGACACTTCCTCACGAAGGGGATCGTCGTTTAAGCTATAGTCTATGCTTGAAGCACAGCTGGTACCACAGGGTGTGTAATGTCACATAGGAGTTTCGATTATTTTTGTATCTTTTTCCAGACACAGAAAAAACAACCCCATCGGCTCATTGTCCTGTGCCTCGCCTAACTTTGGACGGTCCGTATCGGGCTCTCTTTATCCTGGTCATTGTCGCTTGCACTTGGAGGCTGACTTTTTGGGTTGGATATGGGTGAAATCTGCTCAAGGCGCGGGTAATGACACATATAAAAGGATGACGGACAAGGAAGCTTTAAAGGGACTCTTCTCTCTGTCAATTGCATGGTGTTGTCTGATCTCAGTTTCTGGAGAGGTATGTGCCTGCTTTTTCTTTCATTATCACTGCGTTTCTGTTTGCGAACGGCTATTCATTTACAACAGAAAGGTAAACACAGGTGACCCATAGATAACCTAACCAAATTCCTTACGATTTACAGTCATTAAAATGTGTAGGCAATAGACTTCGCGTAGTTTATTGGTTATGCGTGGCCAATTTACACTACGCAAATGGCAATATCGATGCTGTGCGTGGCAATTTCCTGTGTGCCAGTAAACCCGAATTCCGAGGTTAAACATATTCACCTGAATTTTCACCTGATTATCCTATTAGACCTACTGCTGCAATGCATCATTATTAAGCCTTTATTTTCATTCCAACGATTGTATCGTGCCCTGTAGGCTACATTTGATTTGCACTAAGGTATTAGATCCCAAGAAAACTTGAGCGCCAGCAATAGTCTACCTACCCTTATCCGTTTGTTTCATTGCCCGTTGAAGGAACTACTTTGGACAGACCATTATTCTCAGCAATTGAACTTGGCTTGTTTTTAACATAAGGCTGTATAGGCCAGTAATCGTCAAAAGTTTGGACACACCTACTAATTTAAGGGGTTTTCTTTATTATTTTACTATTTTCTACAGTGTAGAATAATAGTGAAGACATCAAACCTATGAAATAACACATATGGAATCATGTAGTAACCAAAAAAGTGTTAAACAAAGTAGGCACCCTTTGCTTTGATGACAGCTTCATGAGGAATGCTTTTCCAATAGTCTTGAACATATACTGAGCACTTTTTTCCCTTTTTTTCCTTCACTCTGCCATCCAACTCATTGCAACCATCTCAATTGGCTTGAGGTCGGGTGATTGTGGAGGCCAAGTCATCTGATGCAGCACCATCACTCTCCTTGACGTTGAGACTGGTGTTTTGCGGGTACTATTGAATGAAGCTGCCAGTTGAGGACATGTGACGCATCTGTTTCTCAAACTAGACACTCTAATGTACTTGTCCTCTTGCTCAGTCTACACTATAATTCTGACCAATTTGATGTAAAAAAACAAGGACATTTCAAAGTGACCAAACCTTTGAACGGAAGAGTATTCTAATTTGTTTAACAGTGTTTTGGTTACTACATGATTCCATATGTGTTATTTAATAGTTTTGATGTCTTCACTATTATTATACAATGTAGAAAATAGTACAAATAAAGGAAACCCCTTGAATGTGTCGGTGTGTCCAAAATTTTGACTGGTACTGTATATATAAATAAATGATTAACATTCAGTCTATTTATGAAGGCTGACTGTGTGTCCTATATGCTCAAAGTTATCGCGCCTATCAATTCATAAAGAAAACAATAGCCTGTACATTTAGTTGAATAGGACCCCATTTTTTTAATCATCTGCAGGCGATTAGATTTGATAGTGAGAGATCTTTTTGTCAAACCGCACCATCCCTTGCACAAGTCATACGTCAGTAGGGAGTGATCTACATTCGCGTGATCAACACTGAGTTGGCTGATACCCCATTTCATGGGTGCACAATCCATAGGTTAGGCTGTACAGTGCATATAGCAGTGCATTCAGAATTTATTCAGACCACTTGACTTTTTCCAAATTTTGTTACATTCCATCCTTATTCTAAAATTCATTAATTTTTTTTTTTCAGCCACCATGCTTCACCGTAGTGATGCTCCCAGGTTTCCTCCAGACGTGACGCTTGGCATTCATGCCAAAGAGTTCATTCTTGTTTTCATTAGACTAGAGAATCTTGTTTCTCATGGTCTGAGTCTTGTAGGTGCCTTTTGGCAAACTCCAAGCGGGCTGTCATGTGCCTTTTTACTGAGGAGTGGCTTCCGTCTGGCCACTCTACCATAAAGGCCTGATTGATCCAGTGCTGCAGGGATGGTTGTCCTTCAGGAAAGTTCTCCCATCTCCACAGAGGAACTCTGGAGCTCTGTCAGTGACCATTGGGTTTTTGGTCACCTCCCTGACCAAAGCCATTCTGGGGTATTGTGTGTAGATTGATGAGGAACATTTTTTATTTCATCCATTTAAGAATAAGGCTGTAATGTAACAAATGTGGAAAAAGTAAAGGGGTCTGAATATTTTCCCAATGCATTGTAGGTATGCCTCCAATGCAATGCTGAATTCCAATACATCCACAGTGCGATTACAACATATATCTTTTTTAAACATTCCTACCTTGTTTAGCATTATCTTGTCCAATTGTTGCATGATTACGCTATTTGTATCAGTTTGCATCAGTTTCAATGGGTGACTTTAATTTGAAGCCGAACCCACCGAATCCACCACTGATGCTCACGCTATAATGCTCACAACACACTGGTGAGTTATCTCGTGCGTTTTAAAGTCTGAGGTGTGCAAGAGTGAGCCACCAATAAAAGTTTAAACAATGGAGCAAATGCATCCAATGATATCTTCATACTCACTTGCAAATAGCAATTGATGTACGTAGCCAATGACATTCCTTGAGAACAACGTTACATGTTTGTAAGGTATGGTTACAAGCTATATATCAAGTGATAACAAAAGCACAAACAATGGAGTAAAATACGACAATTGTAGACTAGTAATTGCTTGCTCCTTATGGATAAGTCTTATGGATAAGTCTTAAATGAATAAGCCTCATGAATATTACATACTATAAATGCTTTACAAATGATTATAGTTTATAAATGCTTATGAACTGTATGCATGTTTATAGATGTTTAGAAATAATGAAATAGATATATATGTATAATGTGTATAGGCTGCTATTTCTAAATAGCCTAGTGGTTAGAGCATTGGACAAGTAACCGGAAGGTTGCAAGTTCAAACCCCCGAGCTGACAAGGTACAAATCTGTCGTTCTGCCCCTGAACAGGCAGTTAACCCACTGTTCCTAGGCCGTCATTGAAAATAAGAATTTGTTCTTAACTGACTTGCCTGGTTAAATAAAGGTCAAATAAAAAATTAAAAAATAAAAAAATTCTTATTAATATTATTATTAAGTGTTACCCAATAGGCTAGGGAACTACATACAGCCCCTTGTCCCTTTCCCCAAATAATATTTCTCAAAGCTCTTTTTTTTCTGGTGAGCTGTGTCTCATTATAAATTTGTGCTTTAGATGTCTGCAAGAGGCACGTTTTGCTTCAGGCATTACCCCAGCTGCCCCCGTCTCCATTAGATTGACAGATGCAATTATTAGAGTTCAACTGACTAATGTGCAGACTATGCTATACCGAAAGTAGACCTAGTCCCAGACATTGCGTCACCGCGTGCTGTTTCCCATGCGTGACAGTATTGATTTCAGTGGCCTCGGTTGTGATAATGGTGCCTTAAAGTAGCACCCCTTAACTTAACCCCGCAATCATTTTATTGCGTTCTGCATAGACATTCTAAACTATGTCTCCTGTTCCCAGCCTCAGTGGTGACGAAGTCGTTGAAAATATAGCAGAAGAGAAGAGAGATAAACATGGTTAACACAATATTAAAATGATTTTCACTGATCCACAAAATAGCATGATAGAGTAACACCATATGGCTACAAGTAGGCTACAATACAATATAATACAACAGTGAGAGAGAGATAATAAGTTGTTGGGTATGAAAGCTACAAACAATACTACTTACAGGACATAAGGGGCTACTTATGATCAAGCATCCATAACCTAATGTGGGAAACTTGCTCTAAGTGGCATAGGCCTGAAGCTTCATTTTCTGTTGTCTTGTTTTTTGCAGGTCATCTCTCAAGACACCTACCTAAATACTCTGCAGAGTGCAGGTAGACACCGCTTTTCCTGTTCCTCTTATTTCTAATAGGTCTTGATTTCATCCCATCCATCATTGTGATTCTTGCAAATCATCTACCGACATGGACAAATGACTAAGCAGCATTAAATGAATCGCTTAAATGTACAATACTTAGTGGGATGATGTGGGGTGTGGATGTGAGATGGCGGTGTGTTGTTTCAGCAAAATGTCACGAATTCAGATTAAAAGTTTGAAAAAGCCCTCTATCAAAAATGCCCCCTTACTCTGCTAAAGCCGTTATTAGCGAGTCCTTTGTCACTGCTCATAATCAGATGGTGATTCTGATTGGGCCCCTGAAGGATGGGACGATAGTTAGGCAACGTTCAACATCTCTTGCTCTCGCTCTCTTTAACCTCATTTCAAAAATCCACAATCAAAAGACACATAACCAACTTTGGTATTAGCACCAAACAGCTTTGAAAAGCTTTGAAAATGCAAGCTGCTTTTTCCTAGAATAAAAAAAGAGTTCTCCTTTTTGATGGTTAGGGATTCATCCAAGCTGGATCCCTGCAGCTAAGAAATAGGCAAAATCACACAGTGCTCAGTATTGCTGAGTAGATGAAGGGAACACTTGATCTCTCGTTCAGCTTGTAATGTGATATGAATATTAGCATGTACATGGAAATGGATGGTTATTAGATGAAATAGTTGGGATGATAGATACAACATTTCATCTCATATACCAATTAGTCTTTGAACCATCACCACACCCTCCATGCCCAGGCAGGTCCAGTCCTTTGGAACCCTCGGGCGCGATGCTAATATCATATCCAACACTACCAACCCCCCCTTTACCCATCTCATGCCTTAGACTCCTAGTTCATGCTCAGACAGAATGAGATTCCTACCAGATTGCCTCATGTTCAGGCTTTCACTTATGGAAATGCGAGTGGCCCTGATTTAAACAAGGCCCTGCTTTTAGAGCCCTGACATCATCTCTGATAAAGACTCCCACTTTCCATCAACCAGACACTGTATGTCTGGTTCTTGTCTTCGCTGAAGTTACTGTTATGTTATGGGGTCTCAACGGGAGTTCCAGTCTGGGTCTTATAGATGGTTGTCTCCATTTGTGGCTCAACTATAGACACCCATCAGGGATAGAATGTGAGCTATGCTAAGAGACTTTAGAGCTTATTAAATCTAGGATGGACAGTGGAACATTTTTATGACACCCACATGCATACTCAGTTTCTTGCTCTCAATGCATGCATTCATATACTCACTCAGTTCCTCCTCTGCATGGGAACTGAGGTTATCCGTACACATACACATTCGATACAGCACGTCTGCTTTCACGTGCTGGTGATCTTTTCATTTGTCTTTGGGGTTTTGTGTGTTTGTGTTTGTGTCTGCAGCGCAAGCTTGTCCATGTGTGTGTTTGAATCTGTGTGTGAGCGTGTGTCTGTTTGTGTGGTGCGCGCGTGTGTGTGTGTTTAAGGATCAGTGTGTTCCGGTAACCTTTCCTAATAACCTTTCTGTGTCTGGCACCCTCTCACTGTGTGAACTCTATCAAATATGTATCTCCTCTCAATATGCCAGGCAGGGAAGCTGGATGAGGTGGAATCATTGTGAGATTGAGAAGAAACACCATCACAGATAGTGGTGACTCAGAAGGATTTAGGATCAGCTTAGTACATAAAAACATCTCACACATCTCAGTGTCTCAAAACCATATTTACTTTCTAAAATATTCAATGCCTTAGGGAATGGCAGATACAAATTGAAAAATGAGAACACAGTTTAGTTGAAGAGGAAAGAAAAGCACACCCTCTGAGAGGATAAGATGTTTTGGCTTTGCTTTCTGGGGAGTCATTTAGACTGGGAGTTGGGACAAATAACTGTCAATCACACTTGGTATTATTCAATGGTACTTGCCATGATGTTGACAGCATAGCAGGGCTTAGAAGACAAACTGTCTCCCGGGTGGTGCAGTGGTTAAGGGCACTGTACTGCAGCGCCAGCTGTGCCATCAGAGACTCTGGGTTCGCGCCCAGGCTCTGTCGTAAGCGACCGGGAGGCGCACAATTGGCCTAGCGTCGTCCGGGTTAGGAAGGGCTTGGCCGGTAGGGATGTCCTTGTCTCATTGCGCACCAGCGACTCCTGTGGCGGGCCGGGCGGAGTGCGCGCTAACTAAGGTTGCCAGGTGCACAGTGTTTCCTCCGACACATTGTGCGGCTGGCTTCCGGGTTGGATGTGCGCTGTGTTAAGAAGCAGTGCGGCTTGGTTGGGTTGTGTATCGGAGGACGCATATGACTTTCAAGCCTTCGTCTCTCCTGAGCCCGTACGGGAGTTGTAGCGATGAGACAAGATAGTAGCTACTAAAACAATTGGATACCACGAAATTGGGGAGAAAAAGGGGTACAATTAAACATTTAAAAAAGACAAACTGTGCCTGAGACAGGCGTGGACAGCCCAGTACAGCCCAGTACAGCCCACTACAGCTCACTACATCACTGGGGTCAAGCTCCCTGCCATCTAGGACCTCTATATTAGGCTGTGTAAGAGGAAGGCTCTACACAACACCCACTCACATACTATCATATATGTTGCTGCCACTCTGTTTATCTTATATATTGATGCCTAGTCACCTTAACCCCTGTACTGTACATATCTACCTCTATCGATCCAGTGTCTTTGCACATTGTAGGTATGGTACCTGAACTGACCCTGTATATATTATGCTTACTGTGTGTTATTGTGTTCTTATTAGTTGTCATTTTTTAAATATATTGTGTGTTTTTGTTCAACCTTGTTATTTTTTGTATTACTTTGTTATTAGTTACTGCATTGTTGGGGTTAGTACATTTTCACTGTACTTGTGCATGTGCACTCATTGACCCCCACAAATCTCTCATTCGACCTCTGTGATCCATCTTGACAAAGACAAACTCCAACCCTTCGGCACTGCTGACATCTGAAAGGATAGGTGTAAGAAAAATGCACATTCAAAACTATTCTATCTGGTTTCTCTATCTAGTCTATCAAAGAGCAAAGTTATTATTACCGTATTTCTCATACATATGTCGGATCTTAATTTGAGCCAGTTTTCTACAGCAGGAAAATCATCCTGCAGCAACAGGAATTGTGGATTATAATTGATGGATATTTTTTATAGGGGTTAATACATTTTTCGTAAGGGAAAATCAAGTCTGAAATTACAAACTTCAGAAGACTTTTTAAACCTCGAATACAGTACACGTTTGAAATGTTCTGTTTCCTGCATGCAGGAATGTTCTTCTGCGACATGGTTATAAAATTAAGATCCTACATCTGTACCTAGCCGATCCTTTCAGATCTACATAAAGTGACCAGGATTTGGGGCAAGAGGTCAATCTGGAATTGAGCACATTATTCCTCTTTCAAGATGTCTTCTCTCTCAGGCATCAATCTGTGGATACCCTCTCCAGTCTTGTCTCTCACTGCTGGTATTTGGTGTTTGGTATTTTATTAGGATCCCCATTAGCTTTTGCGAAAGCAGCAGCTACTCTTCCTGGGGTCCACACAAAACATGGCATAATACAGGACATTAATAGACAAGAACATCTCAAGGACAGAACTACATCAATTTAAAAAGGCACATGTAGTCTACATATCAATACATACACACAAACTATCTAGGTCAAATAGAGGAGAGGCTTTGTGCCGTGAGGTGTTGCTTTGTCTTGTTTTTTGAAACCAGATTTGCTGTTAATTTGAGCAATATGAGATGGAACGGAGTTCCGGGCAATAATGGCTCAATATAATATTGTGCGCTTTCTTGAATTTGTTCTGGATTTGGGGACTGTGAAAAGACCCCTAATGGCATGGCTGGTGGGGTAAGTGTGTGTGTCAGAGCTGTGTGTAAATTGACTATGCAAACAATTTGAGATTTTCAACACATGAATGTTTCTAATAAAAATAAGAAGTGATGCAGTCAGTCTCTCATCAACTCTTAGCCAAGAGAGACTGGCATGCATAGTATTTATATGAGCCCTCTGATTACAATGAAGAGCAAGACATGCCGCTCTGTTCCTGGCCAGCTGCAGTTTAACTAGGTCTTGCATTGTAGTACGAACTGCTAACACCAAAACCAGCATATTCTGCTGGCTTTCGATTGTAGCTTTCACTACACAGCAGCGGGAGTTGGTTGGACTTAACTAAGTCACTAAGCCTGTGCGAACGCAAACCGGCAGTCACTCAAACAAACACAGACAGGGGTTAGACCACACGCTGGGTGGATGTAGATTTGCGAGGGATCGCTCACAGGTGTGAATGTTTACCCAACGACAACTGAAAGTACTTGCGGCCCCTAATCCACTGGTTTAGAGAGTTCAAGAGGAGGAGTTTAGTTACGTGATGAGGGTGTCTTCCTTCCCTGGCTGGACCCCATTGCCCATATCCACTTCCCTCCACTCTCCTCAGGGTTTAACACCTGGCTCCAGAGGGATGTTAGCGCGACTCTCCTTCATATCATTTACAGTACGCACACACCATGGCCTGAGGTACTGCCATATCAGTTACATATCACAGGAAGCATGGACCTAAAGGTGAATATTAGCTGCTACTAAAGATGGATTATTAGGCAGTTCCGCCCATACATAGCCACTTGAAATGGGACTGATAATTAGTCAACGTAACAACCAAGGCAAATGGAGACATTTGCCATAAATGCAGGCAACAGAGATTATGGAGTGTGTTTCCCTTTTTATTATGGAGTGTGTTTCCCTTTTTATTATGGAGTGTGTTTCCCTTTTTATTATGGAGTGTGTTTCCCTTTTTATTATGGAGTGTGTTTCCCTTTTTATTATGGAGTGTGTTTCCCTTTTTATTATGGAGTGTGTTTCCCTTTTTATTATGGAGTGTGTTTCCCTTTTTATTATGGAGTGTGTTTCCCTTTTTATTATAGTGTGTTTCCCTTTTTATTATGGAGTGTGTTTCCCTTTTTATTATGGAGTGTGGTGCCATCTATAGATTATTACTTATGTTTAGGCATTCATTCTGAGTGGTTCAATTCAGGGTTAAGGATGGGGTTCAAACAGAAAACTAAAATGACAAAACGAGTTCCTAGCACTGGGATTAAACACGCCGTGCTCAGAGCCGTGGAAAGGAACTCAAAATTAAATTAGAGATAGATTTTTTTCTGGATTTGCTTTAACTGATTTATTCAATAAATTGTCTCCATTTTTTGCATGATGTATTACCAGATGTTGCTCCATTGGAAATACATGGGTTTATGGACCAGGTCCAGGGTTCACCCTGGCTCTGGTTGTCATTAAGCAACAGACCCTCCCCTCTTTAAAACTCAATCTGTGGACCAGATGAATATATGCTTGTGTTTAATGTCCCACCCCTATTTAATGTGATGGGTCAGCTTTATAGGTGGTCCCAGAGGATCTTTAACCTGTATAGATTAGTTTGTAAAACTGAGCCCCTGAGCTCAGGTTTCCCATCACAAAGGCAATTGAAGGATAGAGCTGCAGCACTTGTAGACCCAGTCGAATGATTCTGGAATTAAAAAGGCCTGAATATTCAGAGGATTGCATTGCAGTGAGTTTCAGTTTCCCAGTAAGCTCTGCAGGAACTCATGGCTAGTGCACTGGATTCTCAAGACAAGCATCCACCCCTCTTGAGGAATTGTCATCCACTCCAAAGTGGTATACAGTGTCTATGCTCTGATCAAACTATCCTTTCAACAGCACTGAGAAAATAATCATGAAGGATTTTAATGTTTAATATAATTTTAAGACATGTATGCCTAGGGTGCATTTCAAGGACAATTCCTAAGCGATACAGACACACAAGCATACGCAGACACAGATGGGTTGTAGTAAGGGCTCAGGTTTTCAGGTTGTCTGAAGGTAGCCCGCCACACTCTGTGACTCAGCAAAGCAGACCTACACAAATACTCTGGCCCCTGCACTGCAGCACCGGGCTGTCAGTCTGACCAGTCAGGTGACTCACTTCTATACTTCTGAGAATCGGAAACAAAAGAGAGAGACAAAGGAGAGGACATCTTTTTAAACCTTTGCTTATGACTTAATTTTAAAACTCAGCTTTACCCCCCCACTTCGTCTCACAAAAATAATTATTGCTATACTGTGTTAACTAAGAAGCTCATCCATTGATAAACCCAGAGTATTGTATCTGAATGTGACTCTGTCTCCCTAGCTCCTCTGTCCTGTTCAGAGGGCTTCACTGAGCTGGGTTACTACAATGGCTCCGTGTCTCAGACTGACTCTGGTTCGCCCTGCTTAAAGTGGACAGAGTTCCCAGACTACATCCTGCAGTACCCGAGCCGGGGGCTGGGCGACCACAGCTACTGCCGCAACCCAGACCGTGAATCCAACCCCTGGTGCTTCTTCCGCCAGAGCTCTGGAGCCATCGGCTGGGCCTACTGCGACTGCCACCAAGGTGAGGATTTACCGACTAATACTTACTTCAAGAGAATCAATACTGCTGGGTAACTAAAAAAAAAAAAAAAAAAATATGCCATTTAGCAGACGCTTTTATCCAAAGCGACTTACAGTCATGTGTGCATACATTCTACGTATGGGTAACTACCTGGAACCAGATGATTTATAGTGGTGTATGAATTCCAAAGTGACCAAAAAGTAATCGCTAGGTATCTTTGTATTTTCGCAGTGTTTTTTGGGTGATCATATTGCTCTGGCAGGAGATCTATGTCTCTATCTGTCTTAGCAACCTATGTGCCTGTCTGTCTATGTCTGTCTATGTCTATCTGTGTTTCTTGCCTGTATGGTTTTTGTTTCTCAATCTGTCTACGTCCCAATATATCCTGTCTGTCTTCCAGTCTATCAGTAAGCTCCTCCCACTGTGTTTTCCACCTCTCCATCAGGCAGCTGATATTGTTCCCTCTGTGACTCCCGCCCCCCCCCCAATGGGAGTGTGTCCCTGCCTGTCCATTAGACAACTGTTTTTACTGGCCTGTCAGAACCATGCTTGTATGTAGTGCCAGAGGCAATACCCCCGTTTTGAAATCTGTTTAGCTACATCTGTATTTACTGTCATTATCAGTCTGTCTCTGTCTAGCTCTCCCAAGCTTTCTCTCCCAAACAGTTAACCTTTATCAGTTAACGTGTATGTGTGTGAACGCGTGTGTGCCCATGTTTGTTTTTCGGGTGTGTGCCTGCCAGGTTGAAATATGTAAGTGTTCTATGCAATTATCCTGAGATAATCACACCTGTTGGATTTATGATTAACGAGGTAGCAGTCTGTCTGTCTGTCTGTCTGTCTGTCTGTCTGTCTGTCTGTCTGTCTGTCTGTCTGTCTGTCTGTCTGTCTGTCTGTCTGTCTGTCTGTCTGTCTGTCTGTCTGTCTGTCTGTCTGTCTGTCTGTCTGTCTGTCTGTCTGTCTGTCTGTCTGTCTGTCTGTCTGTCTGTCTGTCTGTCTGTCTGTCTGTCTGTCTGTCTGTCTGTCTGTCTGTCTGTCTGTCTGTTTCTGATGGGTGCGAGAGAGAGATGTTCCACCTGTCATTTCAAATGATTTCATAATCTCTGATGCTGTACCATACCTTAATGCCATCTCTTCTCTCTCCTCTCCCCTCTCCCTCCTCTCCAGGAGCTGTCAGGTTGGTAGGTGGGTCCTCCCCTCAGAGCGGGCGTCTGGAGGTATACCTAAATGGCCAGTGGGGGGCTGTATGTGATACACACTGGACCGACCGCGATGCCAGTGTGATCTGCAAACAGCTTGGACTGGGGTGAGAGCTACTGAGATACTTTTTTAGCTGTGTGTGTGGGTGTGTATGTCAAATCATCCTCTCCACTCCTGACTGTCCATCTACCTTTCTCTCTCCGTCCATCCTGTCTTTCTGTCTGCAGTGAGATCGGCACAGCCCTCCAGCACTCCTATTTCGGGCCCGGCTCTGGACTCTTCCACTATGAACGCCTTGGCTGCCGTGGCAACGAAAACTCTCTGCTGGACTGCAGGAGTCGGAAGTTTGTCACTAGCGACTGTAACCATGGCAACGAAGCGGGGGTGGTGTGTGCTGCACCTGAAGGTGAGGGTGTTGGAGATTTCAAAACATCCTTGGGTATAAATAGTGCAGATTTATCACAAGTGCTACACATATAAATATAGTACATACTGTATTGCTAGGCATATTACACATGTAGAGGTACTAAAGCAGCAGAGCCACTTCCCCTTTAGTTGAGTTCGACAGGGACAGAGAGAGACTGTTCCCTCTTTCTTAGAGCTCCAGTGTTCTTCTCCCACCTCAGTCAGAGCTGCGTGGGCCAGAGGGTGAGATTCATGGCTAAGATTCTCCGGCCCAATACTCATCTCCAAAACACAAACACTGCAAAGCTAGAACAAGAGCAGTTTATTCTGAGCAGCACAGCCAAGAGGGAGCTGATGTTGCCTGCCTAGTCATTCACATAGCTTTTAGAGCTCTCTGAGCCTGCCAGTACGCTCTCGCGGCTTATGCAGCACTTGTGTCAGAGAGTCCCAAAGGGGCAGAGGGAACAACAACAGTGGTGTGTTAGAATGAGGGTATAGAAGGGAGTGCCCAGAGGAGTAGAGGGTATATACATTGAGTGTACAAAACATTAAGAACACCTTCCTAATATTAAGTTGCACCCCTTTTTGCCCTTAGAACAGCCTCAATTCAGAACAGCCTCAATTCAGAACATCCTCAATTCGTCAGGACTCTACAAGGTGTCGAAAGTGTTCCACATGGATGCTGGCCCATGTTGACTCCAGTGCTTCCCACAGTTGTGTCAAGTTGGCTGGATGTCCTTCGGGTGGTGGACCATTCTTGATACACACAGGAAACTGTTGAGCGTGGAAAACCCAGCACTTCATGACACAAACCGGTGCGCCTGGTACCTACTACCGTACCCCATTCAAAGGCACTTAAATATTTTGTCTTGTCCATTTACCCTCTGAATAGTACACATACACAATCCATGTCTCAATTGTCTCAAGGCTTAAAAAGCCTTCTTTAACTTGTCTCCTCCCCTTCATCTACACTGATTGAAGTGGATTTAACAAGTGACAGCTTTCACCTGGATTCACCTGGTCAGTTGGTCATGGAAAGAGCATGTTTTGTACACTCAGTATATTTAGTGCGGTGCAGGGAATTATTCAGTCTGAAACTTTAGGAGGAGAAAGTTATCTGAGAGTCCTGAGGCCCTGCCAGGGATGTGGGAGGGGTCCCACAGGCCACACATGCACCCCTCTTCTGACCCCCCTACCCCAAACAACCCCCACCTCCTTAACTTCTCTGCCAGGGCAGCTCACATATTCAGATTGCATAACTCATCTACCCCTCTTTCCTTCTCCCTGCATCCCTCACATACTTGTACTTGCTGTAGTTTCTAATGACTTGCCGGAGCTTTGAACCAAACTCTAGGGTCAGGGGTCATTGCACTCCAACAGTTCTGTGGTTTGGATTGCTTTATTTATCATGGCACTGGGCAAGAAGTTATTTACATTTGCATTCATCAAGGAGACCAAGAGATCCATAAGTCGATAACTGAGAAGAACAGTTGTTTCTATTGTAACATGATGCCAACATGAGCCACCGCATTTAACTACGGTAAGGTGACTGGGAACATGGACGAGTACTAACAGACCAGCTATGACCTCCATACAGTGCTTTCAGAAAGCATTCACACCCCTTGACTTTTTCCACATTTTGTTGTGTTACAGCCTGAATTTAAAATGGATTACATTGATATTTTGTGTCACTGGCCTGCATACAATACCCCATAATATCAAAGTGGGAATATGTTTTTAGAAATGTTTACAAATTAATAAAAAATGAAAAGCTGAAATGACTTGAGTCAATAAGTATTCAAGTCCTTTGTTATGGCAAGCCTAAATACGTTCAGGAGTAAAAACGTGCTTAACAAGTCACATAATAAGTTGCATGGACTCACTGTGTGCAATAATAGTGTTAACATGATTTTTTAATGACTACCTCATCTCTGTACCCCACACATACAATTATCCCAAGGTCCCTCAGTCGAGCAGTGAATGTCAAACACAGATTCAACCACAAACACCAGGAAGGTTTTGAAATGCCTCTCAAAGAAGGGCACCTATTGGTAGATGGGTAAAATAAAAAAGCAGACATTGAATATCCCTTTGAAAATGGTGAAGTTATTAATTACACTTTGGATGGTGTATCAATACACACAGTCACTACAAAGATACAGGTGTCCTTCCTAACCTAGTTGCCAGAGAGGAAGGAAACCGCTCAGGGATCTCACCATGAGGCCAATGGTGACTTTAAAACAGTTACAGAGCTTAATGGCTGTGATAGGAGAAAACTGAGGATGGATCAACAATATTGTAGTTACTCCACAATACTAGCCTAAATGACAGAGTGAAAAGAAGGAAGTTGTACAGAATAAAATATTTGAAAACATCGATCCCGTTTGCATTTAGGCTCTAAAGTAAAACTGCAAAAAATGTGGTTCATAAATGTACTTTATGTCCTGAATTCAAAGCGTTATGTTTGGGGCAAATCTAACACAACACATCACCGAGTACCACTACATATTTTCAAGCATGGTGGTGGCTGCATCATGTTATGGGTATGCTTGTCATCGGCAAGGGATTTCTTTTTAGGATATAAATGAATGGAATAGGCCTCCCGAGCAGTACAGTGGTCTAAGGCACTGCTTCGCAGTGTTCGGGGTCACTACAGCCTGTGATTTGATCCCACTCATGACCGTGAGTCCCATAGGGTGGCGCACAATTGGCACAGCATCGCCCGGGTTAGGGGAGGGTTTGGTCGAGGGGCTTTACTTGGTTTATCGTGCTCTAGTGACTGCAGGCTGACTTTGGCCGTCAGTTGAACAGTGTTCCCCACGACACATTGGTGCAGCTGGTTTCTGAGTTGTGTTAAGAAGCGCAGCTTGGCGGGTCATGTTTCGGAAGACGCATGACTTGATCTTCGCCTCTCCCGATCCCATTGGGGAGATGCAACGATGAGACGAGATCATAATCACGAATTTGGGAAGAAACGGGAAAACAATTACAACAACAATCCCCAAAATCTAAAATCATAATAATGGAACAGAGGTAAGCACAGGCAAAATCCTAGAGGAAAACCTGGCTCAGTTTGCTTTCCAACAGACACTGAGAGACAAATTCACCTTTCAGCAGGACAATAACCTTAAACACAAGGCCAAACACTGGAGTTGCATACCAAGTAGAAATTGAATGTTGATAAGTGGCCTAGGTACAGTTTTGACTTAAATTGTCTTGAAAATCTATGCCATTACGTGAAAATGGCTGTAGCAAGGATCAACAACTAACTTGACAGAGCTTGAAGACTTTTTAAAAGAATAATGTGCAAATATTGTACAATTCAGGTGTGCAAAGCTCTTAGAGAATTAACCAGAAAGACTCACAGCTGTAATCGGTGCCAAAGGTGATTCTAACATGTATTGACTCAGGGGGTTTAATACTTGTAATCAAGATATATGTAATCAAGATAAATCAATGTATATATATAAATGTTTTTATTTTTCATATTATTATTATTTTTTTGTGTGAAAATGTTCGAATTTCGACTCCACTTTGATATTACAGAGTATTTTATGTAGCTCATTGACAAAAAAATGACAATGAAATCCATTTGAATTCCACCTTGTAACACAACAAAATGTGGAAAAAGTTGAAGGGTGTGAATACTTTCCAAATGCACTGTAAAGTCAATCAAAGAGGCAAAAAGTGGAGTCGTAATTAAATGGCTCAGATGCGAGACGCATATGGCAGGGACTTCAGATGATCACTGATTATAAAGAGAAAACCAGCCAAGTCAGTGACACCGACACCTCACTCCCAGACAAACTTAACACATTCTTTGCCTGCTTTGAGGAACACAACACAGAAACGCCATTGCTTCAAGATGTCCACCATTGTTCATGTACCCAAGCAAGCTAAGGTCACTGAACTAAATGACTATCGCTCCGTAGCACTCACCTCTGTTATCATTATGTACATTGAGAGGCTTGTCAAGGACCATATCACCTCCACCTTTCCTGACACGCTAGACCCACTCCAATTTGCATATACCGCCCCAAAAGATCCACGGCCGACACAATCGCTGTTGCACTGCAAACCGCCCTATCCCACCTGAAAAAGAAGAACAATGGAGCTGATCGAGGACTACAGGAGACAGAAGAGGGAAAACACCCCCATCCACATCGACAGGGCCTTAGTGGAGAATGTTTAAAGCTTCAAGTTCCTAGGCGTGCACTTCACTGAGGACCTGAAACGGTCCCAGCACACCGACACCGTGGTTAAGAAGGCGAAACAGCCCCCCTACAACCTAAGGCGGTTAAAGAATTTCAGCATGGTCCCTAAGACCCTCAGAAACTTTTACAGCACCATTGAGAGCATTCTGTCGGGCTGCATCACGGCAACTGCGTCGCCCTAACCACATGGCTTGCCAGAGGGTGGTGCGGTCAGCCCAACACAACACCAGGGGCAAGCTGCCTGCCCTTCAGGGCATTACAGCAGAGTAAAAGGAAGGCGAAGATGATCATCAAGGACCTCAGCCAGCTGAGCTAAGGTCTGTTCACTCTGCCATCATCGATTGTAGTGACGGTACAGGTGCATCAAAAGCGGGACAAAGACACTGAAAAACAGCTTCTATCTCCAGGCCATCAGACTGTTAGCCAGTTAGCCAGTTACCTGCCCGGTACTCTGCCCTGCACCTTGAGACTATTTCCCCATGTATATTGTGTTATTTAACGCTAGTCACCTCATATTCTGTTTATATAATGTTGTCTACTAACTGTGCATGTATATACTGTGTTATTGACATAGCTCATCCTAATATACCTACTACTGTACATACCATTTCTTTCCAAATGATATCATGTCTATACACACCGCGTATTCATCTTCTGGATTCTGTCCCATGCTCACTCTAATATATCTACTCTGGATTGATAATTGGACTTGTTCTGTCACTTCTTGATTTATTGTTTAGATGTTTTGATTATTTGTGTATATGTATTCTATTTGCAAGATATTTTACTGCACTGTTGGAGCCAGTAACACAAGACATTCTACTGCACTGTTGGAGCCAGTAACACAAGACATTCTACTGTACTGTTGGAGCCAGTAACACAAGACATTCTACTGTACTGTTAGAGCCAGTAACACAAGACATTCTACTGTACTGTTGGAGCCAGTAACACAAGACATTCTACTGCACTGTTGGAGCCAGTAACACAAGACATTCTACTGTACTGTTGGAGCCAGTAACACAAGACATTCTACTGCACTGTTGGAGCCAGTAACACAAGACATTCTACTGTACTGTTGGAGCCAGTAACACAAGACATTCTACTGCACTGTTGGAGCCAGTAACACAAGACATTCTACTACACTGTTGGAGCCAGTAACACAAGACATTCTACTGCACTGTTGGAGCCAGTAACACAAGACATTCTACTGCACTGTTGGAGCCAGTAACACAATACATTCTACTGCACTGTTGGAGCCAGTAACACAAGACATTCTACTGCACTGTTGGAGCCAGTAACACAATACATTCTACTGCACTGTTGGAGCCAGTAACACAATACATTCTACTGCACTGTTGGAGCCAGTAACACAAGACATTCTACTGCACTGTTGGAGCCAGTAACACAAGACATTCTACTGCACTGTTGGAGCCAGTAACACAATACATTCTACTGCACTGTTGGAGCCAGTAACACAAGACATTCTACTACACTGTTGGAGCCAGTAACACAAGACATTCTACTGCACTGTTGGAGCCAGTAACACAAGACATTCTACTGCACTGTTGGAGCCAGTAACACAATACATTCTACTGCACTGTTGGAGCCAGTAACACAAGACATTCTACTGCACTGTTGGAGCCAGTAACACAATACATTCTACTGCACTGTTGGAGCCAGTAACACAATACATTCTACTGCACTGTTGGAGCCAGTAACACAAGACATTCTACTGCACTGTTGGAGCCAGTAACACAAGACATTCTACTGCACTGTTGGAGCCAGTAACACAATACATTCTACTGCACTGTTAGAGCCAGTAACACAAGACATTATACTGCACTGTTGGAGCCAGTAACACAATACATTCTACTGCACTGTTAGAGCCAGTAACACAAGACATTATACTGCACTGTTGGAGCCAGTAACACACTACATTTTACATTTACATTTAATTCATTTAGCAGACGCTCTTATCCAGAGCGACTTACAAGTTGGTGCATTCACCTTATGACATCCAGTGGAACAGTCACTTTACAATAGTGCATCTAAATCTTTTAAGGGGGGGGGTGAGAAGGATTACTTATCCTATCCTAGGTATTCCTTAAAGAGGTGGGGTTTCAGGTGTCTCCGGAAGGTGGTGATTGACTCCGCTGTCCTGGCATCGTGAGGGAGTTTGTTCCACCATTGGGGGGCCAGAGCAGCGAACAGTTTTGACTGGGCTGAGCGGGAACTGTACTTCCTCAGTGGTAGGGAGGCGAGCAGGCCAGAGGTGGATGAACGCAGTGCCCTTGTTTGGGTGTAGGGCCTGATCAGAGCCTAGAGGTACTGAGGTGCCGTTCCCCTCACAGCTTGTGTTACTGTTGGAGCCAGTAACACAAGACATTCTACTGCACTGTTCGAGCCAGAAACACACTACATTCTACTGCACTGTTGGAGCCAGTAACACAATACATTCTACTGTGCTGTTGGAGCCAGTAACACAATACATTATACTGTGCTGTTGGAGCCAGTAACACAAGACATTCTACTGCACTGTTGGAGCTAGAAACCCAAGAATTTACCTTCACCTGCTATAACACCTGCAAATCTGTGAACGTGAGTAATGTGACCAGTAAACCTGGACTTTATTTGATTACTGCTGTATTTTTCAGGCAATGGCGCCCCCTTGAGGTTGGTAGGTGGCCTGGAGGACTTTGAGGGTCGTGTGGAGGTGTACCATGATGGGAGGTGGGGCACCATCTGTGATGACCAGTGGGATGACATCGATGCTGAAGTTGTCTGTCGGCAGTTGGGCCTTGGGTGAGCAGCACAGGCATACCGATGGCTAGTTGCTTGGAGGATGGTGCTTGACATGCAGCATATGGGTTTTGAATGTGATTCCCTCCACTAAATGTCATCTAGTACATATGTAGGCAAAACTAGAGGTTAAACCCTATCAGTGGTAGCAAACAGCAATGGTTCCCAGGCTTAAAGTTACCCACCAACCAAAGCTCTCTGCTCTCCACAGAGATGGATGCACTCCTGCTAGGATAGCCTTTTTACACTGCTACATTCCCACTGAGTGAACTATATCAATATAGATGAACGGAAGGCATGCATTTTTGATGGCCTACAGTGTTTAGGGTTGTTGCTCTGCTGGAGGAGAGAGGAGAGGAGCCAGTTGATCCACATTATTCAGACGTCATCGCCACTCTTAGCAGGTCACCTGGCTTCTGACGAATAAGGGCCTGCAAAGCAAGCCACTGGGGAATTCTCTCTGCTCAGACACACATGTATACACATGTACACACACACGCACGCACGCACACACGCACACACGCACACGCGCACACGCGCACACACACACACACACACACACACACACACGCACACACACACACACGCACACACGCACACACGCACACACGTGACACCACACACACACACACACACACACACACACACACACACACACACACACACACACACACACACACACACACACACACAATGATTGTCTTACAGTACAAATAGATGGATAAACAAAGATAGTGGATCTGTCCCAGAACTCATTTCAGATCATGAATCATACATCTCTCCATAACTATATTTGGTGTGTGTGAGTGTTTTTTGTGTCGTGTATATGTCTTTCTCTGCTGTGTAAGTGCATGTGTGTGTGCTCTGTACAGTATGTGTAAGGCCTGTTTACTTGGTGGGAATGCATTTTATATGTGCACATCAGGATGACCCTTGAGTGGTTGCCATATATTGTTTACATGTCCATATATGGTCATTGTGTATGACTGTGTGTGTGTCCCCACTCAGGGGGGTACCAAAAGCGTGGACATGGGCCCACTTTGGTCAGGGCTCTGGACCCATCTTCCTTGACAGGTTGCAGTGTACAGGCAACGAGCTTTCCCTGGAGGAGTGTCCCCACAACAACTGGCAACAACACAACTGTGACCACATGGAGGATGCTGGTGTGTCCTGTAACCCATATACAGGTCAGGAGTCAGGACAGGAACATTTTGTGAACATACACATATTTGTATGGAAAACACATACACACTGTCTCATGCACACACCGTGTTGCAGATGGTGTGGTGCGGCTGGTGGGGTCTGACACTCCCTGGGAAGGTCGTCTGGAGGTGTACCACTCTGGGGACTGGGGTACGGTGTGTGACGACAACTGGACTGAGCACCACGCACAAGTGGTCTGTAGACAGCTGGGCTTCAGGTCGGTCTACAGGGGTCCTTTTATGTTCAAATACAATGTACTGGGAAAGTAAATTAGGTTTAACTGTAGTAATATTGTAGTGATACTGCAGTAATGGAGTGTTTGGTCCAGCAGAGGGCGTGCAGAGGTGGCGTCAGACGGGCTGTATGGGGAGGGCACAGGGCTAATCCTGCTGGATGAGGTGCAGTGTAAGGGCTCAGAGGGCACCCTGCTGTCCTGCGGGCACGCCGAGTGGGGACGCCACGACTGCTCCCACAGCGAGGACGTAGGGGTGCGCTGTGAGAGGGGAGGTGAAACCAACGAGGTGCCAGGGCTGCCACAGATCACAGGTAGGCCTCACTGTACTCGCTGTACCCTCAAAGACCTCAAATCAGAATTGCTATCAACATATCTCAGTTACATGTCTATCTTATCTGGTGAATTTAGCAAAGAAAAGTTCAATTCAATATTGTTATGCCCTGTTATGGTAATACTGTGGGGCAAAAAAAAGTATTTAGTCAGCCACCAATTGTGCAAGTTCTTCCACTTAAAAAGATGAGAGAGGCCTGTAATTTTCACCATAGGTACACTTCAACGATGACAGAAAAAAATCCAGAAAATCACATTGTAGGATTTTTTATGAATTTATTTGCAAATTATGGTGGAAAATAAGTATTTGGTCAATAACAATAGTTTATCTAAATACTTTGCTATATACCCTTTGTTGGCAATGACAGAGGTCAAACGTTTTCTGTAAGTCTTCACAAGGATTTCACACACTTTTGCTGGTATTTTGGCCCATTCGTCCATGCAGATCTCCTCTAGAGCAGTGATGTTTTGGGGCTGTTGCTGGGCAACACGGACTTTCAACTCCCTCCAAAGATTTTCTATGGGGTTGAGATCTGGAGACTGGCTGGCCACTCCAGGACCTTGAAATGCTTCTTACCTCAAAGACCCACTCTTCGTTGCCCAGGGCGGTGTGTTTGGGATCATTGTCATGCTGAAAGACCCAGCCACGTTTCATCTTCAATGCCCTTGCTGATGGAAGGAGGTTTTCACTCAAAATCTCACGATACATGGCCCCATTCATTCTTTCCTTTACACGGATCAGTCGTCCTGGTCCCTTTGCAAAAAAACTATACTTATTTTCCACCATAATTTACAAATAAATTCATAAAAAATCCTACAATGTGATTTTCTGGATTTTTTTCCCCTCATTTTGTCTGTCATAGTTGAAGTGTACCTGTGATGAAAATTACAGGCCTCTCTCTTCTTTTTAATTGGGAGAACTTGCACAATTGGTGGCTGACTAAATACTTTTTTTGCCCCACTGTATATTGTGGTTTATTGTGTTTCTCTTTTCTGGCCTCAGGCCCTCTGGTGCGACTGGTTGCTGGAGAGAGCCGGAAGGAAGGGCGTGTTGAAGTGTTTCTGAATGGCCAATGGGGGAGCGTGTGCGATGACGGCTGGAATGACATCAATGCTGCAGTGGTCTGCAGGCAGCTGGGATTTATGTAAATATGGATTCTCTCTCTCATGTTTGCCATTGTATCATATATCCTTTCCCTTATTTGCAGAATACATCATATCTCACTGCCAAGTATGTGGTTTCCTTTAACTGCCATTCAGGAGACAGGGCCACTTTGGAATATTGAGCTTCACCTTCCCTGTGTCTCTTCTTCAGTGGGGTGTCCAAGGCTCGCTCCATGGCCTATTTTGGAGAAGGCCAGGGCCTTATCCACCTGGACAATGTTAGGTGCACAGGGGCTGAGACGTCCCTGGGGGAGTGTCCGGCCGAGGGAGAAGATGCCCATGACTGCCGGCATAGTGAGGATGCAGGGGTCATCTGTGACTACGTCCCCGAACCGGTGGGGGACGGCGCCATAATAACGCAGACCTGTGGCATGAGGCCAAACACACAGCGACGCAGGAGGAGGATTATTGGTGGGGACAAGTCAATCAGGTACGCTGGTGGAAAAAGTACCCAAATGGTCATACTTGAGTAAAAGTAAAGATACCTTAATAACTCAAGTAAAAGTGAGTCACCCAGTAAAATACTACTTGAGTTCAAGTAAAAAAACTATTTGGTTTTAAATATACTTAAGTATCAAAAGTACATGTAATTGCTTAAATATACTTAAGTTGCACTATTGCACTATTTTCATGTTTTTTTTTACATTTACGGATAGCCAGGGCCACACAGAGCCAGTAGGGTTGATCAGGGATGTTCTCTTGATAAGTCTGTGAATTGGACCATGTTCCTATCCTGCTAAACATTCAAAATGTAACGAGAACTTTTGGGTGTCAGGGAAAGTAAAAAGTAAAAAGTACATTATTTTCTTTAGAATGTAGTGGAGTAAAAGTTGAAGTAGTCAAAAATATAAATAGTAAAGTACACACACACACACACACACACACACACACACACACACACACACACACACACACACACACACACACACACACACACACACACACACACACACACACACACACACACACACACACACACACACACACACACACACACACACACACACACACACACACTCTCAGCGGTTCTATTACCGTATGACTGCATAGATATATGCAAACACATACACAAGTCAAATCATAACATCAAATCAACCATGATCTATTTCTGCTCATGTCCTCTCTCCTCCCCTGGGTGTGGTAGAGGGGACTGGCCTTGGCAGGCGTCTCTGTGGCTCAAGTCCCAGTCCAAAGGGAACCATCCACTGTGTGGAGCCACGCTCATCAACTCCTGCTGGGTCCTGACTGCTGCACACTGCTTCAAGAGGTGGGCCACAAAGACATCTAGTGCCCAATGATGGAATTGCAGTGACCACATTATAAAAAATGACGAGTGTTGCATACAGTAATGTAGTAATGTGGCATAAACATATGTACATTTGATCAAATACTTGATCTATGTCAATCATTTGATCAAATATTATTAATAAGAGATTGATGTCATGCCACTTATAAGTGATACTTATAAGTGATACTTATTTGAGTCACTGCCTTGATCATTTAAATTCAAATGTATTTTTCTTGGCAGGAGATAATCAAGTCTTCTTTTCTGCTTGGCTTAACCTCCTCAGACCTTAATTCCCTCTCTTACCTTTTCTTTTTTCCCTCTCTCTGTTTTCTCCCTCTTTCCTAGGTTTGGCAGGGACCCATCTCGCTACGTGCTGCGACTGGGTGACTACCACACGGAGGAGAGGGATGACTTTGAGCGCAGCCTGTCCCCAGAGCTCATCGTCATCCACAGGAAGTACCACAGCCAGGGCTCGGAGTATGATATTGCCCTACTCAGGCTGAAAGGCACAGAGGGCAACTGTGTGGCCTTCAACCCTCATACCAACTCAGCCTGCCTCCCTGCGCCTGGCAACAAGTGGGGCAAGAGGCCTGCCGCCTGTGTCATCACAGGGTGGGGCATCACAGGTACTGACCATAAGCCTCTCTGTTACGGAGAGTTCCCTGCGTGTTTACATTGGAATCAGCCATTTGATCTGTTCTTTGCTCAATATTTATATGACAGAACATTTCAACATTTCAATTTATTTTGGCCGCCTCACTCTTTATCTCTCTGTTCATCACTCACTTTCTCATTCTCTCTCGCTTTCTCAGACTCGGAGTACTCCCGTACTCTGCTGCAGGCCTGGGTTCCCCTGCTGCCCACCTGGAAGTGTAAAAAGCGATACGGCGAGCGCTACACCAGCCGCATGCTGTGTGCGGGCAGCCTTTCGGACAGTCGGCGCGTGGACAGTTGCCAGGGTGACAGTGGTGGTCCCCTAGTATGTCAGGGGGAGGGTGGGCGCTGGGTGCTGACGGGGATCATCTCCTGGGGTCATGGCTGTGGTGACCCCTCCTTCCCCGGGGTGTACACGCGGGTCAGCAGGTTCCTGCGCTGGATTGACCAGGTCACCAACAACCCACCGAAAATCTGATGCTGCCACCGTGCCATTGGACAGCCATTGGACAGCCATTGTTATCACATGAATTTTGGGTTGAGGTGGAGGTGGGGAGATTAAAGGAGCAGTGGCCGGTTAGAGAGGGTTACCACACCCTGGTATCTGCTCCTGGCCTCACCCACATCCAGCAGAGTGCTTTTAAGTCCCTTTTTTGCCTACACTTGGAGAAGCCTGTAAATGGCATTGAGCATTCTTGATTATGTGGAATTACCACTTTAACGAGAGCATTTAATGCACCAAAAAGCCAGACTGCATAGGTGAATGACATTGCACTATAATGCATGCCATACTATCACCCTGCAACACCTGTGAATGGCCAATTAATGGTGCCATTGGGAGTAAGTCTAGTCAGGAGCATTAGGTGGAATATCTTTAAGGTACAAGATTGTATATGTAAAGTACAAACAGACATGTGGCTTTTAAATGAATATGGTTTCATGAACATTCCAGTTGTTCATGCATTTTAACTTAAGCCTACACTAATGTGCTTCACTCTTGATTGAAACAATTGGTCAAATTAGTCCGTGTACAGATCTCTGGTTTAGACCATAGGAGAGGCATGAGAGGGCCTTTACGAGGCTCTGTACACGTGGCAATGATGACATGGCTACTCACAATGACTTAAATGAGGTCCTGCCTGTTTGCCTGCCTACCCACAGTATCTATCTGTCTACCACTTTTTCTTAGAAGCTGCACATCCCTATTATCAGTGTTATGTGAAGCCAGTCCTGGGACAGATCCACTATCTTTGTTTATCCACTCTTTGTACTGTAAGACAATCATTGTGTGTGTGTGTGTGTGAGAGAGAGAACGTTTCTGTGTGAGTGTATGTGTGTGTTTGCGTGCGTGTGTGCACTGTCAATTAATGGTTCATACAGCATCTCAATTCAGGCCTTAGACCATATCTTTGTGTTTTTGTCTCAAGTTGCAGTGCAATTGCCAAATGATCAATGCAATCTTCTCATCATTCTTATAATTTATTGACACACATGAACACATCGTACAGACTTACAAAGCCTACACAGTGCTGACGTTGCATTTGTTCTATGTTTTACCTGGTCACATTCCACTCTGCTACTGAATAGATGTCTAGAAATGTAACCACACATGCTCAATACCCCTAAGCTTCATGTGGTAATTACTAATGCAAAAACTTCTAAACTATCTGGCTGTTTAGAAGAGCCTCTGGTTTAGTACTCTAATCTATCCTGATAGTAAATAGATCTAACTACTTCCTAATACCACCTGTACACTTGATGGAATGTTCTTTTACAATTTAACATCCAAACGTTATTTCGTTTTATGGGGCTTTCAGTCACATGACTGCATGTTTTCGATTGTCACTGAACAGCACAACTAATTATTTTGTGATATGACATCTGTGATTTGCTTTTGCACATGCATTTTGACACATAATAAAGTTCCTTTCTATACTTCCTTTAGAATTCTGAAATGCTAATCTGTACATGATGAAAATGAGTTACACAAACATGATGTGGTGCAATTTTAAAAGCTTCAAATGGTGAAATATACACTGAGTATACTAAACATTAGGAACACCCCCCCCCCCCCAATGCTTCCCACAGTCAAGTTGGCTGGATGTCCTTTGGGTGGTGGACCATTCTTAATACACACGGGAAACTGTTGAATGTGAAAGACCCGGCAGCGTTGCCATTCTTGACACAAACCGGTGCTCCTGGCACCTATTACCATACCCTGTTCAAAGGCACTCTCGCACATTCACCCTTGAATGGCACACATACACAATCCATGTCTCAATTGTTTCAAGACTTAAAAATCCTTCTTTAACCCGTCTCCTCCCCTTCATCTACACTGATTGAAGTGGATTTAACAAGTGAATTCAATAAGGGATCACAGCTTTCACCTGAATTCACCTGGTAATTCTATGTCGTGGAAAGAACGTGTTGTTAATGTTTTGTATATTCAGTGTATATGCAATATTTCAAATGGACTGCTAGAAAAGTTATTGGTGAGTGGAGTGGAAAATTCCCTTTTCTAATGTGCCAACATTGAAAATAAATATTAGACAGTATGCCAAAGTAAAAGCAGTAAATCTTCAGACTCATATCTTGCAAGTACTCTGTATATAATACCTTGAATGTGAACGTGTATGTACTGTATAATGTGCTTTTGAGAGGTGTCATTAAATATCTGCATCACACTTGTGTTTCATAACTATTATGTGGCAGGGGGCTACAAGGAATATCACTCATCCTGCTCAGTATTAGAGCTCTAATGACATGTTTTATTCATCATGATATTTTCCTATAGCCTCCTTTTCCTAAAAGGCACCTTGGAAGAGTTATTATTATTATTATTATTATTTCAGAAGGATTATGCTGCACCATGAAACCCTCTCATGTACTTCACTCAGAGTGTTTCAAGATCACAGTCTTTTTTTGTTTTACAGTATGTCAATGGTGTGTTTGCAGTGTTTATAGAACAAACTATCAGTCATTGGAATGTGAAAAGGATTGGTATTGTTGGTGCTTAATTAACTGCTACACATTCACAATTGGTGTACACTGTTGCAACACAACATGCACAACAGTAATCATTGTTGTTGACAAAAGTACACTTTTCTAAACTTAACTGGCACTCTGGCTGTAATCCCTGGAGGCAAAGACTGGCTGGGCTCAGGCCCATTGAGCATCTGAAGTTACTTGCTATGTGCCTGATGTGTGTCAAAAACAAAGACAGACTGCAGAAAGGGAATCCAGGCTGGGGGTCTTCCTAAACCCCTACTAGCCTTGCTCTGTGAATGTTAGAGCAGCTCCTTTTGAAAATATTCTCTCATTCCTGTGTGTATATTCACACTGCTGGCAACATCTGAGGCCTTGGATTAGCTTTCCCTTTTGCATTAGGCAGCTTTTGATTACTGTGGCTGATACTTTAAGGAGGAAAAACACTGATAGGCTACACTGAGAGGATTACAAACGGACATCAAAACACTTATATCTTATATTGAATTGCTTAAGAGACATCAAAACTGGCCAATTGATCAAATAGAGGTCATGGTCATTGAAACCACTCTCACATCATAATGTACTGTAAAACATGTTTACCACTTCACACACTTCTCAACCAACTATTAGATTATTCATTTAATGGTACTATAATTTTTGAATTATTTTGGGTGGCTATGATATGCATGAAACAATAGCTTGAGTAAGCACAGGAACAACATGGACATTCTCTATTTCATAACATGCTTTTAGCATAAAAGGTTGTCAAAAACCAATTAGGCCATGAATGCAGACAAAAAAAACTTTGTTGTTCAGAGGACAATTATCGACTACTCTGAAAGCTGAGCGATAGTTAGGATAGAATTGTGAGAAGGGTCAACTTTGGTGGTCCGGTGCCTATGCCCCTGTCTGTACGGCCAGATGAGAGCTTGACTCCAGTGAATACGAGGCAGAAGTTAAAATCAGCTGATAAAGGCGACAGTCTTACTGGAAGAAACTGGTACACTGATTGTAAAGGAGGTGGATTTTATGCTGTTTATTGCGTGTTAGAAATTGGACATAATTGTATGTGCGGCTGAAAAGTGTCTGGGTCTAGAATAAATAGCAGAAGCATTGCAGAGAATACTGACTGATATTCCCTCCCGGCCACTGAGAATGTGAAAGGATGTGATTTGGACTGTGGACTGTTTTTTATTTTTGTAGTTTGTGTGATGTTTTCCCCCAACATCCTTTCCTGCAATGGACCTTTTTCCCCAGTTTACTACCCATACAGTAGGTGGCGGCATGCACCTCTAACGTTTGCGGACCGCCATAATACCATTGAAGAAGAAGAAGAAGCCTGCCTTGCTGAAGCCTAGGAGAGCAGAAAAGCCAACTGAGCCATTAAAGTTGGTGGAACTTTGTGAGAAATGGTGGAAGTGGATGTCGAGTTGGAATCAAGCAGCCTGTCGAGCGAAGTTTCTGAAGATAAATGTCCTGAATGGACAACAGTAGTGTCTAAAATTGGAGTGGAGGATAATGAATATTTTTTTGTTGGGATGCATTTGTTCAGTTAAGGATGTAGATGTGGGAGACCCATTTGAGGTGTCAATTTTTTTTTAAGTGGGTCTATGCTCTAAGACAAGTGGAATTTATCAGAGTGGCCAGGAATGGTCTTATTCTAATGAATTATATTTCTGAAGAACAGAGGAAGATTGCAGTGGGCCTCAAAAGCATCCAGACAGCAGAAGTATCCTGCTTTGAACTTCAGAGCAGAGCATCCGTCAAAGGAGTCATCTCAGGGGTGGCGACGGATGTTCAGGTTGAGTACCTGAAGAGAATTCCTGCTGTGGTTTATGCCCGGCGTCTGAGACTCTAGGTGAATGGAGAAAAATGTTCAAGTTGGTCCGGATGATTTTTGATAAAGAGCACCTACCTACACATGTGAAGCTTGCTTATGTAGGAGACGCTGTAAGGCCAAATTCAGACTTAGGAAATGCAGGCCTATGTCTTTCCTACGCACACCTTTCCTATGCACTTCTCAATAGTTGGTATTTAGACTTACCGTATGCAGGTGTGTAACGGCCTTTGCAGGCGGGGTTCCCTTGCGCAACCGCCGAATGAATGTAATTCAACCTCTGGAAACCCTCTCACTAGCTGGCCAACATATTTTCTTTTGGAGTTTTACTCAATAGGGTTTTCAGTACATTTATCTAAAGCCATCACTTCAAATTTGGTGTACCTTTAATTTGAATTTTCTCAACAGACTAACTAAAAGGTGCGAACACTTCAGAAAATTAGGGATCATTGAAAGAAATCCATGTAAATACACTCATATTCATCTCCTTTTCAGCACCAATTGATAGATTTAAAGATACTCTGATCTTCTATATTATTTAGGGTTAGGAAAGTATTTTTATGAATAATAAAAAAACAGGTTTGGAGAGCCTTTATGCACAAAATATATTGGTGAATCAAAAATAGTGGTTTGATTCATCCTGAACGTTGTCATATTCAATTGTTCAATCCATGAAATAGTGTACAATGGGTTGATTAGTGGTCCTATAAATCTACCCTAATAATCCTCACTAATCCTGGAACTGTGATGACAACGGTCCAGTTGTCATGAACTGTGCACCAGCCTCCAGGTTTAAACTGCTATGTCTGCATTGCAAAATGACTCAAATAGGCTACATGTTCCAAATGATTTCACAACTTGTAATACGTTAGCCTTATATGATTCACTATTGCTAGCGATCCTCAGGAACAACCACACGAACATGACAGAGGAAAGAAAGGTAAAGTAATGATGTAATGGAATGATGAATATCAGTTTGTCTCTGTGAATGGTTTGTCCTCTGACAAATCAACTGTAAATTTCGGTGTTCCTCAAGGTTCCGTTTTAGGACCACTATTGTTTTCACTATATATTTTACCTCTTGGGGATGTTATTCGAAAACATAATGTTAACTTTCACTGCTATGCGGATGACACACAGCTGTACATTTCAATGAAACATGGTGAAGCCCCAAAATTGCCCTTGCTAGAAGCATGTGTTTCAGACATAAGGAAGTGGATGGCTGACAACTTTCTACTTTTAAACTTGGACAAAACAGAGATGCTTGTTCTAGGTCCCAAGAAACAAAGAGATCTTCTGTTGAATCTGACAATTAATCTTAATGGTTGTACAGTCGTCTCAAATAAAACTGTGAAGGACCTCGGCGTTACTCTGGACCCTGATCTCTCTTTTGAAGAACATATCAAGACCATTTCAAGGACAGCTTTTTTCCATCTATGTAACGTTGCAAAAATCAGAAACTTTCTGTCCAAAAATGATGCAGAAAAATTAATCCATGCTTTTGTCACTTCTAGTTTAGACTACTGCAATGCTCTACTTTCCGGCTACCCGGATAAAGCACTAAATAAACTTCAGTTGGTGCTAAATACGGCTGCTAGAATCCTGACTAGAACCAAAAAAATTGATCATATTACTCCAGTGCTAGCCTCTCTACACTGGCTTCCTGTCAAAGCAAGGGCTGATTTCAAGGTTTTACTGCTAACCTACAAAGCATTACATGGGCTTGCTCCTACCTATCTCTCTGATTTGGTCCTGCCGTACATACCTACACGTACGCTATGGTCACAAGACGCAGGCCTCCTAATTGTCCCTAGAATTTCTAAGCAAACAGCTGGAGGCAGGGCTTTCTCCTATAGAGCTCCATTTTTATGGAACGGTCTGCCTACCCATGTCAGAGACGCAAACTCGGTCTCAACCTTTAAGTCTTTACTGAAGACTTATCTCTTCAGTGGGTCATATGATTGAGTGTAGTCTGGCCCAGGAGTGGGAAGGTGAACGGAAAGGCTCTGGAGCAACGAACCGCCCTTGCTGTCTCTGCCTGGCCGGTTCCCCTCTTTCCACTGGGATTCTCTGCCTCAAACCCTATTACAGGGGCTGAGTCACTGGCTTACTGGGGCTCTCTCATGCCGTCCCTGGAAGGGGTGCGTCACCTGAGTGAGTTGATTCACTGATGTGGTCATCCTGTCTGGGTTGGCGCCCCCCCTTGGGTTGTGCCATGGCGGAGATCTTTGTGGGCTATACTCGGCCTTGTCTCAGGATGGTAAGTTGGTGGTTGAAGATATCCCTCTAGTGGTGTGGGGGCTGTGCTTTGGCAGAGTGGATGGGGTTATATCCTTCCTGTTTGGCCCTGTCCGGGGGTGTCCTTGGATGGGGCCACAGTGTCTCCTGACCCCTCCTGTCTCAGCCTCCAGTATTTATGCTGCAGTAGTTTATGTGTCGGGGGGCTAGGGTCAGTTTGTTATATCTGGAGTACCTCTCCTGTCCTATTCGGTGTCCTGTGTGAATCTAAGTGTGCGTTCTCTAATTCTCTCTCTCTCTTTCTCTCTCTCTCTCGGAGGACCTGAGCCCTAGGACCATGCCCCAGGACTACCTGACATGATGACTCCTTGCTGTCCCCAGTCCACCTGGCCGTGCTGCTGCTCCAGTTTCAACTGTTCTGCCTTATTATTATTCGACCGTGCTGGTCATTTATGAACATTTGAACATCTTGGCCATGTTCTGTTATAATCTCCACCCGGCACAGCCAGAAGAGGACTGGCCACCCCACATATGCTCTCTCTAATTCTCTCTTTCTCTCTCTCGGAGGACCTGAGCCCTAGGACCATGCCCCAGGACTACCTGACATGATGACTCCTTCCTGTCCCCAGTCCACCTGACCGTGCTGCTGCTCCAGTTTCAACTGTTCTGCCTTTTTATTATACGACCATGCTGGTCATTTATGAACATTTGAACATCTTGGCCATGTTCTGTTATAATCTCCACCCGGCACAGCCAGAAGAGGACTGGCCACCCCACATAGCCTGGTTCCTCTCTAGGTTTCTTCCTAGGTTTTGGCCTTTCTAGGGAGTTTTTCCTAGCCACCGTGCTTCTACACCTGCATTGCTTGCTGTTTGGGGTTTTAGGCTGGGTTTCTGTACAGCACTTTGAGATATCAGCTGATGTACGAAGGGCTATATAAATAAATTTGATTTGATGAAAAATGTAATGAAACTGACAAGTCAATGACAGTTATAAATGTACAGTTCAAGTCGGAAGTTTACATACACCTTAGCCAAATACATTAAACTCAGTTATTCACAATTCCTGACAATTAATCCAAGTAAAAATTCCATGTCTTAGGTCTGTTTGCATCCCCACTTCATTTTAAGAATGTGAAATGTCAGAATAATAGTAGAGAGAATAGTTTATTTGAGCTTTTATTTCTTTCATCACATTCCCAGCAGGTCAGAAGTTTACATACACTTAATTAGTATTTGGTATTTGGTAGCATTGCCTTTAAATGGTTTAACTTGGGTCAAACGTTTCAGATAGCCTTCCACAAGCTTCATACAATAAGTTGGGTGAATTTTGGCCCATTCCTCCTGACAGAGCTGGTGTAACTGAGTCAGGTTTGTAGGCCTCCTTGCTCGCACACACTTTTTCAGTTCTGCCCACAAATTTTCTATAGGATGGAGGTCAGGGCTTTGTGATGGCCTCTCCAATACCTTGACTTTGTTGTCCTTAAGCCATTTTGCCACAACTTTGCAAGTATGCTTGGGGTCATTGTCCATTTGGAAGACCCATTTGCGACCAAGCTTTAACTTCCTGACTGATGTCTTGAGATGTTGCTTATATATATCCACATAATTTTCAAATAAAAAGGAAGTGGAAGAGGATTTTTTTTTTTAAACTTCCGGAGTGTACATTGGAAGACTTGCAAGGGACACTGCGCCGGAAGATGGCCCACCCTCCCAGGCTCCCCTTGAGCCTGTGTAGGGTTCAGATCTGTTTTATTATCTATATATACAAATATATGTGGACACCTCTTCAAATGAGTGGATTCAGCTATTTCAGCCACACCCATTGCTGACAGGTGCATTAAATCGAGCACACAGCCATGCAATCTCCATAGGGAAACATTGACACGCCTCCAACACAATCATCAAGTTTACAGACAACACAACAGTAGTGGGCAGTGATTACCAACAACAACAAGACAGCCTACATGGAGGAGGTGAGGGCACTGAGTGTGGTGTCAGGAAAACAACCTCTCACTCAACGTCAACAAAACAAAGGAGATGATTGTGGACTTAAGGAAACAGCAGAGGGAGCACCCACCTATCCACATCGACGGGACAGTAGTGGAGAGGGTAGTAAGTTTTAAGTTCCTCGGAGTACACATCACGGACAGAATTGGTCCACCCACACAGACATCATGGTGAAGAAGGCGCAGCAGCTCCTCTTCAACCTCAAGAGGCTGAAGAAATTTGGCTTGTTACCAAAAGCACTCACAAACTTTTATAGATGCACAATCGAGAGCATTCTGTCGGGCTGTATCACCGCATGGTACGGCAACTGCTCCGCCTACAACCGTAAGGCGCTCCAGAGGTTAGTGAGGTCTGCACAACGCATCACCGGGGGCAAACTACCTGCCCTCCAGGACACCTACACCACCTGATGTCACAGGAAGGCCATAAAGATCATCAAGGACAACAACCACCCGAGCCACTGCCTGTTCACCTCGCTATTATCCAGAAGGCGAGGTCAGTACAGGTGCATCAAAGCAGGGACGGAGAGACTGAAAAACAGCTTCTATCTCAAGGCCATCAGACTGTTAAACAGCCACCACTAACATTGAGTGGCTGCTGCCAACATACTGACTCAACTCCAGCCAATTTAATAATGGAAAAATGTATGTAAAAATGTATCACTAGCCACTTTAAACAATGCCACTTAATATAATGTTTACATACCCTACATTACTAATCTCATATGTATATACGGTACTCTATACCATCTACTGCATCTTTCCTATGCCGTTCTGTACCATCACTCATTCATACATTTTATTTACATATTCTTCATCCCTTTACACATGTGTGTATAAGGTAGTTGTTTTGAAATTGTTAGGTTAGATTACTCGTTGTTTATTACTGCATTGTTGTAACTAGAAGCACAAGCATTTCGCTACACTCACATTAGAATCTGCTAACCATGTGTATGTGACAAATAAAATTTGATTTGAACTTTGTAGCAACAGTTTGGGGAAGGCCCTTTCCTGTTTCAGCATGATAATGCCCCTGTGCACAAAGCAAGGTCCATACAGAAATGGTTTGTCGAGATCGGTGTGGACGAACTTGACTGGCCTGCACAGAACCCTGACCTCAACCCCATCGAACACCTTTGGGACGAATTGGAACGCCGACTGCGAGCCAGGCCTAATCGGCCAACATCAGTGCCCGACATCATTAATGCCCTTGTGGCTGAATGGAAGCAAGTCCCCACAGCAATGTTCTGACATCTAGTGGAAAGCCTTCCACAGCAATGTTCTGACATCTAGTGGAAAGCCTTCCCAGAAGGGTGGAGGCTATTATAGCAGTAATGGGGGGGACCAACTCAATATTAATGCCCATGATTTTGGAATGAGATGTTCAGCGAGCAGGTGTCCACATACTTTTGGTCATGTAGTGTAGTTTGTTTTATTTATTTTATGTAGTTTGTATGGATATATCCCCCCACATCTGTTTTTGGGGGAGTCCTGTTTCTATCCCGCACAGTAGATGGCGGCATGGAGAGTAAATTGTTCGAACACCAATATACCATTGTAGTAGAAGAAGAAGAAAAAGAAGAGCCATCTTCCCGACCGGAGAGAGTGGAAGAGATGGGAGATTGTTGAGACAATTTTGAGGGACCCCGGTGTTGTTAGAAGCCTCAAAGACACAACCTGGGGACGGTAGGACTACCGGTGTCGGTCGGGGAAAATGAAAGGGGCTTTTCTACAGTTTCCGGACTAGGAGTCATTGGGAACCAGTGCAGTGGCGGGCTCGAGCGAGGAAGCTTTTTTCAAAATACAAAGCAAAGGGAAAAGAGATTCGAGTCAAGGTATTAGCTAATAGCGTAGGTTTGCAATCGAACAAATATAAAACTGACCGTGCATCATTACCGGAGACAGTTGATCTAAAACAGTAAGTAATCGGTCAAGTTTGACGGTTGTGTAGTTTTTCAAAGGTGTCAATGTAAACAAACACCAAAGCCCTTGTTGAAGCGGGTGGTGTGTACTGTACTAGTAGTGGGGCTTTGAGACTCGGATTATGACCAACGGTAACCTGTCAGAGAGATAATGTGTTGGTAAAACGATTATTCGTTCAAGGTTTCCCTTAAATTATACATCTTACGACGTTTGCGAATGATGACAATTGAGTCTTTTTATTTTTTAAGCTAGCTAGTTATTTTAGCAAGCTACTGTGTCTGATTGACCAGGCAGTGTTAGCTTAGCTAGCTGGCTAGTTAGCTAGCATTAGCCAGCTAAGCTAGCTAGCTAGCAGATCTTCAAGCTTGAGTAGTGAATCTCTGTCAAAGAAAGAATGACATACATTATCGAGATTATACTTACCAACGTTGTTTTATTTTAAATTAAAAAGGCCTTGCAAGTGTTTGGAACATTTTGTACGGCTGTCTCGAGACGGGTAGTGTATGCAGCACAGCTGATTCGTCAAGAAGGGGAGGTAGGAAATGGTGGAAAACAAGTTAAGTTTGTGTATATTTCATTTTAAGTACAGTAACTGACGTAAATATTTCTGTTTACGAGTTGGGTTAATCTTAGGTAATTGTTTCATTAAAAGTAGTTAGATGGCTAGAACCCTATAAAAATGCCTGTGTGTGTGACTTGTGAGTGGGGGTCGTCTCCCTCGAAGCACTGCTCAATTTAGACAGTCAAGCAGAAACTGTCCAACTCGAAACTGGGGAGTGATAGGGGACAGAAACTAAATTGTTACCGAACTGGGATCAACTTTCTCAAACGACATGGATATAAGGTGTCTCAGAAGTTATTGCCCTAAATGGCATGGCCCTTGGTAATAGTCATTGTGGTAATAGTCAAGTCATTGTGTTCCCAAGATTTGCCTCTATTTTCCAAATACTGAGTACTAATTTGGTACAATTTGTGATGGAAGTATTTTCCCCCTACAATTGATAATGGATATTATTGTTTTACTGTGTAGTTCGCCTGCAAGACTTCAGTGAGCTCTCAGCAGTGTTTTGATTGTTTTGCTCACCCCTCCCCCAATTTTTACTGGAGACTTGTGGAAGTGTTCATTGCTTCTGCTCTCTTTCAGTGGTGGGCAGCTCTCACTCGTTTTTTCCCCCCTGCCTTTGACGGAAGGCCTTGGCTATTGTACAGTCCACTTGAATCCAGAGTTATATATCCTACAGTGGATGTAATGGAACTAATGTTCGCCGAGTGGGAAGACGGAGAGAGGTTCTCCTTCGAAGATTCTGACCGGTTCGAGGAGGACTCGCTCTGCTCCTTCATATCAGAGGCTGAGAGTCTGTGTCAGAACTGGAGGGGATGGAGAAAACAGTCTGCTGGACCAAATTCTCCTACAGTGAAGATTAAAGGTAAACACGCACTTCACCTTCCATTGTATTATTTGTACTCACGTCCTCATTACACTTTTTGTCCTCATTCCCATATTGACCCTTTACCACTTAAAACAACTTGATGCTTGTTGCCAAATATCATTGTGTAGTGGCCAGCATGGGTTCTCCCTTATCTCATTACCTAAAGTGTCTATGATGATTGATCCAAAGCATCTGAAGGCTTGTCTTGAACCTGAGTTTGTTGTTCGTCATTGAAGTCAGTGTTTTTCTGTAAACATTTTACAATACACTCATACATTAGCCTACTTTCAGAAAATTGCTAGGCCTGCACATTATCGTCACTAATTGTAAATTTGAGTAACGCTGTAGGCCTGTAAACAGCTTTGACCAGTGTAGCCTAGTTTGAAATAATTATGTCCTAATTTCAGGTTGATTGTCCTGTCCACGTCATTTGCGTATTTGATAATTTAGTCTATCAACTAAGTATATGTTACATTTCCCCCAGCATATAGGCCTAGCAAGCTTGTTCTCTCAGAATTAAGCCAATTTGTTGACACTGCACAACAGTCCATATTGCTCAGCTTCTCATTCTCTGAAGAGTCCTCAAAGGGCTCTGAACGCATCTCTATGGGACACTATGCAAATAGGAGAGTAGGTGCTGGCTGACAATGTCATTGATTCCTCATTTAATTTATTGGCTGTGATGTCATTGATGTGATAACCCCTTATTTTTTTTTGCAGAATAGTTTCCATAATACTTGCATCATGTCACTTGTTTCTACACCCCCCTCCCATCAACCTCAGGTCTACATTATCCCCATAGCCTATTATTGATTTTATGCTTTCTCTACCAAAGCAGATAATGTTGTAAAGGTTAGGTGTAACTTTGTTTTCATTGAGGATAGTGGCATTGGAGTATCGAACACCATTTGAGTCAGTAGACGTCTCGTTATTTTCATGTGTCAAATAACACTATTTGATCCGTCAAATAAGACGATTTGACTAATTAGGATTTTGAAAATGACTGCACGTCACATACATACATTTTTTTAACGTAGTGGTAACACTATCATTCATATTTCATATATCACAATGATTTGCTAGTTTGGGGGGCAACAGGGTTATGTAGCTGGCTATCTTGTTTAGTTTGTTGTCTTATTTCCATGATCTGAAGTTTGATTTCAATAGGAGTACAACAAGTTGCTTCCTAATAGTCACATGGATTCCTAAATATTGAGAATGACTGCAATTTCTGATCATTGTTTTTAGGCTGGTTGCATTGGTGCTAGCTTCCCTAGAAGTTGCTAAAAGCATCTGTAACAAAGCTATTTGTGAGTGACTTTGTCATACTGCAAGCAAAAGTCAATATATTAGGGAGACTGCCTACCTCCAGTCTCCAAACTGTCATAGAGGTTTACAAATTGCTTGACTATTATTCTGTATTCTGACAAGGATGAATCAACTCATTGGGCTGTGGCTGGCAGCAGCAGCAGGCCCACAATAATTTATCTCCTGCCTCTGAGATGGCTGCATGACAGGGAAAATGTTGGACTACCTAGCTAATATTTTAGATCCTGCTCTTATTTCAAAAGCTTATGCAGTTGTTTTCCCATTTAACCGAACAAATTATTGCTTATTACCAACGCGGTATTGCAAACAAATCAATACTGGCCTCAAAAGTGGGTGGAGTAGCTCACTCAGCTGAAAGCTCTGAGTCGGCCTATTGGAGGGCAGCTGGGAAGGGACAAACAGAACGCCAACCCGTGTGGGTTGTACAAGCAAGTGAGGAACCGGTGTGGGAGAACCTATTTATTAGAAGTCTCATCTCTTGGAGTTTGGGGGGAGGGTGTGTGCGGTCAGGCATGTTTGTTTGGGTTTATGGAGTGGTGGGGGAAGGGCTGAGTGGAGTCAGCTGTGGACTGTATAGAGGGCTTTGTCTTGTGCAGGTCATTTACTTCAGAGCTGGGGATTGTGGTTTAGCAATACAAACCCACATTTTATGAATCTACATATTGCTGCTGATCTTGCACAAAAGAGCTGCCAAACCTCAAAACCTTCCCATCTAAAGTCAGTCAAATCCCCCCAAAAGTAAGATCAGTAAAATAGATTTTACTGTAATTTCCCCCCTTGAAGGCTAGCCCATATCTCTCCATCTCCATTGCTCAAAATGTAGGGCATGTTAAAGGTTAGGGTTTTGGTTAGGCCCTATGCATCTGTTGTCTCTGATCTTTCTTCCATAACCACAGACGTGTGTGTGTGTGTGTGTGTGTGTGGCAGTCCTTCACTTTACACCGCTCTATGATGGAACAGCTGTTTGAGCGTCCCCCCCTGTCCCGCTCTCTCCTGATAGGTTAGTCACTGTGTAACTGGCAGTGGCTGGAACCTTTTACTGCCCATTCGCTGCTGTTACTGCCATCCTCCTACTCTTTCTCTCTATCCCTCTCTCCCTCTATCCTCCAAGGGACAGGTGGGGACTGGGGAGCAAGTGTTAATAGAGATGTAAATCACCTGGGTCTGCTCCCTCCATGGGGTTTTCCCTGTTTGTCGAGCATGAAAAGCTCAAGCCTAGCATCTAATGCCATAGAATTCACACAACTGCCTTGGGCTTAAGCGAATAAAAACATACCTTTATTTTCCCACTATTTGTAACACAATAACACCAGTAACTCAACCCAACTAGCCTGGATAAATATTTATTGTTCAGCAATATGATTTCTGTTTAGTTTTTCTGTTATAGGTTCCTATAACTCAAACTTAAACAGTTGCTAACACTGCTCTTGTGGTGGGTGATTTCATGAGGTGAGAAGATGGCAGTGTGGGTGGAATAGCTGTGGTGGCAATACAATACCTACCAGACCTGGGTTCAAGTACATATGTCTTTGTTATTGAAATACACTACTTATTTTCTGTGTATTTAAGTATTTTCAAATAATGTGTCCCAAACCCGGAAGTATTTGAAAGTGTTTTCAAAATGATTTATATTAAATAGCCTACTATTTGAAAGTATTTTCAAATTCTTATTTCAAATACTATTTTAAAATAAATTGGTTAAATGCATGGTAGTCTGTTTGAGTCTGTGTATTTTCAAATACTTTCCAAGTGTATTTCCAAATTTATTCCAATATTCAACAACTTTTCTTTTCAAATAAAACATATTTAAATACTTACTTCCAAATGTCTTTGAAAGTAATTGAAATACTATGGCTGGGAATTGCCAGGGACCTCAAGATATGATATTATCATGATACTTAGGTGCCGATACGATATGTATTGCGGTTCGTTACTATTATTGAGATTTGATGTTCCAAACATATTGCTCACTATGTCTGCTGCAGAGACGAGAGCGCATGAGAAAAAAATGTTTTTATCAGTCAGGGAAATAAAAGTGCTGAAAACAACATGTTGGCTTACTATTTTTGTTGCAGGTACTGCCCGACTAGCGCTAGGTACAGTAACAAATTGTTTTTGTTTTTACAAATCTATATTTGGAGTCAAATATCACTGAAATGCCCTAAAAAGTCATAAAAACCTGGCATTTTGGGTCCTGGATGCTGATTAGCTGAAACTGCATTCCAGCCATGTGCTCAGTGCTTTCAGAAAGTATTCACACCCCTTGAATTTTTCCACATTTTGTTGTTACAGCCTGCATTTAAAATTGATTACATTTAGTTTTTTGTGTCACTGGCCTCTACACAATACCACAATGTCAAAGTGAGTTTTTATTTACATTTTTAAATTTTTTTAATGAATAAAAAATGAAAAGCTGAAATGTCTTGAGTCAATAAGTATTCAACAAGAAAGGAGGACCAAGGCACTATTCATATAATTAATTAATATGCCTTTATTAGTATGGCATGATCAATAGAAACACAGTTTTTAATAAGTCGCTCTGGATAAGAGCGTCTGCTAAATGACTTAAATGTAAATGTAATAAATCCGACGCGTTTCGGCTGCATGGCCTTCGTCAGGGAGTACAAAAAAATAATACAATGTCCTCTTTTGAACAGCTTTTCCAATTCGCCCTAATTAGCAGAGTGAGTGGTTACAAAATAGATTGGACACACCTAGTAAACAATACTATACACATTAAAAAGTGAAATACTGAGGCTATGTTATAAAAATACAACTCCAAGCTAGAAGTATCAGGACACTTAGAAAGGTAGTTCTACCCTTAAATATGCCTGGGAGAAGTGTCAAGAATAAGACAGCAATATATTCCATAGTACACTAGAACACAGCAAAAAGTATTCAAACCCTTTGTTATGGCAAGCCAAAATACATTCAAGAGTAAAAAATGTGCTTAACAAGTCACATAAGAAGTTGCATGGACTCATTCTGTGTGCAATAATAGTGTACCATGATTTTTGAATGACTACCTTATCTCTGTACCCCGCACATAGAATTATCTGTAAGGTCTCTTAGTCGAGCAGTGAATTTCAAACACAGATTTAACCCAAAAGACCCAGCAGGGAGATTTTCCAACGACCTCAGAAGGGCACGTATTGGAAATGGATAAAATAAAAAAAAGCAGACATTGAATATCCCTTTGAGCATGGTAAAGTTATTAATTAAACTTTGGGTGCTGTATCAATACACCCTGTCACTACAAATATACAGGCATCCTTCCTAACTCAGTTGCCGGAGAGGAATAAAAACACTCAGGTACTTCACCGTGGGGCCAATGGTGACTTTAAAACAGAGTTGAATGGCTGCGATGGGGGAGAACTGAGGATGGATCAACAACATTGTAGTTACTCCACAATACTAACCTAATTGACAGAGTGAAAAGAAGGAAACCTGACAGAACAAAAATATTTGAAAACATGCATCCTGTTTGCAACAAGGCACTAAATAATGCAGAATCTTTTTTTGCAAAGCAAATGTCTTTTTGTCCTGAATGCAAAGTGTTTGGTTTGGGCCAAATCCAATACAACAGATTACTGAGTACCACGCTCCATATTTTCAAGCATCATGTTATATGTATGTTTGTTATCTTTAATGACTGGTGAGTTTTTAGGATTAAAAAAGAAAGTTGTGCTAAACACAGGCAAAATTCTAGATGAAACCCCGGTTCAATCTGCTTACCACCAGACACTGAAAGGTGAATTCAACTTTTAGCAGGACAATAACCAAAAACACAAGGCCAAAGCTACACCGGAGTTGCTTACCAAGAAGACCGTGAATGTTTGAGTGGCCAAGTTTCCGTTTTCTCTTGACTTAAATCGGCTTGAAAATCTATGGCAAGACATACATGTTTGTCTAGCAATGATCAACAACTAATTTGACAGAGCTTGAAGAATTCTTGAAAAAAATAATGGCCAAATATTGTACAATCCAGCTGTGCAAAGCTTTTAGAGACTTACCAAGAAATACTCACAGCTGTAGTCGCTGCCAAAGGTGATTCTAACATGTATTGACTCAAGGGTGTGAATTACATTTTATCTGCATTTAATTTGAAATAATTGTTGTTGTTATGGGGTATTGTGTGTGTGCGTGGATGGGTGAGAGAAAATATTGTTAATCCATTTTGAATTTGGCTGTAACATAACAAAATGTGGTATAAGTCAAGTCGAAGGATTACTTTCTGAAGGCACTGTATATCAGACAACATACCACAGTATGAGTCAACTACTTGTTTACGGTTCTATTTATGTTGGTAACCAGTTTATAATGGCAATAAGGTACCTCAGAGGTTTGTGGTATGGGGCGAAAATACCACTGCTGAGGGCTGTATTCAGGCAGTACCCAAGTCTGATACCTGCTATTGGGCCCTTTGGTCCTACATGCCCATCTCCATGAAAACCAAGGTGTAGCCCCCATACCCTGCTATGTTAGGAGAGGAAATGAGGATGGAGTGTCAACTGAGGGTCAGGGCTTTGTCTTGGGTGTCTAGTGGTGGTGTGCTCGGCCTGTGCTGGGCCTCAATTTATTTTCTAATCTGAAGAGAGGGTCATCACTAATGTTTTCTTCAATTGTTTGAGGGACAATAAAAAATGTTCTGCATCATCCTGACAAAGAGCAGTCATATCCTGCCAAAACATGTTTTGTTATATTGTGTAGAGTGCATACCTAGCCTGACAAATTCCTTTCTTTCAACAAAAAAAATCTGAAATGTATTTGTCAGATGTAACAATATATTTTTGTTCTTGGACTAAGTCTACACTATTAATATTCTTGCAATGGTCATCGGAATTGTTAAGGTTTTAAAAATTCGAATGAATGCAACAGTTGGACAATGGATGAAGATTCTCCAAACTTTGTATTTTTTATAGTTCGACAGGAATTAACTGAATTACAGCATATAAAACATTTTACTGGCAAGGACAAGTAATCAATGGAGTTCAGGCATTGTGTTGGGAATTGAATACATTTTATTATTGTATCAGGTAGGCTTGGGCAGTATACCGGGGTATTTCAAAATACAGACGCTATGATATTCAATACCGCATGTGGGGGTGCGTGCTACGCCACTGCGTATAACGAAGTTAAGTATAACTATAAGAAACCTAAGATGTCATACATTATCTAGCTCAGGGCTCCAAGCTATACATTTGGTTTGCTAACTTGCTAGATGTCAAGATCAAGCTTCTTGGTTACATCAGAGACATGAAAATCCGGATGCTGCCCAACCCTAGTATCGGGTATTTTTGTGACGTTTTGTGTTAAAATAAAACCTTTGTGGGTTGGTTTGCATAAATACAATGGGTGTATTTGCATATATATATAAAAAAAAAAAGAACATAAATGGGTGGAATAGGGCTGCAACCACAACACTTGCTCTGTCTAACCTACCTGCACTCACATGCGCTGTCTAGACTGCCTCATTAATTACGGTTGTCATGTTCTCTTGCATAATTCAACAAGTTTGACAGGGTAGGCAGGGTAGCCTAGTGGTTAGTGTTGGACTAGTAACCGAAAGTTTGAATCCCTGAGCTGACAAGGTACAAATCTGTCGTTCTGCCCCTGAACAGGCAGTTAACCCACTGTTCCTAGGCCGTCATTGAAAATAAGAATTTGTTCTTAACTGACTTGCCTAGTAAAATAAAGGTAAAAAATAAAAAGTGTGCCAAAAGCAGGATACCCTCGGATTAAAAGTTAACATGGTTGGCTCTTTCACCTATCAATCAAATTTATTTATAAAGCCATTTTTACATCTGCAGATGTCACACAGTGCTATACAGAAAGTCAGCCTAAAACCCCAAACAGCAGGTAATGCAGATGTTAGAAGCAGGGTGGCTAGGAAAAACTCCCTAGGAAGGCAGGAAGCTAGGAAGAAACCTCGAGAGGATCCAGGCTCTGAGGGGTGGCCAGTCCTCTTCTGGCTGTGCCGGGTGGAGATTACATGGCCATTTAAGGCTAGATTGTTCTTCCAAATGGACAATGGCCCCAAGCATACTTCCAAAGTTGCAGCAAAATGTCTTAAGGACAACAAAGCCAAGGTAGAACTGAAAAAGTGTGTGTGAGCAAGTAGGCCTACAAACCTGACTCAGTTACACCAGCTCTGTCAGGCGGAATGGGCCAAAATTCACCCAACTTATTGTGGGAAGCTTGTGGAAGGTTACCTGAAACGTTTGACCCAAATTAAACAATTTAAAGTCAATGCTACCAAATACTAATTGAGTGTATGTAAACTTCTGACCCACTGGGAATGTGATGAAAGAAATAAAAGCTGAAATTAATCATTCTCTCTACTGTTATAAAGTGGTGATCCTAACTGGCCTAAGACAGGGAATTTGTACTTGGATTAAATGTCAGGAATTGTGAAAAACTGAGTTTAAATGTATTTGGCTAAGTTGTATGTAAACTTTTGACTTCAACTGTAAGTGTTGAGACACTTTTCAGATGAAGCTTTAGTGTTCTTATACATTCAGTGGACAGACAATGTATTCCATTATAGCCCATTTCAGCCAAGTTCCGGGGTGTTTTTGACAGGTCATTACAAACATTTCCATGGTCGTAATGCTAATGGGTAAAAATGAGAGGCACAAACAAGAATATGAAAGCAATCAATCCAGTGAGACTTAAGTGAAAAGTGGATTTTTGCACCCCTCAAACACATGAAATAGATGTCTAAAAAAGACATCCTCAGGTGGGTGGGACATGCGCATGGCTAATTATTCTGTGACTAAACTACCTGTCAGGCCATTGTGTTTGCATGTCTGATGTCGGCGCCTGAAATACAAGAGGTAGGGCTGCGATGGCAATTCAGTTATTACTGATGAAGATTTACACAGTATTTGCACATTTTATGGAAGTTGGCTGTGCTTGTTTTACATTTTTTTTTGTCAGCTCTGCAGTCCTAGCCAGCTGGAAATGGCGCTGTTTCTGGGTAGGCCTACAGTACCGGTCAAAAGTTTCGACACACATGCTCATTCATGGGTTTTTCTTTATTTTTACTATTTTCTACACAATACTATGAAATAACACATGTGGAATCATGTTTATATTTATGTTTTACATTCTTCAAAGTAGCCACCCTTTGCCTTGATGACAGCTTTGCACAGTCTTGGCATTCTCTCAACCAGCTTCACCTGGGATGTTTTTCCAACAGTCTTGAAGAAGTTCCCACATATGCTGAGCACTAGTTGGCTGCTTTTCCTTCACTCTGTGGTCCAACTCATTCCAAACCATCTCAATTGGGTTGAGGTGAGGTGATTGCGGAGGCCAGGTCATCTGATGCAGCACTCCATCACTCTCATTCTTGCTCAAATAACCCTTACACAGCCTGGAGGTGTGTTTTGGTCATTGTCCTGTTGAAAAACAAATTATATTCCCACTAAGCGCAAACCAGATGGGATGGCGTATCACTGCAGAATGCTGTGGTAGCCATGCTGGTTAAGTGTGCCTTGAATTCTAAATAAATCACTGACGGTGTCACCAGCAAAGCATCCCCACACCACATCCACCATGCTTAACGATAGGAATCACTCATGCGGAGATCATCCGTTTACCTACTCTGCGTCTCACAAAGACACAGCGCTTAGAACCAAAAATCTCAAATTTGGACTCATCAGACCAAATGACAGATTTCCACCAGTCTAATGTCCATTGCTCATGTTTCTTTGCCCAATCAAGTCTTCTTCTTATTGATGTCCTTTGAGTAGTGGTTTCTTTGCAGCAATTCGACCATGTAGGCCTGATTCACGTAGTCTCTTCTGAACAGTTGATGTTGAGATGTCTATTACTTGAACTCTGTGAAGCATTTATTTGGGCTGCAATCTGAGGCTGGTAATTGTAATGAACTTATCCTCTGCAGCAGAGGTAACTCCTGGTCTTCCTTTCCTGTGGCGGTCCTCGTAGCGCTTGATGGTTTTTCGACCGCACTTGAAACTTTCAAAATTCTTGAAATTTTCCGGATTGACCGACCTTCATGTCTTAAAGTAATGAAGGACCGTCTTTGCTCTTTTGAGCTGTTCTTGCCATAATATGAACCTTTTTGGTAAAATACCATCTTCTGTATATCACCCTTGTCACAGTACAACTGTTTGGCTCAAATGCATTAAGAAGGAAATAAATTCCACATTCACTTTTAACAAGGCACACTTGTTAATTTAAATTTATTCCAGGTGACTATCTCATGAAGTTGGTTGAGAGAATGCCAAGAGTGTGCAAAGGGTGGCTACTTTGAAGAATCTCATTTGTTTAACACTTTCTTTTGGTTACTACATGATTCCATATGTGTTATTTCATAGTTTTGATGTCTTCACTATTCTACAATGTAGAAAATAGTAAAAATAATGAAAAACCCTTGAATGAGTAGGCGTGTCCAAACTTTTGACTGGTACTATATATGTTTCTAGTGCGTTTTATTTTTAGCGACTCGTTGTTGTAGCTGTTGAAGCATGCTGTATCTGGAGAAGGGGTGGTGTGGGTTCAGGACCCCCCAGGAAACCTAGACTCTTCCTTGTCTGACAGGACATTGCCTGGCTACCCAGACTCCTTGCTTCAGGCCAAACGCTACGCCACGCCCACAGATGTAAGTTTCTTCGCCACAATGTGTCTGGATCTGAGTACCTCCCTGAACGTTCACCGAATGCGAACACATTTGGGGCCGTCTGATTGGTCCAGAAACCGATGGGTAAATGCTGAGACACGTGGGTAAAGCGGTGGTTTAAAAATGTATCATTGGCTTTGATACTCTGATTGGTTAGAGACGATCCAATTGCTGATGTACAGTGCCCCTCGTCTCCACAAACAACTTCAATGATTGCAGTCTCAGACCTAAAGTATGTAGTGAACAACAGCAGCGGAATCATTTAGTGTGAGCCATCAGGCTATACAGGAGGGGCTGCAGGTTTGGCAGCTGTCCTCCTCTCTGATGACGGAGACCAAGGGAGCTTTAAAGTCCTAAGTAGGTCCAGTAGGTTTTCCTGACCACGTGACATGACTTGTAACAGGGAACCCCAATGTTTTTTTCTCCCAACTAAGGCTGATGGTTTTTCCTGGTTTGTGTAAACTGTGGAGACTTGCACCAAGGCAATGTTTTTGTCAACCGGTCAAAATAGTTGACAACAACCCTCCCCATCCTTGATAGGTTGACTATGGCTTCTGACCATATGAACCACAGCCATCACAGTTGTTGACATTATTCAGACTGCTTTCTTTCCTCATATTGTCGATGGCAGGACAAGTGAGCCTGGAAACAGGTCTGTGTTTGTAAAGTTAGAGAGTCATATTTTTCATGGCAGCCCTCATTGTCCTTCATACGAGTTCAGTAGATTGCTAACTCTACACTTTACAAAGCATACACACTTCCCAGTTTCTCTGTAGTGTCTCTCTTTCTGTCTTATACACAACACACACACTTATGGCCGAGAACCATAGAGCATGTTAGGACGATGAAACGGAGCCCCATTAATTTTCGATGGATGGGTGGAAGCGAAGTGGGTGGTTGGGCAATGCAAGCATGGCGAGGGAGCGTTAACAGGGCAGGACCTAAGTTGTGGAAAGTTGAACTTTATGCAAATACATTGCGATATCGCAGCTGAGCTTGACCAATCGAAGCTCACTATAGCTTCCAGCCACTACTGGATTGACTGTTGATGCCTCCACATGAGGGTGAAGCTAGCGTGGCTATCCAAATTTCACGCTAATAGTGGATCCCTACTGTTACACACACACCAGGACCCTTTTTCTTATTCACCTTCCTTCTATCTGTGTGGTGTGTTTGGGTGAACCCTTGGGAGCAGAGCCCAAAAGGAATTACCATTGTAACATGGGGGCACACAGTAGATTTCTGTTCTGTTTTATTCTGTCTTACATGCATTTTAACACATATTCCCTTTGGCACACTTTCACTCACTCACTCAATGTTTGGTTCTCTCTGTCTCTCTGTCGTGTCTGTGTCTCTCTGTGTCTGTCTCTCTCTGTCTCTGTTAGATGGTCAGGTCATCCCTCTGGTGGAGCTATCAGCCAAGCAGGTTGCATTCCACATCCCGTTTGAGGTGGTGGAGAAGGTCTACCCTCCTGTCCCCGAGCAGCTGCAGCTCCGCATCGCCTACTGGAGCTTCCCAGAGAATGAGGAGGACATCCGGTGAGGCTGGATACACACGCACACGTTTGTTTTCCTATCCTTGTGGGGACCATAACATTTATTCCCATTCAAAATTCTATTTTCCTTAACCCCTATTTCCTAAACCTAACCCCAATTGTAACCCTGAAGTCTAAAATAGCATTTTCTTTGTGGGGACTGGTGAAATGTCACTACTTGTTAAACTTTTACTTGTTTTACTATCCTTGTGAGGACTTCTGTTACCCACAAGGATATTAAAACCAAACTGTACACACGCTCTGAAGTCTATCTCAGATCGTCTCGGATTTCCATATGTTCAGAGATATCTGGAGACACACTGATCTTTGGGATTGTTGTTAAAGGTCCAATGCAACTGTTTTTTTAATCTCAATATCAAATTATTTCTGGGTAACAATTAAGTATCTACTGTGATTGTTTTCAATTAAAATTGTCCACAAGAAAAAGCTTTTTTAGCACAGGGCAATTCTCAAGTAAGAATTTTGCTAGGGCTGTCTGGGAGTAGTCTAAATGAGGGGAAAATTGAAAATAAGTTATTGGCAGAGGTTTGGAACTCTTTCTTATTTGTCTATTAACTAATTTACCGCATGGTGATGTCAACATGGAAGGCCAAAACTATCCCACGAAAACAGGCTGAAATTTCAGCCAGTCTTTTCAATCAGCTCTTACACTAAAAGGGCATTATCTTATTTTTCACAGATATTATTCCAACCTCAGTGTGGAAATATGTATAAAACATAAAATAACATTTTGGACTACACTGGGCCTTTAAAGGGATGACAAGGAAATGAAATGGCATGAGGCTTATTGTACATCGTACTCTCTCTGTTTTGGAATCCCATTCCATTTCAGCTTATCACACACCCACTCATTTACATTTATGAAATCACTCAGAACATTCACTCATGCCAAATACTGGGGACCACTCACACATTATACAAATAGCTAGCACTTCTTCAGAGGGGACATAGTATTTGGAGAAGTTAGTGTATCTTATTTTTTCTCTGATCTCATCCCCTCTCTCTGCGGTTCTCCCTCTGCAGGCTGTACTCGTGTCTGGCTAACGGCAGCCCTGATGAGTTCCAGCGAGGGGAGCAGCTGTACAGGATGAGGGCTGTCAAAGACCCTCTGCAGATAGGTGAGCACTGAGCAGTGTCCTTCACCTAATTCCACCACAGCTCTAAGACAACAGCAGCACGGAAGGCTGAACTCTCCAAACATCCAACAAACCTCCATAAAGTTGTCCTGGTCACATATTGGCTAGGCTTGTTCCACAGCCCCACACTCACTTTGGGTTTCAAAAACTAGTTGTGCATTTATCTAGTTGAACATTTATCCCAGGTCGGATGCTGTTTTCACCTCTGTTGCGTCGGAATCCGGGTGGAGCCTCTGCATATCTCTGCTCATCCCAGATGACTGGATTAGAGCAGCCGGCCAGGGAGGCAGGAAGGATGTGTGGGGATTACATGTGCTTTAATGGCCCTAAATGGTCCAAACGGAGCCTCACTCACCAGTTCTAACAGATAGAGCTCAGTCCGCGCCATGCCACTCTCACCGCTCATCACTAGGGCTTAGAGTTTTCCTGACCCTGTGACACGACAACCTCTGACAACCTCCACTACTCTGGTAGTGATAGGCTACCACTAGGAACCAGGGTTTTTTACCGGTCAGGGTATGTGGCCATACACTGATCAATCGCCATTGAGTTTGCCAACCCTCTGTTCGTTACTAGAAAGAGAACTTGATGGAGCGTAATCGTAGGAATGTTGCTGTTGTACTGTGCCATTTAGGACATTTCTTAGGTCAATGAATGAAACCACAGAGGTGAAATATAGTGCATAGACCTGCTATTACATGGACCACTTCAATGGGCACAGCACCTAGGATTAACTACGGGCCAAGCAGCCTGCCTGAAATCCACTGAGCATTCTACATAATGATTGTGTGACTCATCCATTACACTCAACATCACTGAGATGCCAGCTAGGATCAGAAAGTATTGCAGTGAAATGCCCCTTCTTCCACTGCTCAACAGTCGGCTTGGTGATTAATGCTTGTAAGTTATGTTAAAGGCAATTCTGGGTAGCTGAAAGCCGATATCTAGAGATATAACCTTTCCCACTGTATTAAACCTTGGAGGGGCATATATTAGCTTTTTCAAATACATTCATAATGAACAAAGGGGTCTGATTAAAATGTTTACAACCATTTTGAAAGCAAGTGCTTTCTCTTTATCTGCAGTGTGCCCCTCATTGTTTTCCTGCAAGCCCAGGGTATGTCAGTGCTGTATTAGGTTAAACACATTAGAGTTAATTGTGAGGTAATGGAAACCATGTCTCCCAGTGGAAGTAGGAGGGGAAAGGAAGTAGGTTAGAGGTGGAGGAGGAGTTGGAGATTGCCAGGTAGGAGCAGAGAAACTGGAGCAGGCTGGCTCGGCTGACTGAAGGGGTCCTGTTATGTTGAATCTGGAACAGTTACTCTGAGCCGTTCCTCTACTCCCCCACCTCTCCTACCCTCCCCTCCTGCTCTGTGCCGGCTCGGGCTCACCAGGAGAATGCTGGCTGCTGTCCATTGGGTAAAAGCTTTTGGGCAACGTCCCCCTCTCCCTCTTTTTCCTCCTATCTCCTAGTCTTTACATGTGCATGGAAATAACTGCCTTTCATTTCCTGTCTGGCAGCCCAGGCTCAGGACGCATTACAGCACTGCTGCTGCAGTGTCGGCCATCACCCTAAGAGTTCCTGCCCCACTTTATCATAACACTGTATTTCTCATTCCATTGCTCAAATCTCATTGTCCGACACAGACAAATAGATGGATGTTACAGAGCAGATATTATCCCCTCTCTCTTTCTTTCGCTCCCTCTCTTTCTCTCTCAAAGGTTTCCACCTCAGTGCCACCGTGGTGTCGCCCCAGGCTGGCCAATCAAAAGGGGCGTACAATGTGGCTGTCATGTTCGACCGCTGCCGCATCACTTCCTGCAGTTGCACCTGTGGAGCCGGGGCCAAGTGGTGCGCCCATGTGGTGGCCCTCTGCCTCTTCAGGATCCACAACGTGAGTTTAGAGTACAGACACAACATGAATTACACCGCATTACCACATGAAAACACCTATACACCTTTGTGCTGCAATTATAGTACAGTATACATGTGAGTTAGTGTAGTACTGTGATAACAGTCAATTCCATTTCAATTTAGGAACTTTTACTCCAACCCTGGTACAGACACAAGCCATAGCCTATAGATGGGTTGACAACGTCACAACAATTATTTGTGTGCAACTCCGAGTTCAAAGGCTCTGTGTTGTTGTCATAGATTGCTAGCAACAAGGACTAGAAGCTGTTGTTTGGTGAATTGTAGATGACTTGTTTCAGCTGGTTGTATTTGTTCTTAACACCTCAAAGCAAGACATGGTATTTTGACGCTTGTCACTTCTATGCTAATATGGCTAGGGTTAGCTAGACAGCTAACCAACAACTGTAACAATGTATTTGTACAACCAACAAGTGCTTCTTGGGCAAATGTATTTGTTTTTTCCAAAACATTTGCAGACAAAATATAACTTATTTACACGTAGTAGTAATAATGTAATAATCCTTTGATTTGTAAGCCAACCCTGTCTGTTTTTAAGTCGTGGTTGCACTTATATCGGTTTTGTTGGTAAACACTCCTACCGTCTATATAACACATTACTGTTCGAATACATTGTATGAATTCAAATAGCCTACAGATTTGCTGTATATATGTACGGAATTGTCTATCTGTGACTCAAAGGGTGTAAGAGAGTGCTGAGGCACTATGAGTGTGTATGTGTGGGAGGCTCTGATGTCTTTGGGTGGAGGACTGTCTGTTCTCTACTGATATCACAGTGTAGGTGGGTCTTGCAAGGTCTGAGTGTGTGTGTTGGCATGAATGAGTGTGTGGGCTCAGTTCAGCCTTTGACGTTATGTTCAGATGTTCTGAGATCATATGATCCCATGGCACTAAAAACGAATAATGCCATATGATCAGAATCAAAAAATTACATTGATCTTAAACTCTGCAAATCCTCATATTTGTTTTCCACTGGGGAACAACCCGATCTCTCTCTTTCTGTCTCATTCTCTCTCATTCTATGTAATTATCAGTCCAGGAGAGAGCCTAGTCTCCCATAGCCATACCCCCACTCCCTGCTGTGTAGGTCTTCTCCCACTTCCGACTGTCAGCTGTTCTGTGGCCGTGGCACACACACACACACACCTCCATAGCTTTCTTGTGACCCTTTATCAGGCGCACATGGACCCTCATTAGCCATTATTGTATTGAATGGAATTGAATAGCTGTAAAGTAATTAACATCTCTCAGGCCCAGATGGCAGGCCGGCCTTTTCACCCTCTCTGTGAAAGTGGATATTGAAAACCTGTCGCCCTAGGTGACGCCATTCTCGCAAAGCCATTGGGGCTATGTTATGCTTAGACCTTTCCAGTTATTCAGTCCACTTACTTGCCATAAGAGGTGACATTTTGCTATGACAAAAGAGCGATGCAGTAGTCAAAACAGATTTAATCACTCCAAATACTCAGCAGGGAATGCAACAGTTGCCACGTCCCTCTCATGGGTTGGACATCAAATCATGAGAGGTCTTCAAAGGAATGCTGCTACAGGTATTGTGAGAAATACAGACCCACTAGTGCAGTTTTTTGGGGGGGTTGTGTTAAAATGGGGAACCGTAGGGTGTAGCTTTGAAATAATACATTATTAATAACCATTTTTTTTATTTCCTGAAATTCCGTGTCTCCTGAGAGCATGATCACACGGTGTGTCAGAATATAGGCACTGTGCTTTCAACAAGAAGTTGTCTAAATGTGTATCTTCTCAGACATACATCCACAGACTGAACCCACAGGTCTGTGTCTTTCCTGTTCCTCTCAAGGGCGCTTGATCACACACACATACAGGCACGCACACACACATACGCACGCACACAGTTCAACTTGAGTGTGCTCAATTAGTTGCACATTATGAAACCACTCCAGAAGAACTACGTGATAAATACCAAGCACAAGCACACACACCTCAGCACAGAACTCTTGACTGTTAAGTGTGTAAAGCAATGCACATTAACACCCCTAAAGAACTGATCTATCTGTTATAACCTCTGATGATCTCAAAGTATTTTATTCTGAAATGTTTTGGTCAGAGATCAGCAGAAGATCGTCACCGAAAGGTTGGGGGTTAGGGGGAGTGTGTTGGCAATGGGCATATCTGCTGCTGATGTATAATCCTATTCATGAGTTTGGAATGGGGAGAGGCTATACGTCTGGTGCCCAAATGGATGACGTTTGTCTGCCAAGCAAGAGTCGAGTGGAGATGAACGGACTCAGTTCAGTTTAGCCAGTCGTCCCGATGAGCCCTTCCCAGCAATCTAGCTAGTTTATTTTTGTGGCTAGGAACTTCGGCGAGAATTTGGAACTTGTCTGTCGAAATTGGGACCTGGGAGTGTTTAGAATCATTCTGTTTTTATTGGAGTAAGTGTTATGTTTATTTTTTAATTATTTGAATATAACATAGACATTAATTCCGTAGTTGTACATTTTCAGGTGAAAATCACGACAAATGTTGTGCTTTAGCTGTCACCCTGGCCGTATATTGGCTAAACTATCTAACTACTTCCCTCTCCTTACTGCGGCAAGCGGGAGCGAAGGACACTGTGCCCCATGTTGCTGGTTTTCAGCGCAAATCTCCCCATTGAGCAGAATAGGCTGTATCACTGTGACATCCAGATGGTTACTACCAATACGTTATTTCTCATGTAGGCTGCTATCCTACTCAAAATAAAATGAAGTGGGATGGAACAAATTGGAGATGGTGAACAATGCTAAAGGTTATTTCTCCCTCGCCCTTCAAAATACACATCACTTCCTTTCATAAGTTTTAACTAGCACCATGCTGTTGCCAGCATAAACGAAGGGCATACCAGAACGGCTGTGCGACACACTTCATCCATTTAGGCACCAGGCATGTCCGTATAGCCTCTCCCCATGAAATGTTCTTTAGCAGGCTATTAGAGCACAATCATGCCGCTGTCCCTCCCTAAAAGATACTCGGCCCATCATCATTATATCATCCCCTCTGTTCCTTTCTCTTGTCTCCATCCTGGGCCAGGAATCCCAAGTGTTTCTGCTCACCACACAGTATTAGCAGACCACCTCTCTCTCTCTTTCCCGTCTCTCTAGTCTTATTTTAATGTGAGGTATATTATAACCACTTTCTGTTGTAGTGGTGTCTTGTACTGTATGACCCCCGAACTTGAAGTTTGTTGCACACCTACATTTCAGTTTATATTTTAATTCTCTGCATTTAAACTCTGTGTGTGAACTGGAAACCGAGCAAGGTGAGATACTAAATGTACACTAATACCTGTCACTCCTTTGTTTGTCTGCCAGGCTTCTGCAGTGTGCTTGCGAGCCCCCGTGTCAGAGTCCCTGTCCCGGCTGCAGAGGGACCAGCTGCAGAAGTTTGCCCAGTACCTCATCAGTGAGCTTCCCCAACAGGTCAGACTGTCGCACCACACTAACTGGTTAGATTATCTGCTAGCTTCACTTCAGGAATAAAGGGTTTGCTGGGTACCTCAATGTGGAGGGTCATCATAACTAGGAGGCAAGTTCCAACCACTGAAAGTTACATTCAAATGTGTAAATTGTATTAGCAAAGCCATATATTGTGCATCGAATCCTAGACTCATTTCTCAATCCCTTTAGGCTCTTCAAAAACATTTAGATAATGTTGTTTATCTACTGAAGATCACCAATAGTTGCAAAAATACATTCAGTTGAATGTGTGAACAATGTTGTCCTACCTCCCAGTGGCTAGGTCTGTAGAGGTAGCTATGCTCCGCCTGTAACATGCCCAGTCTCAATACTCCCTTTGTCTGCCCCCTGTGCAACTGGGATAAAGAACACACAGTAGTTGCATTGTCTCCTTATGTATTACAGTCAATAGTGCAGTGTTGGTCAGTGTAATGTTACTCAGCTCTAAGGCCAACTGTATTTCTTAGCTGTAATTAGAGCCTTGTGTTCAAAACATAGGATTTAACAAGTAGCCATGAGAAGCTATGCCCCAACCCTGAAACAATGGCGAAACCCATTGTCATAACCTATCATTAGTGGATCTGAAACAGATTCTATCATACTCATTAAAACTGATCTGTTATTTTTCTCCTCCAGATTTTGCCCACAGCCCAGAGGCTTCTGGATGAGCTCCTGTCCTCCCAGTCCACAGCCATCAACACAGTGTGTGGGGCTCCCGGTACGCCCTGCCAGCCTGCATTTCTGTTTGCCTCCTGCAGGGGGCAGTCTCTACTTATCTCTCACAAGGGTTCATAATGTGATCGGAGACGATGATAATGAGTCAAAGTGCTGTGTATTGTATGGGGTGTAACTCACCACATCCGCCACCAATATGAGATAGGGGTTGCGTCCCACGCCCACAACTGTAGATAGTGCAAATGGTAGAGAGATGCCTGAGGGCGTTTTGCTCATTTGTATATATGTGTGGTTTGAGCATGCTATAAAGTGGTTCAGATGGCCCTCACATGACATGTTTCCCAATTATCAGCTTAAATCAGCATCTTGACATTTCCTGTATGTTTGTTGTATTGCATTTCTCTGGCTTTGTGTTTACTCCCTGTCTCCTGTGTACAGACCCCACTGCTGGCCCCTCAGCTTCTGATCAGAGCACCTGGTATCTAGATGAGTCTACGCTCAGTGACAACATCAAGAAGACTCTGCACAAGTTCTGTGGCCCCTCTCCTGTTGTCTTCAGGTAAGACAGACTGGCATAGTCAAAGGCAACAGGTATATTAAGGAGATGACGCAGGTAATGTGTGGAAGTATACTTGCTAACCTGTGTGTGTGCTCCCTCTCTCCCGGTGCAGTGACGTCAACTCCATGTACCTGTCATCCACGGAGCCCCCGGCGGCGGCAGAGTGGGCATGTCTGCTGAGGCCGCTGAGGGGGCGGGAGCCCGAGGGGATCTGGAACCTCCTTTCCATTGTCAGGGAGATGCTCAAGAGGAGAGACAGCAACGCTGCACCCCTACTAGAGATCCTCACTGAGCAGTGTCTCACTTATGAACAGGTAACCCACACGTTACATACATACTTATTCACACATGATAGGACAGAGGTGACTGTTCTCTCTGCAGATCATTGGCTGGTGGTACAGCGTGCGTACTTCGGCATCCCACAGCAGTGCCAGCGGGCACACGGGGCGCAGTAACGGGCAGTCAGAGGTGGCAGCCCACGCCTGCGCCAGCATGTGTGATGAGATGGTCGTTCTGTGGAGGCTGGCTGTCCTAGACCCCACCATGAGCCCTCATAGGTGAGGTCACTTCCCTTTCTTTCTGTCTAACACTTACTTAGCCTTGGTTTCCTACATTAACTAGAATAGTGTCTACTACTGACAACAAAGAAGCACTCCTGTCTCTCTTACCTTCAATTAAATTCTCACTTTCACAACCCATTCCAAGTCTATATCTGTCTGCGTTGGGTTGATATACACTCTTTTGAGGCTCTGTTAAGTTAATCTGGTTAGAGCAGTAAGTGTTTGGGACATTGAGTGTATTAGACCAGGGCATCCTCCTGATTTACTGTGCCCTGATTGCTGCTTGGCTTTTAGAGTGCTATGTGGTCTCACTCGACACTGTGTTAAATTAGCTCTTTGAGACGCAATGACAGAAAGCGAAATAAGGAACAACAGTGTCAGTTTCTTGCAGAAAGCTCTTTGTGTGTGTGTCTTTCAGTTAGTGGCAATTCTGAGAATAATGGTGTGTGTGCATGTTTGTTACTATCGTCTCTGCTCTGTGGCCCTTGTTTCCTGGACTGACTATAACAATGTGTGTCTACGTTTCTTTTTACACCATCCCATAGGCGTTTGGAGCTGGCTGCCCAGCTCAAGCAGTGGCATCTGAAGGTGATTGAGATCGTGAAGCGAGGACAACACCGCAAGTCCCTGGACAAACTGTTCCAGGGCTTCAAGCCAGCCGTGGAGTCCTGCTACTTCAACTGGGAGGTGGCCTACCCACTGCCAGGCATCACCTACTGCAGTGCAGACAAGAAGAGCGCTTCCTTCTGCTGGGCCAGGGCAGTGCAGCAGCAGAGAGGGGCCAAGGCTGGCCTGGCTGGAGACCCCCCTGAACCTGGAGGAGGGAGATCTGGCAGCTCTGAGGGAGGTGGGGGAGACTACAAGGGCAGAAGTCCCCAACAAGAAGTGGCGGTCAGGCCCAAAGAGACCATCGTGAGCAAGAGGAAGGGGTTGTCGGCTGGGGGCGGAGGAGGGGTCCTAGTGCGGCTAGGGGGCAGTGTGTCTCTCTCTCTAGAGGAGGGCAGTAGTAAGGGGATGTACAAAGGCGCAGGTTCCTCCTCGTCCACTGGGAGCAAGGCTAAGTTAGCCCAGGGGGGCAAGTCGTCCTCTGGGGGATCAGGAGTGGTAGGGGGAAAACACCAAGCGGCCAAGCGGCGCACCAGCAGTGAGGACAGCTCCCTCGAGCCTGACATGGCCGAGCTGAGCCTGGATGATGGCTCCAGTTTGGCGCTGGGTGCTGAGGCCAGCAACACCTTTGACTTCACGCCCCCGCCGCCCGAGATGCTGCCCTCACCAAGCCCGCTACTCAGAGAGCCACACAAATACAGTGGGGGAGGGAAAGGGGCCGGAAACACGCCCAAGGAGCGTGCCTTCGAGGGCAAACGGGCCACCCTGCCTGCCACTGAATCCCAGCCCGCCTTCCCCACCAAAGAGAACGCTGCTGTCATCGTGGAAGCAGCCATTGCCATGGTGAATGTGGAGGCGGAGATGAATGGAAATGAGGAGGCGGCCATCGCTGGAGATGCTCGGCCTTCTACCTCGGTTGTTACCGTGACTACAGCTGCCGCCAAGTCACCGCATGATGGCCGCCGAGAAACTGGCACTGGAGCCGTAGCACTGCCCAATCAGGCCCCAGAGGGAGTAGCGGGGGCAGGAGGAGACCCTGTAGGAGAGGATGACTACCAGGCCTACTTTCTGAATTCAGCTAATGAGGAGGGGGCAGAGAGAGTGTCGGAGAACAACAATGAGGAGGAACCAGACATCTTTGCTGGGATCAAGCCACTGGAGCAGGAGGGCCAGATGGAGGTGCTGTTTGCGTGTGCAGAGGCCCTCCACGCTCACGGCTACAGCAACGATGCCTGCAGACTGGCAGTGGAGCTGGCCGGAGACCTGCTGGCCAACCCTCCAGACCTGAAGGTGGAGCAGCCCCAGACCAAGGGCAAGAAGAGCAAGGTGTCCACCAGCAGGCAGACCCAGGTGGCCACTAACACGTTGGTTAAGACCTCCTTCCTGCTGACGGTGCTGAGCGAGAGGCTGGAGCTCCACAACCTGGCCTTCAGCACGGGTATGTTTTCTCTTGAGCTGCAGAGGCCCCCAGCCTCCACCAAGGCCCTGGAGGTCAAGCTTGCTTACCAGGAGTCAGAGGTGGTGGCTCTGCTGAAGAAAATCCCTCTGGGCCTGGTGGAGATGACGTCCATACGGGACAGGGCCGAGCAGCTCCGAGATGGGAACTTCTGTGACTACAGGCCTGTCCTGCCCCTCATGCTGGCCAGCTTCATATTTGATGTGCTGTGTACCCCAGGTGAATCTTGCTACACATTTTTAATTTGCCATGTTTTTTCCTTCCACATTGAGATTCTGTTTGAGCTCACACACTACATACACAGATGTATAACGTTTACTTGATAATTGATCTGAATTACACATCATGCAGTCATCACACAAGTGAGACTTCCAGTCATTTATATTTCACCTAGTCCCCCTCTCTATCTTGTTTGTACAGTTGTGTCCCCCACAGGTTCCCGTCCGCCTAGCCGTAACCGGAACAACGAGATGCCTGGAGATGAGGAGCTGGGCTTTGAGGCGGCTGTAGCAGCACTGGGTAAGTTCAACCACAAGGTTTTTTGCATTTACACCTTCAGAAAGAGGTAGGTGCCATTTAGTGGTTCCGTGTTGAGGTTAGTGATACTTAAATAGGAAAACGTCCCGGTGCTAGTTTGGCTTAAAAACAGATGAACTCTTTTGCTTCGGTCTTCATCTTTCCAACCCCCTGGTGTAGGTATGAAGACCACAGTGAGCGAGGCAGAGCATCCTCTGCTGTGTGAGGGGACCAGGAGAGAGAAAGGAGACTTGGCTCTGGCCCTCATGATCACATACAAGGATGACCAGAGCAAGCTGAAAAAGGTAGACCTTCTGCACTGTGGCCAGTAGAATATCTAGTTACCAATAAACATATTAATGCATTTTTTTGAATGCATTGTATGGCTTGTGGATGACTCTCCCTCACTATCTGACCTTCCAGATCCTGGACAAGCTGCTGGACAGAGAGAGCCAGACCCACAAGCCCCAGACCCTGAGCTCTTTCTACTCCAGCAAGCCAGCTGCCAGCAGCCAAAGGAGCCCGTCCAAGCACACTGCCCACACTGCTCACGGACACGGAGGTGCCACAGGAGGGGTGTCCAAACATGCCCCCAACGCCACAGCTGCAGCCGGGTCCTCCTCCTCCTTGCAAGCGGTGGCTGCTGGGGGGGCAGCAGGACAGCAGGCAGGTCTGGCGGGCAGTGGGGTGCAGAACAATTCCACAGCCGGAGAGTGTGTCAGTGAGGCCAGAGAGCAAGGTGAGGCACAGACGACAGATGTTACCCTACCTATGCGAAACAGATTTGTTGAAAATGGAAGGAATTGTTTTAATCCAACTTTGTTGCTACTGTTTAGATGTAAAACTTATTCAGTACTTAACTTATTGTCTTAGCAGATGGCGTCCAGCCTGCGTCATGTGACCAGCCGAGTGAGGCTGTCCCATTCAAGCCAGAGGGCACAGTGCCGAGCCGCTTGGCGCTGGGAGGACGGGGGGCATACAGCGGGCGCTGCTGGGGCTCTCCTGTCCGCCAGAAGAAGAAACACACAGGTAACCATGACAACCCCACCTAAACCTCAGATTTAGACACTGGCTGTCTCTCAAATAACAGCCTATACTGTATAGTGTGCACTGCATTTGAACAGGGTGTATTGTATGGCTCGAATGGCCATCTAGAGGTAGTATTGACACGTGGCTGACTAGATAGAAGTTTGAGTTTTAAGTGTTTTGTCCCAGGCATGGCGAGTATCGACAGCAGTGCTCCTGAGACCACCTCAGACAGCTCCCCCACCCTTAGTCGACGCCCGCTCAGAGGGGCTGGGCTGCAGCTTCCTGGGGGAGGGGCCAAGACAGTGACAGCATCAGCAGCTCCTCTTCTGATTCGTTAGGCTCCTCCTCATCCAGTGGCTCTCGCAGGGCTGGAGGCGGAGCTAGGGCAAAGAGCACAGACACCAGCAGGTGAGTGACTTCTACATATTCTATACATGTGTTGATGCCATCTGATTATTGGAGAACTCAACTAGGGTATTCACAAAAATATGCTAATTGAACATTCCTCTTCTCGCCCCCCTCTTAGATATAAAGGGCGTCGTCCCGAGTGCCATGCACCACATGTGCCCAACCAACCGTCGGAGGCGGCGGCCCACTTCTATTTCGAGCTGGCCAAGACCGTGCTGATCAAGGCCGGGGGCAACAGCTCCACCTCCATCTTCACCCAGCCCTCAGCCAGTGGAGGCCACCAGGGGCCCCACCGCAATTTGCACCTCTGTGCCTTTGAGATCGGCCTGTACGCCCTAGGCCTGCACAACTTTGTCTCACCTAACTGGCTCTCCAGGACCTACTCCTCCCACGTCTCCTGGATCACAGGTGAGGAGCTTTATTTTTCTCTGTCCTTTCTCATCGGGATAGGTCACCCCAAAAGTGAAGTTCTTTCATAGTCCATGAGACAGTAGTAGCTATAATGAATGTCTCTCCCTCTTCCCCTCCAGGCCAGGCCATGGAGATCGGCAGTGCTGCCCTCAACATCCTGGTGGAATGCTGGGACGGGCACCTCACCCCTCCCGAGGTGGCATCACTGGCCGACAGAGCATCACGGGCGCGGGACCCCAACATGGTTCGCGCTGCGGCTGAGCTGGCCCTAAGTTGCCTGCCCCATGCACACGCCCTCAACCCCAATGAGATCCAGAGGGCCCTGGTGCAGTGCAAGGAACAGGTACATGTCCGGTACTCTTCAGTTCTGCAGAAGACACATCGGACTACTCATGTAGGCTGGGCATCCTTTTATTCTTTTACCCTTTTATCCATTTTCTCTCTAAAATGCACCTTTTCCCCTAAATCTCCTCATCCTTTCTTCTCTCTCTCTTTTCTTCACCTCCTCCCCGCCTCTCTCCCTGCAGGACAACGTGATGCTAGAGAAAGCCTGTATGGCTGTAGAGGAGGCAGCCAAGGGGGGTGGTGTGTACCCTGAGGTTCTGTTTGAGGTGGCCCACCAGTGGTACTGGCTCTATGAGCAGACAGTAGGCGGGGGGTCAGGGGCCCAGCGTGAAGGCCCGGGACGCTGTGGGGCCAACGGTGGAGCTGGAAGGAGGCCCCCAGAGATGGGCCATGGTGTAATGGACAACATTGGCAACATGGATTCCTCCGGCGTCGCCACGGTGACGGCCTCAGTGACAGCAGCGGCTGTGGTGCCCGTCATCTCTGTGGGCTCCACCATCTACCAATCACACGCCCTTCCCGGCTCGGCCATGGCCCACCCCCACACCCAGGGCCTGCACCCCTACACCACCATCCAGGCCCACCTACCCACAGTCTGCACCCCCCAGTACCTGGGGCACCCACTGCAGCACGTCCCCCGCCCCACTGTATTCCCCGTGTCAGGGGGTGCCTACCCACAGGTAAGAGGACTGTCTGGAGGGAGGGAGGGCAGGAAGACAAGGAGATACTGATAAGATGGGCTGAGGGAGAGATAGTAGGGGAGAAGAATTCGATAAGAGATGGACATGGAGATGGCAATAAGAGTCAAATTGAAATAACAGTTAAATTCTTAATTTACAATGCCGGGCCAAACCCTCCCCTAACCCGGACGACGCTGGGACAATTGTGTGCCACTCTATGGGACTCCCGATCATGGCCGGTTGTGATACAGCCCAGGATAAAACCAGGGTCTGTAGTGATGCCTGTAGCACTGAGATGCAGTGCCTGTGACCGCTGCGCCACTCGGTACTTACTATCACAAATAAACTCAGAAATAGGCTGGTTGAGAATCATTACTATGGCTTCCAGTGAAACACTGTGCTGATAGTTGTTACATCTTAAGTAGCTTCCATCTACTTTGAAGACATAACGTATCCCTATACACCCCAAACTTTGCTTCACACTAGATGCAAGCCTTCTCTCAGTCCCTAGAACATCACAGAGAATATCAGATGGTAGAGACTGCTCCACCCCGTTTGGAACTCACAAGATCCATTTGAAAATGAGACTGTGAATTTGGAGACTAACGCACAGTTTTGCATTCCCTTTATTTAATTTCTATTATTGGTATTTTTTATTACAACTTTGATTTCATACACCTGTTTCTGTATATTGTATTTTATTAACTTTTTGGTTTCATTAAAAACTTGTGACAGTTTTTTACAGTATAAAATTGATATGGGAGGGGGGGGGCAGAAAGATGTACAGACAACATTGACACTGAGTTTCAAGGCGACTCAACTAGACAACTGGACCACTGCCAAGTGATCAGTATGCACCGGTGTACCCATAGTGTTTGACTTCAAAAATAGCAATTTCTCAAGCAATAATTTTGCTAGGACTGTTTGGGAGTGGTCTGAGTGGGGAGGGGAACACTGAAAACTAGCTGTTATTGGAATAAAGGTTTGGAACTCTCTTTAATATTGTCACCAGGAAAAACTCCATGCCACCACAACAGGCTGAAATTCCAGGCAGTCTTTTCAAACAGCTCTTACACTAAAAGGGAATTGTCACCAATTTCATACTACTATTCCAACTTCATAGTGTGAAAATGTATATAAAACACAGAAAAATCACATTTTTGACTGCATTGTGCCTTTAAGCCCACGACCATTGTCTTTGTCACTCCGTGTTGCTCGTCCCTCAGTGCAGACGAATGTCACACTATCTGGCATAAGACAGTGTCCCAGGACTGCAACAGAGAATAGCATCTAACTAATTTTAAGTGTGTCTGTGTGCCCTCTCAGGGAATGCACCCGGCCTTTATCGGTGCCCAGTACCCGTTCTCAGTGGCCACTGGCCCCCATCCGCCCATGGCAGCGACAGCGGTCACCTTCCCCGGTGTTCCCGTGCCGTCCATGACCCAGATCGCCGTCCACCCCTATCACACAGAGACCGGCCTGCCTCTTAGCACCACTGTAGCAGGTGAGCAAAGACCTCTGCTGTGGGTGTGTGCATGCATGTCTTTGTCCCTTGTATGTCTATAGATGTAAAATAAGAATCTATTTAGCCCATGTAAGTGTGTGTATAGTTGATGGTTCACATTTTATAGCAGAAGTTGTTAAAAAAATAAGTTTGAACTTGGATGTTTTATAATGGACTCTCTATGGCACTCTCAGGAGCCGCATCTTTTTCCCCTTTCTATCCAGTAGGTGGCGTCCATTCAGGCGCCACAATCCAGGCCATTCAGGGGTCATCTCTTCCTGGAATGTCTTCTCAGCCTGTCTCATTGGTCAGCGCCCCCTTCCCATCTGAAGACGAGCAGCATAGCCAGCCAATCAGCCAGCAGGGCCTTCACTACCTGCACTCAGCATACAGAGTTGGTGAGGAACAACCATTCTTTTAAGTGTCCATGATAAACATCTATAGATGGTATAAGCACTGGGAATATCAGTTTAATCATTTTCTATGGTTTAGCTTTTTATTCAAACTGATTGGTGGTGTTGATAACTGTGATATTTGACCCTGACTCTTTGATAGGCATGCTAGCATTGGAGATGCTGGGCAGGAGGGCTCACAACGACCACCCCAATAACTTCTCCCGCAGCCCCCCATACACAGAGGACGTCAAGTGGCTCCTGGGCCTGGCTGCACGGCTAGGTGAGAAAGGGCAGGGGTGAAGAGGGCATTCTGCAGGCATCTTTGATTCAAGTGGTTGTTTGATCTATTACAGTGTTTTGGGAATTATAGATTTGAATTATTGATACACCAGCATAATGGTATCTGGTGGTTTACGAAGGTGAGGACTACAGTTGAATGCTAAGTAAGACACATAAACAGAAATATCGATATCGGAGCACTGCATTTTCTGTGTATGTTGAGAGGATTTTACTGAAATGACAGGGTACTCTGCCAGAATTCAAAGTAGAACATATGTTAGCCATAGACTTTTTATGTTAATTGTCATTAAATACTAAATGTTCCCGGTTCTCCCATCCTCTCCAGGGGTGAACTACGTGTACCAGTTCTGTGTGGGTGCGGCTAAGGGCGTGCTCAGCCCCTTTGTCCTTCAGGAGATCATCATGGAGGCTCTCCAGAGACTGAACCCCGCCCACATCCATGCCCACCTCCGCACGCCTGCCTTCCACCAACTGGTGCAGCGCTGCCAGCAGGCCTACCTACAGGTAACACCAGGGTCCAGGCTGCAAACTACCCTCTAGATCCTTCCCTTAGCCCTTCAACAGGCCTATTGACAGGTAACACCAGAGCCTAGGCCGCAAACAACCCCTAGCCATTTGGCCAGGTATGTATAAGCTATGTGGTGAATGGTGATGGCTTCACCTAGTCTTCCAAGACTTGGGTGTGGACAATATGGCAAAAATATCCCCTATCAAGTTATTTCAGATCTGTAAACAGCTAAGGGGCTCACATCTCACCAGTATATACAAATACAGCAGCCTTTCAGTAGCCACAAAGCTCTTTGGTAAACACCATGAACCTCATATCCTGAGCATACACGTTGACTGTCCCCTTGGTTAAAAGTGTACAACACAACCACATTTTTATATCAGGATACTAGGTTAGAAACTGATCAGAGTGGGTCTATTCTGTGTATTGGCAGGGCAGGGGGAGTATTATCTTGGGGAGGAGAAGGAGAGTGAGCGTTTCTCACAGCTTACATAAATAGTTGATGAAGTCCGAGTGCTACACACCGTGGAGAAGGGAGACTCATGAGTGCCACCACTGGATAGCCTGCTCTGATGGGGAAGCGGATAATCGGCTGTGACAGTTGCGAAGCTAAAAGGCATGTTGCCCCCTGGAGATTCTGTACTTGCTCACATGCACATGCATGTGCACACTGAATTCCTTGCTTCCTTGCTGCGGTTTGAGTCACTGTCCTTCTACTTTAAACGAGGCTAGATAAAACCACTGTGTTGGCTTTAAAGGTGAATGTTCAAATTCTCACTTTGTAAAGTGTAACACACACCTCTTCCTATTTGACCCAGTGTCAGTTCACTTTCTCTTATCTGAATGATGTGTTATTTCTACACACACTTGTACACACACACTCACACACACGTGTGTGTGTGTGTGTGTGTGCTGGCACATTTGTTGATGTCCGGTGACAATATCAGCGCGACACAGGCTTCTCCACTCTTTCTCATCAGGCAGTTAATGAGATGAGGTATCTGGGGGTTGTACTCAAGAGGAAATGTACCATGACTGACAATGAATCACTTCCTCACTCACGGAAAGGGAATGAATTCCATATGCTGGATGTCTTGTGATGTCTTTCTCTGGAATTGGTTCTCCACTCCCCCTTAGAACACATCCTGTTCATATTAAACTCGGGTAAATGAGGTCAAAAGAGTAACTTTTGTGGTTCTTATATTGAAATGACTGTCTGAAATTGCAGCAGTACCAAGGTTAGTGTCTACCCTTTTGAGTCATACTTCATTAAACAGCACCATTGTGAGCAAACTGAAACGCTCTCTGTTTCCCATTAATAATTTAGCAATTTAACCTCATTATGATGCAGAATCTGTCCTGAGAGGTAAAAAAATGAAGCACCTGCTCAAAGCTGGGAGTGAAAAGACTGAATTCTCATCACTTCATCAATGCCCTAACAAAGGGCTAACCCTGAGATGGAGGGATGTGATTAAATTAACCCATTTAAACTCTGCCTGCTAGCGCGTCTTAGTATGAAATACATTGTCCAGAAGCAGAAATATAATTGAAACCACCTAGTTAAAGGTGTCCGTATCAAGGTATACTATTAAGATAGTGGACCACATAAGGATATCTGTATCCCACCAAACACTGTTGACCAATCCATGTCTACCCCCCTAGCCCCGATATACTTGTGTAGACCTGAATGGATTGATATTCACAATGTGGCGAAGATTCCCCAGAGTCTCTCAGAGGACAAAGTGGAGCTATTACCATCCTTGTATCAGACTAATTTCCTCCGTTCATTGTGGGTAGGGTTTGGATTTGAGTAAAGAGATGATCCCTTGATGCCCCTTTGACCCATGGGTGCCCTATCTCTGTGCCTAACTTTGACATAAGTAGTAAAGTAGATGACCCTTTGGTGCCCTGTTTGACTTAGTCCATCTGATTCTCTGTCCCCCTCTCCATTCCCACTGCAGTACATCCACCACCGGCTGATCCACCTGACCCCGGCCGACTACGACGACTTTGTCAACATCATCCGCAGCGCCCGTGGGGCTTTCTGCCTGACACCTGTGGGCATGATGCAGTTCAATGACGTGCTGCAAAACCTGAAGAGGGGCAAGCAGACCAAGGAGCTGTGGCAGCGCATCTCTCTGGAGATGGCCACCTTCTCCCCATGACTATGAGGGCAGTGGAGTGGGAGAGGAACGACGCTCCCACCCCACAAACCCACAGCCCTGTCGATCTCTGTCTCTTTCCATCGACCCGTAGCCCTGCATCGAACGCTCTCTCCATTCGCCTCTCAGGCCTCTCGCTCACCTGACGTCACCCATCTCCTTGTGTACCCTGATGTACACACCCTACACAGCACACAGGCAGCACAATCAACCCCCATTTCCTTTTAGATGTCATAGGTGTGTGAGACAGAGTTTGAGGTAAGCTGAATGGAGATCAGTTTATGTAGTTTTCTATATCGGTTTGTGACTGAATTGCAGCTCCCATTTATCATGGTTCATGTCTCTTTGTAACTTCCTGTAACGTATATTCCCAACTCATGTTCATCCTCCCAACTTTCCTACCAGAAGCTGTCACGAAGGATGCTTTATGGTTGCTTGGGGTGTATAAGTTGTCATTTATTTTGTTGTTAATGTTAGTTGGTTCTTTTATTGAAACAACTGAGTAAATCAGATTCATACTGCAACATTCCTCTGTCCTGGGGGAGTGAGCCTCCACCAGTCACTACGGATCTGAATTTTAGGTATTCTGACAGTGTTTAAAAAAGAAAAAAGCAAGACAAAAAACAGTTTGTTGAAATAATTGAAAAAAAAAAGTAATACGAAAATTATCTGAGTACGGGTGAGGATTCTTTTTAGTGTTTTGTTTAATCTTTTGTTTTTGATATTTTGTATAGAATAACGTGTATGCAGAGAGGACTTTGAGAATGAGCGAGTGTTAACATGAGTTTTGTGTGGGTTACCTTTTCCAATTTAGCGGTTTGAGGTTTTGGGTCTGGAAACACAGGAGTCTGGCTGGACCAAACTCATCATTGGCCCTTTTGTAGTGGTTCAAGAGTGCAAGTGTACGGCCCCTGAGAATCTCAAGTACAATCATCCAATCAAATATCAGGATCACATAAAGGATGAGTGGACATGACATTTACATATGCCCTGCACATGTAGAATCATAAAAGTGCTATGCTCATAAAGGCTTATATGCAGACTGGATTTCCAGGATACATCCATCAGCTGTTACTGTGGAATTCATGTCCATTGATGTTTTATAGGCGGCGTTGCCAGATCCCTGTGTTCCAAATCCACACCGCCAACCTTGCTCTGGAGCTCACGGGGTGAAGAGTGACTTAGTAGAAAATGTACTGTGATATTTTTGTATTCCTCGAAGTGTAGCTTAATTGAAAAAAAAAATTAAACATTTTGCTGATTGCAAGAAGTTGTAATTTAGAATAAAAAAAATGGATAAAGCAATACTGACATGTAGAGTTTACTTAATAAAGGTAATTCAAAACACTAATTTGCTGTAATTTTATGTGGGTCGAAAGTGCAAGTGAGTACAAAAATTGACACTTGAACCACCTATTAATGTAAATCAGAAATAGTCTACTTATTTATTTTAAATCCTCTGACCACTGAAACTCCAATGGATTTGACTGGCAAAATGAAAAGGTATGACATAAAATTCATTCTTTGGTCTGTCACAGTATGACCAGGAGAGGGAACCATAGGGCAATTTATGATTGGGTTCCAGTAGTCTGGCTAATCTGAGTTCATTTCGACACTATTATAGTTAATCTTTAATTCCCAAAATGTAGTTCAAAATGGCTTTCATAGAATGGTTCCCAAATGATGGTGGTTCATAAGACAATGCAGTTTACATGGGAAGACACATTTGCAATGTTTTACAATTGCTACACTTGCTACCTGCTCATACACCAAAGTTAGCATTTTATCAAGATTTTTGTCCTCTAGTGACCCAAGTAAAAGGAGTAGCATGGCTCAGTACTCTGCGTTGGAGAAAAATGTATGTCATGGTTCCGTATTAATTACAGAATTGTATAATGTGCAGCTTATCAAATACTAAACACATATCAACGCAACATGCAACAATTTCAAAGATTTGACTGAGTTACAGTTCATAGATGGAAATTAATCAATCAGGCCCTAATCTATGGATTTCACATAACTGGGTAAGGGTGAAGCTATGAGTGGGTCTGGGAGGGCAACGGCCCACCCACTTGAGAGCTAGGCCCAGCCAATCAGAATTAGTTTTTTATCAACAAAAGGTTTTTATCAGCCGACCAAGTGACTGGTCAGATGATCCCGCAAGTGAAGAAACCTGATGTGGAGGTTCTTGGCTAGCATTGTTCCACTTGGTCTGTGGTTGTGAGGCCGGTTGGACATACTGGCAAATTCTCTAAAAACAATGGAGGTGGCTTATGAAATTAACATTCAATCAATTGGCAACAACACTGGTTGACATTACTGCAGTCAGCATGCCAATTGCACACTTTCTCAATTTGAGACATCTGTGGCAATGTGTTATGTGACAAAACTGCATATTTTAGAGTGGCCTTTTATTGTCCCCAGCACAAGGTGTACCTGTATAATGATCATGCTGTTTAATCAGCTTCATGATATGCCACATCTGTCAGGTGGATGGATTATCTTGGTGGTCCTTCTGTAGCTCAGTTGGTAGAGCATGGCGCTTGTAACGCCAGGGTAGTGGGTTCGATCCCCGGGACCACCCATATGTAGAATGTATGCACACATGACTGTAAGTCGCTTTGGATAAAAGCGTCTGCTAAATGGCATATATTATTATTATTATCTTGGCAAAGTAAAACAAAAAAACTTTAAACTCACTGACAGAGATGTAAACAAATGTGAAAGAACAGTTTTTTTGTGCATATGGAAAATTCCTGGTGTCTTGTACTTCAGCTCATGAAACCAACACTTTACATGTTGCGTTTATAGTTGTGTTTATTGTGTATATATAGCCCCACCTGTGAAGCTGAAAGGTAAGAGGCTCAGGGGTGTTCTCTGTCCGGACAAGGGTATCATCAAACATATGTGTTATGGGGGTTAAAAACCAAGCATTATAATCGTATTAACATTAAGAATACCAACATAATTATGTTTTTTAAATTGGGTAATTTCAATGATTTTCCTGCGATCAGAGTCATTTCCCAAGATTAAGGTTTGGATGTTCCACTGTTACGAAATCTCCCTTTTGCTCGCTATGTATGGTTCATTCCGGAGTTTCGGCAGAATACATCGATTGCTGAATGAAGATGGCGGATTCACGAGCGATGCTGTCAACTAGACTTGAAACTTAAGCATTTGCATATTTTCTGTCATTGTGCATTTCATGTGGATAGCTGTCTTCCAAAGACGTACATTGGTAAGTGAAAAAAACATTAACTTGGAATATTTTGCCTGTTCTCTTAACTTGAAGCCCATTGAATGTTTGCAACACTAGTTAGCCGGTAGGCTAACCTCGCAAGCTAGCTACCTATATTTCAGTGCCAGTTGGGATTGATGATTTTCCTGTTGATTTTGTTTGAATTTTATGCGAACGACGTGGACATCTGTATTCGTGTCAGTAACGTTTTAACTATGAAGAAAACATACCATTTGTTCAATTCCAGCAGCATGTGTTTGTTGGTTCTAGTCGGTCTAAAGAGATGCTGAAATTCTTTGCTTAGCTTATATTAAGCGGCTAGCTAGTTAGTGGTGAATCATATGACGGACTGTGTTGCATGCAAAAGTTTTTCCATAACCAGTAATCTAGCTAACATTAGTAGCTATCATTATGTAATGTAACAGTAGTTAACTATAGTTTGACGAATGTATAACATTGTTTTTGTATCCAATTCTGTAATCTCTTAAATACATTTGAAAGGTGTTTTTTGTTTTGTTTTACATTGACGCGTTTGTTTATCTGGCGCGAGATCTGGCTCATTGTTCTGACGCGTTAACAAACGTTAACTTGTCATGACCTTTGTACTGTTAGCTTAACGTTATGCATCATCAAATGTTTCTTATAGTGTTATTAACTAATGCGTATAGTACATGTCTCCTGACCTGGTGTTTCAGGCACTGTCCGAAGGCAATGGATTTCTTGTTTAGTGTTCCTACGTCAGTTTGCTATTTTGGTTAATCTGATTTCCCAGTTCAGTGTTGGTTACCTTCTGTGGTTAACATTTGACAATATTAAACCAGAATAAAATGGCTCCTTAGGTATTAGATAATATGGAAAGGTTTGGTTTGCCATATTTACGCCATGTTAACACTCAACTAGCCAAATCATTGCACGGTATTCCAGATATTTTGACGCTGGTAACATTGTGGAGGCGGTGGAAGAGGTTTTGCCAGGACAGGGGCAAATGATTAATTGCACAAGGAACCACACGATCTTTGGTTATTGAATGAAAGTTAGTAGATTGAAGTGGTCGCCATTGATTGGTTTAGATGTGGACACCGTGGCAGAAGGAGCCACAGTAACCCTGGTGTTAAGTTATGTTTGCTCTGATAAGCAGTGTTAACTTGATAGGCTCGAAAGCATTTCTTGGAATATGTCCTGAAAAGTCATGTAATGCTAGTAGGGGTTAACATTTCGATCAATTTTGCTGCCGACTAACTGACCCTCATTAAGCGGTCAACAAACGGTAAAAAAACAACATCCAAACAGTGAAATGACGTGACCAACAAAGTACTATCAGATATCTGTAAATAATGAAGAGACGCTTATGTTTCCACCTTAACAATGGGAGTCGTCCCATTGTGCGTGAAGGCAGGCGACAAGCGTAGGCCCAAAATAAGTCCGTATACGTTTTGGACTGATTTTGGCGAGACTGAAACCTCTCGCTTCGCCTCATCCTCTCTGATACCATGCATGCATAAAAGGACCGGACATTATTAATTAATTAACATCTTAATGGAAACATGCAACAATAGCAAGCTTATTATCTTAGTCAAAAGACTATATATTATTATTGAACATGTAACTCCTGTAATGAAGCAACTAATACAACGTAATTTTCAAACATTTGCCCAAATGCAATTAATTGACAACAGTTCTAAGCTGAGCAGTTCCATATACGAGAGATTTAGAAAGTAGTTGCTATTAGATTCCCCCTCTATAATGGGTTTGCTAATATGACTAGGATTGTCCCTTTGGCTTCTCGACAACGAAAGTTTATATGGAAACCAATAGAACAGGAGATAAATGCTGGTTAATGGCATGACTAAATCTTTGTTAGAATAATTGCCTTCACGAGTTGATTTTGTTAAATTTAAAAATGACAGTTCATAAGGAAATAAAATATACCCAAATATATGGATTTCACATGACTGGGCAGGGGCCGCAGCTATAGGCCCACCCACTGGGGAGCCAGGCCTAGCCAATCAGAATGTTTTTCCACACACAATGGCTTTATTACAGACAAATACTTCTCAGTTTCATCAGCTGTCTGGTCTCAGACGATCCTGCAGGTGAAGAAACCGGATGTGGAGGTCCTGGGCTGGTATGGTTACACGTGGTTGTAAGGCCAAATTCTCTAAACATTGTTGGTGGCTTATGGTAGAGAAATTAATGTTAGAAATGAATGTCTGGTGGACATTCCTGCAGTCAGCATGTCAATTGCATGCTCCCTCAACTTGAGACATCGGTGGCATTGTGTTGTGACAAAACTGCTAATTTGAGTGGCCTTTTGTCCCCAGCACAAGGTGTACCTGTGTAATGATCATGCGTTTTAATCAGCTTCTTGATATGCCGCACCTGTCAGGTGCATGGATTTTCCTGGCAAAGGAGAAATCCTCATTAACAGGGATATAATACAAAAGTGTGCACAAAGTATAAGGGCTCTTTGTGCATATGGAAAATTTAACTTGGGACCAACATTTGACATATTGCACTTATTTTTGTAAAGTATATTTTCAGTGGCTAACCAATTAACATTTCACCAGTAACATCCCAAAATGCTAGTGAATGAATATCTTTTCCCAAGGTGCACTTTCACAAAAAGTAAAAAGTAGCCTACATTTCACTATCAGACGCATCTACATTTTGCTCCTCATGAAGTCTTTTTAAAAGCTGTATTTTGAAAGACTGGTACAATAAGCTGAGTCCTTGTTTCATGAGCCGCTTCAACTTGTTTCATTTTATTCTTGAGTAGAACGCCCAAATAGTGTTGAGCTGTGGGATCAAGCCAAATTCTGTCCTCTGATCACATTACTGATGTCTGAGAACCAGGGCTGGGCTGATGTATGATTCAATCGAACATATCATAATATTTGACATTGATCTGTCATAATGTGCAAGATCATACTCTTATTTGATCTTTACAAATCATTGCAGTCTGGAATTATCTAGACATTAGCAGCTCAAAATGATTATATTGGATATGGTGATATTTGGAGTAGCATATCGTAGAAGGGTCTCCCCAAATATTGCCCAACCCTACTAAGAACCATTTTATAATTAAGACTAAGACCTGGGGGTGGCTCTGGGTTTCTGCATGAAGGGTATTAAAGTAGGCCTTTGAAAGTGGAACAGGTTTAGCTTTCCCTTTTTAATGTGGCACTGGACAAACCCCATCTCACACAGCACAAGTTTCAAATGGACTGTGCAAAACTGGTTTTGTTTTCGTCATTTTTTCCCGTCATTTTAATTATTTTTACCCATTTTATAGAATATTATGATTGCTTTTCTGGAATCAGCAAGCATTTAGATCAGGGATGGGCAACTTTGATGGGGGTGGGGGGACCACCTGAAAATAATTCTGAACGATCATGAGATCATTTATTATTTTTGTTAGTTGTGTGCGATTGTACACATTCTGCCATTGGATGTAGAGAGAATGTGGCAGTTTTAAAACATGTTTCTGCAATTCTACAAATGTTTCCATGGAGAGGAATGTTTGCAGGTTTTAATATATCTGATGGAGATTAACACAATCATTGGGGGCCCCTCCAGCCAGTAATTTGACCATGGTAACAAGTTTAGATAATTTAGTAATCTAAAACATTTTAGCCGACATGAGCTAATTGACTCACAATAGAGTGGGTTTATCCGAGGACCTTCAAAAGGGTGGCCACGGGTCTCCAGTTGCCCACCTCTGATTTAGATTGTCTTCTATTTGCTGCCTAATTTAAATCGTTTCATATAAATAAGTTTGAGCGCAGACATTTCTTCCTCTGCTGGAGTTTTAGTCCAACAAGTGAAGTGCACCTGAAGTTTATGCTTCTTGCTGGAATTTTATATTTATACTTTGTCATTCGGCAATTGGTCCCTAGAGTAAAGGCATAAGCCACAAGAAATGATGTGGAGCTGGCATTTAATTGCCTCATTCAACCCTGTGAGGTTCTCTGCTGACTTCATGATTTGTGGTGGTTACGATGGAATAAAGTACATTAATAACATTTATACCAGCCTACTTGGAAATTGGGCCTTGAGATTGATGCAGGGTTGCGTTGACATTTAGGAACTGAAGGGTTCAGATTCTGAGACACAGGATTTTGTGCAGATCTCAGGACACTGAATCAAATCCTGTTCCTTCCCTGGAAAATGGGAGAATGATGTTGGCAGGGGTTGAATTCCTAAACGCAATCGCAGCAAGTCAGAGGGAGGAAATCCTAATGGTTTGTCTGCTTGAGGCTGCGCTCAATGTCCGGCTTAGATTTGGGCAGACATTTCTTTTCGCAAGTCTTCTCTCTTGAAACAACTATAATTAGTCACCAGGGTTGGGGTCAATTCCATTCCAATTGCTTTTAAATTATGAACATTGGAATTTGTATTGGATTTGGAATGATCATTTTGCTTCCTAAATTGACTGTCCTTACTTGGTCATTTTCAGAGGGTCAGATGGTTGTTCAATGGGTCAATACTATATATCTAATCTGAGCAAACATCCAATGTATAACTTTGTAGTTCAGAATCAGGCAGTGCAATGAAGAGTATCCCCATTGTGTGTGTTTTGGAAACTCAATGAAAATGGGTATTTTCTAGGTCATAGGGATATTATATCTTTAGCTTAGAGCTTGTTTGTGGCATGAAGGACCTTGAAGATGTCAGCCAGAGATGCATGCCCAGTTTAGATTACTTTGATTTTAAGGGTGGTCAAGTGAGTAGCTGCACATCTTGATTTCGCTGACCGCTCACTGAGGAAGTGCAATGAGAATGGTGTGTGTGTCGGGGCGGAAAACCAGAGTCCTTTTCCAGACATCCTCCTGTCAGCCCTGTGACATTTATCAGGTCAGGGAACAAACACTTTTCAAACATGGCCGATCAGAGAAACCCGGGTGGGCAGGGAGGAGGAGCCCGGTGAAGTCACCCCATTAGAAGGCAAGATTGAACAGTCCCAAACCCCTCCTCTATCTTAATCACAGCCAGGATCAATATGTGCTTACCTTAACAGCTTCTGTTTATTAATAATATACACTGTGAGATGAATATGCCGCAGGGATCACACAGCAGCCAGGGTTAATAGGTTGAATGAATGATGCTGCAGTGTTTAAATATCAGGGCTACCAAGAGGGCTTTGGGCTGCAGTCACAGCGCGGTAGGGGGAGGATCTCTCCACTGTGGGTCCTTAATTAGCTGCATCTGATACACACTGGCTGGAATTTCTTTAACATATAATTTCTTTCCTTGCAAATGTATGAATTGTAGTTGAAAGTGAGACTTAGTGTTTTTGAGAGCTTTTTAGAGTCTGTTAGTTCCAAATAGGTTATGTTATAATGTGCTAGGCCTGTATCCCACATTCCTGTCTCCCAGTCATTGAAGTGTGGTTGAGAAGGAGGGACCAGGAGATTTTATATGATGTTCCTTTAGGCTGTCGTCGAGGTGTGTATTAAAACACACAAGTAGCAGGTTGTTTTTATGGACATGGACATGTTACCTCGGCAGTGCCTCAGAGTCTTGGGGACCTCTGTATTCCTCCAGTAGTAAAATAGGACTCCTGCTCAGAAAGACCCATGAAGGCATTGAGTGTTCTTGCATGACTTACCATCATTTCAATCGCGACTCCCTCTCATACACTTTCAGAAAGGCGTTAATAGCGTGACTGCCCATTAGTGTGTTTTGAATCCCCATTGTTTTGTCCTTGATTTGCGATTTTAAGAATGGCGGGTGGCCCAGGTGTTTTCTCAGCTTTAGCTTCCTCTGAGCAGCATGTAGGATAAGAGTGGGTGTGACTAATTACATTCAAGTTTTGTCACATGCACAAGTGCAGTGAAATGCCTAACTTGCAAGCTCATTCCCTTGCAGCTCTGCCCCAACTTCCCTATGCTATCTATGGAATAAACCCCAGCATTTCCTCGCTGCTGACACAGAAGGGCTGGAGAGCAGCAAAATGTTCGATTTAACATAAAATTTTTTTTTAAACATGATCACCTCAATTCCTTCCTGAAATGTAATTTTTCCACTGTTAGGGATGTAACGATTCACAGATATACATCGGTCCCCGATTCACTGCATCGGTCCACGGACCATAAACCGATCCAAATGTAGCATGAATCCAAAGTTGTGCTATACAGTCATTGGCTATGTCATAGCTCTTTTGTGAACAAATATTGAGTAATTAGTGGGTGATGGTGATTTCAGAATGAAAGTGTGGGTGGGGGGCAGAAAATAGGCTACATTGTCCCTCCCCCATCAAAAAAAACTGATAGTCTGATAGGAGTGGTATATACCTAGTCTCTCTTATGGCTCAGGTGCCTACGTGCTGAAAAAATATATAAACCCAACACTATACACAAAAAGCTTATTTCTCTCAATTTGTGCACAAATTTGTTTACACCCCTGTTAGTGAGCCTCTCTCATTTGCCAATCCATCCACCTGATGGGTGTGGCATATCAAGAAGCTGATTTAAACAGCACACATTACACAGGTGCATCTTGTGTAAAAGGCCACTCTTAAAATGTGCAGTTTTGTCACACAACACAATGGTAACATGGTAACATACCCAATATACAGACGTACACATGGATTTTGTGTTATAGATATGTGGTAGTAGAGGGCTGAGGGTGCACACATAATATGCTGTGAAATCTGTTATGAATGTATTGTAATGTTTTTAAACTGTATAACTGACCCCAGGAAGAGTAGCTGCTGACCTGAACATTACAAATACAAATGTCAACCGCAGACCACGTGTAACCACGCCAGAACAGGACCTCGACATCCGGCTTCTTCATCTGCGGGATCATAGGAGACCAGCCACCCAGACAACTGACAAAACTGAAGAGTTTCTCTGTCTAATAAAGCCCTTTTTGAGAGGAAAAACTCATTCTGATTGGGTGGGCCTATGCCCTCCCAGGGCTACATATGGCTGCACCCTTGCCGAGTCATGTGAAATCCATAGATTTGGGCCTAATACATTTTTCAATAGAATGATTGCCTGATATGAACTGTAAGTAAAAATGTTTATTTTTGTTCATTATAGTACGTAAATCATTTTACACACACCAATATACAGCTCCAGCTCAGAGGGCTATTTCATGAACTCAATCAGCAGCAGATTTGAGTTTAGAATGGAAAATGAATGTGTTTATGCAAGAAATGTTAAGCTAGTGCATTGTATTGCATCAATTTGTTCTCTAATTAAACCGAATTGCACCAAATCATTTAAAACTACATCGTACCGGAGCCCATATCGGCCGATAACTCAACCAATATTCAATAAATAGATTGAAAAAATGGATTCTCTTGTTTCTGAACACTTGCAGCCATTCTCATGCTGCCATTATTGTCACAATGTATGCAATAATTTGAAGCATAGTTATTGGACAATTAATCTTTTGAATGGCAATTTATTTATTCAGTATGGAAAAATGACACTTAAATTTCCCCGCTGTAAAACCGTATACTCTCTGCAGATGTATCGGTAAGTTTAGTCCCCCAAAACATTTGAATCCGTATTGGACCAAAATAACGATATCAAACGGGATCTAATCATTTTGAAAGATACACATTCCTAACAGTAAATGTTCAGTGTACAGTAATGCTCCTGGTCCTAGAGCCATGATGCCTGTTTTTCTGCTCCAGCAATACTAGGCTGTATGCATGGTTATATTGTTAGAGCCTTTTACAGCATGTTAATTTTATTTATTTGCTTCCATAATAAAACTGACATTTTAAGTGTACATGGACAGCCTTGTGACATTTACAGATGGAGATCAGATGGTATTCATGAGCTGGTCAGGTTATTAACCTGGGCTGAAATGAGAAGAGTGACCTACACGATCACGACTAAAACTTTAAAGGTCTCATCTGCCCAAAGGTACCTACTTACTTTGGATCAGGGCGTTGCATAACGGTATGCTTGGCCTTAGCTCATCACAATGGTTTCGCACAGTCAAGGCAGGGGAAGAATGTATGAGTAGGGCTGTCAGATTTCATGTAACCATTCAGTCATGGTTTTGACGCTTCTTCAAAACTGCGCGCTGATGCTGCTGATGGTCATTAGTAGCCTGCCAAACTTAGTAACAGCCATCGCTAATGGGCTGGTACTCAGCACGCCATTGTCCCCCTTAATCACTCTGACATCAATGCAAATGCAATTACAAATCAAACATTTCATGAGTGCGCATTGAGTTTGAGTGGAATAGTATCACCTGTTGTGAAGCAAGAGCCAGCTTCTCAAGGGTGGTTGATGAATGGAATTAAATGTGTTCTCTGAAGCTTTCCTGATATTATGAACACTGTAAAGCAACGTAATCGGAGTAGTGTACCTGGCTGGCATGAAAAGGGTCCTCCATTCGCAATTCAAGTGCATGAGGATGATGCCCCCCCGTTCCGACAGCAGCCCATTCTAAATCAAAACTAATTTCATAGGTTATTTAGGCAATGTAAAGAAGACAAGTTTAAATTAAGAATGGTCTGATGGGTGAGAATATCACCTGTGAATGATGCCCAGCGTGTCCAATTGGGCAAGAAATGGCACATGCAATTTTTAAATAGATTTTTTTCAAATCATAGTCTCGCATGCATCATGAAGCCTGGCCTATATGCTTTGATAGGGTTTGTTTCACAACTAAAGTGGCCAAATGACTCTAAGCGTAACCTATAGGCATAGGGCAACTAGGATGCTGGCCTTCTAGGCAGAGTTCCTCTGTGTCTGTTCTTTTTCCCAATATTAATCTTTTATTTTTTTGGCCGGTCTGAGTGATGGGCTTTTTCTTTGCAACTCTGTCTAGAAGGCCAGTATCCCGGAGTCGCCTCTTCACTGTTGATGTTGAGACTGGTGTTTTGTGGGTATTATTTAATGAAGCTGCCAGTTGAGGACTTGTGAGGCATCTGTTTCTCAAACTAGATACTAATGTACTTGTTCTCTTGCTCAGTTGTGCATCGGGGCCTCCCACTCTTTCTATTGTGGTTAGCGCCAGTTTGCACTGTTCTATGAAGTGAGTAGTACACAGCGCTGTATGAGATCTTCAGTTTCTTGGCAATTTCTCGCCTTTATTTCTCAAAACAAGAATAGACTGATGATTTTCCGAAAAAAGTTATGTTTCTGGCCAATTTGAGCCTGTAATCGAACCCACAAATGCTGATTCCCCAGATACTCAACTAGTCCAAAGAAGGCCAGTTTTGTTGCGTCTTTAATGAGAACAGTTTTCAGTTGTGCTAACATAATTGCAAAAGGATTTTCTAATGATCAATTAGCCTTTTTAAAATTATAAACTTGGATTAGCTAACACAACGTGCCATTGGAACACAGCGTGATGGTTGCTGATAATGGGCCTCTGTACGCCTATGTAGATATTCCATTAAAAAATCTGCAGTTTCCAGCTACAATAGTCATTTACAACATGAATGTCTACACTGTATTCCGGATCAATTTGATGTTATTTTAATGGGCAAAATGTGCTTTTCTTTCAAAAACGAGGACATTTCTAAGTGACCCCAAACTTTTGAACGTGTGTGCATTTAAATTATTACTAGGCTATATGTTAAGACCAGATTACTTGAGAATAGTCTGATGGGTGAGAGAATTGTCATGTGCTTGTCAAATTGTGAATGAGAGATTGATGAAGTGTGTGCTGCCTGTGCAAGAAACGGATCAGAGTGCATGCCTTACAATATATTAGAAATTAAACAGCCTAATGTTTGTATTACAATGAACGTTGCATAAATAACTCTAAATTAAGCATATAGGAAGACCTGTTTCAAATGATTACTTTGTTAACTGCTGAACACATGTTCGCCCTCACTCTGAAATAATTCTGGGAAAAATATATTTTATCTTCAGATATGTTCAATTGTATTCTTATTATTAAAATAATGCAACGGGAAAGATAAGCAAACCTCGTCTGCTAAATTAACTTGTGTAGCCATATGGCATACGCTATTCTGATATGGAAACATTTTCTTCATATCATAATGTTTTCTTTAGACCTGCATAAACTAAATAATGGATTTATTGTGATGGTATAGGTTATATTACATTTATTTTTTAGACTTTAAAAAAATGTTTACTGAGCAAAAATATAAACCCAGCATGCAACAATTTGACTGAGTTACAGTTCATATAAGGAAATCGATTTGAAATAAATTCAATAGGCCCTAATCTATGGAGTTCCTATGACTGGGCAGGGACGTAGCCATGGATGGGCCTGGCAGGGCATGGGCCCACCCACTGGGGAGCCAGGCCCAGCCAATAACATTGAGGTTTTCCCCACAAAAGGGCTTTAATTAGACAAATTATTTTTTTATTTAACCTTTTTTAATTAACTAGGCAAGTCAGTTAAGAACAAATTCTTATTTACAATATTGGCCTAGGAACAACTACCTTGATCATGGGCAGAATGACAGATTTTACCTTTTCAGCTCGGGGAGTCGATCTAGCAACCTTTCTGTTACTGATCCAACGCTCTAACCACTAGGCTACCTGCCGCCCCTAATACAGTTTCATCAGCTGTCCGGATGGCTGGTCTCCGACGATCCCGCAGGTGAAGAAGCCAGATGTGCAGGTCCTGGGCTGGCGTGGTTACATATGGTCTGTGGTTGTGAGGCCGGTTGGGCGTACTGCCATATTCTCTAAAATTACATTGGAGGTGGCTTGGGATCATTTCTATCATTCAGTTCTCTGTCAACGGCTCTGGTGGACATTCCTGCAGTCAGCATGCCATTTGCACACTCCCTCAACTTGAAACCTCTATGGCATTGTGTTATGACACAACTGCACATTTTGGTGGCCTTTTATTGTCCCCAGCACAAGGTGCACTTGTATAATGATCATAGTCAGCTTCTTGATCGACAATGTGGGGAGACGACACATTCTCCGTAGGCTAAATTAAAGAGAACTGCCTCTTGATACTGCAATCTGATGCATACTGTAGTGAATTAATTTCCATGAAGATGGAGATCCATAGGCCTTAATGTTGCTTTTAACCTCTCTAGGGTAGGGGGCAGCATTCGGAATTTTGGATGAAAAGCATGCCCAAATTAAACGGCCTGCTACTTGGGCCCAGAAGATTTGATATGCAAATAGGTAGATTTCGATAGAGAACACTCTAAAGTTTCCAAAACTGTTAGAATAGTGTCTGAGTATAACAAAACTGATTTGGCAGGCGAAAACCTGAGAAATCCATTCAGGAAGTTTTTTTTTTGTGGGTTTTGTAGTTTTTAAAATTCAATGCCATTACAGTATCCATTGATTTAGGACTCCATTTGCAGTTCCTATGCCTTCCACTAGATGTCAACAGTCTTTAGAAATAGTTTCAGGCTTGTATTCTTATAAATGAGGGAGTAAGACCAGTCTGAATGAGTGGACTCTACTGTGTCGCAGAGCTTTTTCATGCACAATCCCGAGAGAGTGCATTTCTTGTTTAACTTTTATATTGACGACGTTATTGTTCGGTTGAAATATTATAGATCATTTAGGCTAAAAACAACCTGAGGATGGAATATAAACATCGTTTGACATGTTTCTATGAACTTTACGGATACAATTTGGATTTTGTCTGCCAGTTTTGACTTGCGTTTGAGCCTGTGGATTACTGAAGAAAACGCACAAACAAAACAGGTTTTTTGATTTAAAGAGACTTTATCGAACAAAAGGAACATTTATTGAGGAAATTAATGTCTTCCGAGTGCCACCATATGAAGATCATCAAAGGTAAGCGATTAATTTTATCTCTATTTCTGAGTTTTGTAATGCTTCTGCTTGGCTGGTTACTGTTTGTAATAATCTGTCAACTGGGCTATGTTCTTGGCTAGGTATGTTCTGGGCCAGGTATGCTTTCGCCGAAAAGCATTTTATAAATCTGACACCGTGGTTAGATTAACAAGAAGTTAATCTTTAAAACTATGTAAATTATGTTTGTTTTCTGAATTTTTATAATGAGCATTTCTGTATTTGAATTTGGCGCTCTGCAATCTCACTGGATGTTGGCCAGTTGGGACGCTAAGCATCCCACACACCCTAGAGAGGTTAACCTGGAAAACCTATTGACAGGCAGCAATGGTGGCAAGGTTCAGGATGAGAAACCACTGTCTCATGCTCTGATTGTGGCATCCATGGATGGCAACCCTCCATATATAAGTGCTTATAGAGCTCTCAAAGGTGTGAGCGCCTTGCCAAACACCAAGCGGTTACTTTGTGCATTCAGTGCACGGGAGCCAGAGGGGAGGGAGTTGCACTCCAGTCTTTTGTGTGCCAAGAGGAGGTGACGTGCCTCTGAAATGGCTGAGCTGTTTCATAATTTGCCTGAGATAATAGTATGGAATGAGTAGTATTCCCACTTGACAGCTCAACTGCCCAAAACCGTTTCGAGAACATTGTTGGTGGTAATTCCCCCCGCCCCACACATCCCCTCTGATGAACTACTACTGATGAGTAAATAGTTATTACAAGCTTCACGCTCCTCCGCTCTTTGTAAGCTGTGTCACGCAGCCGAGCTGAACAGGCATGTTTTAATGAAAGCAAGGCACTCTGCAGACCAGAGTTAATCAGTGTACCAGCGTTGGAGAGGGCTTGAGGAAGAGGGGAGCGGGGCAATAGGATGCTGTTGCCTTTAGGTTAAAGAACTGGAAGGTTGATTCAATTAGCTGTAAATGAGAGATCAAAGGGAGTTTAAAAAAACTGTTTTTGAAGCAGCAGTACCAGATTAGAGAAACTAATAATCTCCTCAGTTCTGTCTACCTTCAAGAGATCACCGATCCTCCACCAAATGTACACCTGGAGAGGCCTACAAGCCACAGTGTCATGCACCCACTGTGAAATTTGGTGGAGGATCGGTGATGATCTGGGTGTGCTTCAGCAAAGCTGGAATCGGGCAGATTTGTCTTTGTGAAGGATGCAAGGATGCATTGTTCCTGGAACAAAACTTGCTTCCTTCTGCTCTGACAATGTTCCCCAACTCTGAAGATTGGTTTTTCCAGCAGGACAATGCTGCATGCAGCCAGGTCAATCAAGGTGTGGATGGAGGACCACCAGATCAAGACCCTGTCATGGCCAGCCCAATCTCCAGACCTGAACCCCATTGAAAACCTCTGGAATGTGATCAAGGGGAAGATGGTCACAAGTCCTCCAAAAAAACAGAGCTGCCGAAATTTTGCACCAGGAGTGGCATACAGTCACCCAACATCAATGTCCAAGACTGGTGGAGAGCATGCCAAGACGCATGAAAGCTGTGATTGAAAATCAGGGTTATTCCACCAAATATTGATTTTTGAACTCTTGTTTAAAAATTTGTTTAAAAATGAATATGAACTTATTTTACATTTACATTTACATTTAAGTCATTTAGCAGACGCTCTTCTTTCCATTATTCGAGGTCTGACCAACACTGCATATTTTTTGTTATTCTGACCAGTTGTCATTTTCTGCAAATAAATGCTCTAAATGACAATATTTTGAATTTAGGAGAAATGTTGTCAGTTTTATAGAATAAAACAAAAATGTAAATTTTACCCAAACACATACCTATAAATAGTGGTCCTTCTGTGGACCTTCTGTAGCTCAGTTGGTAGAGCATGGCGCTTGTAACGCCAGGGTAGTGGGTTCGATTCCCGGGACCACCCATACGTAGAATGTATGCACACATGACTGTAAGTCGCTTTGGATAAAAGCGTCTGCTAAATGGCATATATTATTATATTATATATTAAAACCAGACAAAAGGATCATTTTGCAGTGATCTCTTCATTTTTCCCAGAGCTGTATATTGCGATTCGATACTGGGATTTCATTGCAATTTGATGTTCTAAACATATTTAATTTTATATGTCTGCTGCAGAGAGATGAGAGGGCATGAGAAAACGAGTTTAGATCAGGGATTTACAAGTACTGAAATGTTGGCTCACTGTTTTAAAAGATGGAGAACAAGCTATAGGAGGAAAATACAGGCGTTTTGGCACAAGTACATCTGACTAGCTTCCTTTTTTTACAAGTCAGTACTTGAAGTCATATCAAAATATTGTCACAAAATAATATTGTGATATGTAACTGCATCAATTGTTTTGTGAAAAATGTATAAACTTTTTAGACCAAAGGTCTCCAACAGATCGCAAGCTACCAGAAGCTCGCAGTCCAGCTATGAGTAGCTCGTCAAACAGTTCTGAAAGTCAATCTAACTTTTTATTTGTTTATTTCACCTTTATTTAACCAGGTAGGCTAGTTGAGAACAAGTTCTCATTTGCAACTGCGACCTGGCCAAGATAAAGCATAGCAATTCGACACATACAACAACAGAGTTACACATGGAATAAACAAAACATAGTCAATAATACAGCAGAACAAAAGAAAACAAAAAGTCTGTGTACAGTGAGTGCAAATGAGATAAGATAAGGGAGTTAAGGCAATAAATAGGCCATGGTGGCGAAGTAATTACAATATAGCAATTAAACACTGGAATGGTAGATGTGCAGAAGATGAATGTGCAAGTAGATACTGGGGTGCAAAGGGGCAAGATGATAAATAGGAGGAATTGGCTTTGGGGGTGACCAGTGGGGTGACCAGTGGTGACCAGTGAGATATACCTGGGGTGACCAGTGAGATATACCTGCTGGAGCGTGTGCTACGAGTGGGTGCTGCTGTGGTGACCAGCGAGCTGAGATAGGGTGGTGCTTTACCTAGCAGAGACTTGTAGATAACCTGTAATCAGTGGGTTTGGTGACGAGGATGAAGCGAGGGCCAACCAACGAGCACATACAGGTCACAATGGTGGGTAGTGTATGGGGCTGTCATGAACATAAAGCTACCTGCTACTATCCAATCATAGCCACGTTGACATTCCACCCCTGGTTAGCCACTATTGGTTTATAAAGCAACACAATATCTGCCAATTAATTTCAATATTGTCTTTGTCTTTGGCGCCCAATTGTCTTATCACTCCATATATAGCCAGTTAGCGACGCGAGTAGGCTAATGGTAACTGTCTTGTGGGTAGACCTACAGACGTTCCACAAACACTTCTCAATTCAATTTTAAGTAGGCTTACCTGACATGTATCATTTATTATTTTTATCAATTGGGTGGCCATTGTTTTGCAAACTCCATTGCATGTGCTGCAGCAGTAGGCCTAACAGAAAACATAGCTAGACCTACACATTCTTCTCTTTAAAGGGGAATTACTCCTCAAAATTGGTCTTCTGCTATTTAAGCATCGACTTGGACACCATTTTCGTTGTTTCTCTGAGAGTAAAAAACATAAGCTGGGAAAATAAAACAACTGAATTAAAGAAAATACTGAAGATAATTTTATGGTTCCTCCTTGGTTGTTTATTTTGCCAGGTATATTGACAGATCCCATCTCTTGTACACCAAGGACCTGGCGCAGGGTAGAGGACAAAAGTTTGCCTATTTGAAAGCTATACAATTGTAGCTCATGACCATGTTACATTTTGTTAAGTAGCTCTTATGCTAGAAAAGTTTGGAGATCCCCGTTTTAGACCTATACATGCCTCCTTTAAGACCGCACATGATCAGCCGTAGGTTGATGGTCAGGGGCTCAGAACATAATTAGTAAACTGCAAATAGGAAAGATGGCGCTGAAGGGTGACATCCAAGGAGTTCCAACCCAACTGCTGTTTTAGTGACTTAATCTTGCTTGCTTTTTTTGTACAGAAAGGTCGTACTATTATCACATATGACCGCCAAGCACCTCTGGACATCAGATCGTCAGTTACTAACCTTGATTTCAACTTTAAATACGACTCGGCTGTTCCACTGTTCATACATGACCCTATTCCTTTGTTCCATGGGCTACCAAAACGCTGCATGCATAAACGTGGGAGACAAAGTGAAGTCCTAGTGCAATTGAGGCAAAGAGAAAACAGAACGGTGCTCCCCTCCGTTCTATTGGCAAATGTCCAGTCACTCGAGAATGAGATGGTTGAGCTTCATTTGAGAGTCTTCTATCAGAGGCGTGTAGAGCTGCAATATTATGCCTTACTGAAAAGCAGGATAATGACTCTATGCATGTAGTTCTCAGTGGATTCTCCATGCAATGCCAGGATTGGATGGCGGCTTTGGAGAAAACAATAGGATGTCATGTCCCCCCCTCATAAATAACAACTGGTGTGCTGCTTCAAGTGTGAAGGTAATCTCAAGCTTTTGGTCACCTGATAAAGATTACCTCATGGTAAGTCCTTTTAGAGTTCTCATCTGTTCTCATCACAACTGGCTGTGATTGGGAGTCCCATAGGGCAGCGCACAATCGTCGTCCGGCTTAGGGTTTGGCCGGGGTAGGTCGTCATTGTAAATAAGAATTTGTTCTTAACCTCTTGCTCCTACCTGGCACGCAGGCGTCCCATCTAGAGCTCTGGAAATGCAAATGCGCTACGCTAAATGCTAATAGTATTAGTTAAAACTCAAACGTTCATTAAAATACACATGCAGGGTATTGAATTAAAGCTACACTCGTTGTGAATCCAGGCAAACAAGTCAGATTTTTAAAATGCTTTTCGGCAAAAGCATGAGAAGCTATTATCTGATAGCATGTAACACCCCAAAAGACCCGCAGGGGACGTAAACAAAATAATTAGCATAGTCGGCGCTACACAAACCGCACAAATAAAATATAAAACATTCATTACCTTTGACCATCTTCTTTGTTGGCACTCCTAGATGTCCCATAATCACTATTGGGTCTTTTTTTTCCGATTAAATCGGTCCATATATAGCCTAGATATCGATCTATGAAGACTGTGATAAACGGAAAAAAATTGCGTTTCATAATGTAACGTCATTTTTTTAAATTCAAAAAGTCGACGATAAACTTTCACAAAACACTTCGAAAAACTTTTGTAATGCAACTTTAGGTATTAGTAAACGTTAATAAGCGATCAAATTAATCACGAGACGAAGTGTTTTCTATAGGGGTCCGTCTTGAAATACTGTCCGTGTATTTCTCAACCAAAATATCCGGTCGGAGACCTGAAGAAAAAGCCTGTCTCTTGTTCGTTTGACCAAGAAACAAAGAATTGGCAAATGACAAGACTGTTGACATCGTGTGGAAGCTGTAGGTACTGCAACCTCAGCCCTATTTTAATGTCTTTTGCCCATAACAATGGGTTGAAGCGGCGGATGGATATATTTTTCCACTTTCAGTGATCAGATTTTCCTGCACTTTTCAATGAAACGCACGTTCTGTTGAAGTCACAGCTGTGATTTAACCTGTTTTATAAACGTCTGAGTGTTTTCTATCCACACATACTAATCATATGCATATACTATATTCCTGGCATGAGTAGCAGGGCGCTGAAATGTTGCGCGATTTTTAACAGAATGTTCGGAAAAGTAGGGGGTAGGAGTAACAGGTTAACTGACTTGCCTAGTTAAATAAAATAATTGGAGTATAATGTGGGGCTTCATTTTCTCCCGTGCTCCTGACCCGAATGAATGTGCTGCCATATAAATAGAATGGAGAGAACAGGCATCCTCATTCAGCTTAATGATGGCATAATGTGTAGACTGACGGCCTCAGTACATTCTTTTTTACAGTTATTTTATTTTCATGAAGGTCTTCATCCGTAACTGTTGCTTATACGGTAATTGTCCAGTCCTAGTATAATAACACCAAGATGTTGTTGTGTACAGATCATAAGGTCTTGTATAGCTCCTAAAATGGCCACCTTCAATATGATTTTCTCAAACGTTTGTGATACTCTGTGAGAGTTACCAGAACAATCTCAGATACCAAAAGTATTTTCCGCTCCCACTGGCTTGGAATCTCCTTGTTTTTACTCCTGCCAGCTACTTGGTTCTCACTTCAGTTAGCACAGTTGTCAGCTACTTGGTTCTCACTTCAGTTAGCACGGTTTCCAGCTACTTGGTTCTCACTTCAGATAGCACGGTTGCCAGCTACTTGGTTCTCACCTCAGTTCGCACGGTTGCCAGATACTTGGTTCTCACCTCAGTTCGCACGGTTGTCAGATACTTGGTTCTCACTTCAGATAGCACGGTTGCCAGCTACTTGGTTCTCACCTCAGTTAGCACGGTTGCCAGCTACTTGGTTCTCACTTCAGGTAGCACGGTTGCCAGCTAATTGGTTCTCACTTCAGTTAGCACAGTTGCAAGCTGTGGCTGGATGTCCCCTCTTGAATTTTCCACCGCTGGACTTCTGTACCTGCATACAGATGAATGAAAACAATGCACTCCTAGCCCTTCCCTCCTGACAGGGAAACTCAATCGGAGGGAATGAGATTCGCTCCGCCCTGAGCTGCTGCTTAAAAGAGCTGACGACATGGCTTTCAAGTAATGATTTTCACATTGGGTGCTTTTTGATTCTACACTGAACAAAAATATATACGCAGCATGCAGCAATTTCAAAGATTTTAATGAGTTAGTTCATAGAAGGAAATCAGTCAATAGAAATATATAAATTAGGCCCTTGTCTATGGATACCACATGACTGGGAATACAGAGATGCATCTACTGGTCACAGATACCTTAAGGTAGGGGCTTGGATCAGAACCAGTCCGTATCTGATGTGACCACCATTTATCTCATGCAGCGTTCCACATCTCCATCTCATCCACATAGTTGATCACGATGTTGATTGTGGAATGTTGTCCCTCTCCTCTTCAATGGCTGTGCGAAGTTGCTGGATATTGTCGGAAACTGGAACACGCTGTCGTACACGTCGATCCAGAGCTTCCCAAACATGCTCAATGGGTGACATGTCTGGTGAGTATGCAGGCCATGGAAAAATTGTGACATTTTCAGCTTCCAGGAATTGTGTACAGATCCTTGCGACATGGGACCGTGTATTAATATGCTGAAACATGAGGTGATGGCGGCTGATTTAATTGCATGACTCAGGATCTCATCACAGTATCTCTGTGCATTCAAATTGCAATTGATAAAATACACTACAATTGTGTTCATTGTCCGTACCATAACCCCACCGCCAGCATGGGCCACTCTGTTCACGTTGTTGACCCACACAACACCATACACGTGGTCTGCGGTTGTGAGGCTTATTGGACATATTTCCTAATTCTCTAAAACGACGTTGGAGGTGGCCTATGGTAGATGAACATTCAATTCTCTGGCAGCAGCTCTGGTGAACATTCCTGCAGTCAGCATGCAAATTGCATGCTCCCGCAACTTGAGACATCTGTGGCATTGTGTTGTGACAAAACTTCACATTTTAGAGTAGCCTTTTATTGTCCCCAGCACAATATGCACCTGTGTAATGATCATGCTATTTAGTCAGCTTCTTGATACGCCACACCTGTCAGGTGGATGGATTATCTTGGCAAAAGAGAAATGCTCTCTAATATGGATGTAAACAAAATTGTGCACAATTTTAGAGAAGCGTTTTGTGCTTATGGTACATTTCTGGGATATTTTATTTCAGCTCATGAAACATGGAACAACACTTTACATTTATATTTTTGTTCAGTGTAGATACAGTTCACGTGTCCAGTCAATAGTTTCCTATTACTCTTTTGCAGTGGTGATTTTAGCATGTAAATCTTGGTCTGGCAAACAAAAAAATGTGGGATGCCTGCCAGCAAAGCCACTACACAACAGAACACTTAACAATACATGAATTGCACTATAACGGTGACAAACAGCGCCCACAAACTGTTAAGGCCTACTAGGGTTGCACATTCTGGGGAATATTCAGAGGTGGAAATTTTCTGCGGGAATTAATGGAAATGTATGCAAATTAATATTAATACCATTTAAATGTAGATGTTTTTCGTAATGTATATATTTACCATATCATATGGAGACAGAAACATAAACATTTTTACCCATCATGAGTAGACATAATTACAAATGATTAAACCCTAGAAAAAAATATACAATTAAGTTATGAACTTTAATTAATTAATTTGACTCTTCATTGAACAACAAAAGGGAATATTGAATTATCCCCAATGAGCCATCGCATCTCCCAAAAATGTTTTTAACTTACATCTGCAATATGATAGCCAAAGCTTTAGTCTAGAAACTATCTTCCTCTCAAGCTTCCATGTCTTCTCCCTGGACCTTGTCAATGTCCACCTCTTGAACATCAGACTCTGAGGCCTCATCTTCACTTGTCAGGCTCAAAAAGTCTCAGATTTTCCCGGATGGCCACCAACTTTTCAACCCTTGTATTGGTCAGCCTGTTGTGCGTGTGTGTGTGTGTTCCCAAACAAGGACCAGCTGTGCTCAGAGGCGGCTGATGTTGGTGGGATTTGGAGGATGGAGGCAACAGAGGAAAGCGCCTCAGATCCACAAAGTCCCTTCCACCAGGTGGCTGATGAGATATGTTGGCATCACTGCCATATTGCATCTCCATCCCAAAGCCCTTGCTTGGAAGTGTACTTTGCCAGACTGCCAAGAACCTTGCCCTCATCCAGGCCAAGGTGGCGAGACACTGTAGTGATGACACCGTAGGCCTTGTTGATCTCTGCACCAGACAGGATGCTCTTGCCAGCATACTTTGGGTCCAGCATGTAAGCTGCGGCGTGTATGGGCTTCAGGCAGAAGTCTTCACGCTTTTTGATGTATTTTAGATCTGCAGTTTCCTCTGTTTGGAGCAACAGTGAAGTTGGCAGGACAGTACAGATTTCTTCTCTTACATCTGCAAGCAGTCTGAACATCAGACAGGATGACATTGTCTCAATCCGTGCAATGGCTACTGCTATAGGTTTCGGGCTGCTACCACTCTCCCAAAATACATCATCCAGGAGGATCCTCTTGATGGGGCTGTCCATATCGGCAGACTGTGATATGGTCATTTCTTGGAAGAGATTCCTTCCCCTCCAGTAGACTGTCAAACATGATGACAACACCACCCCAACGGGTGTTGCTGGGCAGCTTCAATGCAGGGCTCTTATTTTTCTCACTTTGCTTGGTGAGGTAGATTGCTACTATAACTTGATGACTCTTCACTTACCTTCTCTTGTAGAGTGTATCCATTGTTTTCAGTGCCATGATGTCCTTGAGGAGCAGATTCAATGCATGAGCTGCACATCTAATGGGTGTGATGTGAGGGTAGGACCCCTCCTCCTCTTTAGACCAAGCAGCCTTTATGTTCGCAGCATTGTCTGTCACCAGTGCAAATACCTTCTGTTGTTCAAGGTCATTGACGACTGCCATCAGCTCATCTGCAATGTAGAGACTAGAGGTCGACCGATTATGATTTTTCAACGCCGATACCGATTATTGGAGGACCAAAAAAACGATACCAATTAATCGGCCGATTTAAAAATAAATAGTAATATATATATATTTTAGATTTGTAATAATGACAATTACAACAATACTGAATAAACTTTTATTTTAACTTAATATACAACATCAATAAAATCAATTTAGCCTCAAATAAGTAATGAAACATGTTCAATTTGGTTTAAATAATGCAAAAACAAAGTGTTGGAGAAGAAGGTAATATGTGCCATGTAAAAAAAGCTAACGTTTAAGTTCCTTGCTCAGAACATAAGAACATATGAAAGTAGGTGGTTCCTTTTTAACATGAGACCTCAATACTCCAAGGTAAGAGGTTTTAGGTTGTAGTTAATATAGTATTTATAGGACTATTTCTCTCTCCACCATTTGTATTTCATAGATCTTTGACTATTGGATGTTCTTATAGGCACTATAGTATTGCCAGTGTAACAGTATAGCTTCCGTCCCCCTCTTCACCCCCTACCTGGGCTCGAACCAGGAACACATCGACAACAGCCACACTCGAAGCATCGTTACCCATCGCAAGGGGAATAACTTATCCAAATCTAAAAGCGAGTGACGTTTGAAACAGTATTAGCGCACACACAGCTAACTAGCTAGCCATTTCACATTGGTTACACCAGCCATTAGGCTGATAGGCTTGAAGTCATAAACAGCGCTGTGCTTGCGAAGAGCTGCTGGCAAAACACACGAAAGTGCTGTTTGAATGAATGATTACGGGCCTACTGCTGCTCAGTCAGACTGCTCTATCAAATCAGACTTAATTATAACATAATAACACACAGAAATACGAGCCTTTGGTCATTAATATGATCGAATCTGGAAACTATCATTTCGAAAACAAAACGTTTATTATTTCAGTGAAATACGGAACTGTTCGGTATTTTATCTAACGGGTGGCATCCCTAAGTCTAAATATTCCTGTTACATTGCACAACCTTCAATGTTGTCATAATTACATAAAATTATATTCTGGCAAATTAGTTCGCAATGAGACAGGCAGCCCAAACTGTTGCATATACCCTGACTCTGTGTGCAATGAACGCAAGAGAAACGACACAATTTCATCGGGTTAATATTGCCTGCTAAACTGAATTAGTAGTTATATCTACTGATTATGATTGATTGTTTTTTATAAGATGTTTAATGCTAGCTAGCAGTTTACCTTGGTTTCTACTGCATTCACGCAACAGGCAGGCTACTCGTGGAGTGCAATGGTTAGAGCGTTGGACTAGTTAACTGCGGTTGCAAGATTGAAACCCCTGAGCTGACAAGGTGAAAATCTGTCGTTCTGCCCCTGAACAAGGCAGGCGGTCGACCTCTAGTAGAGACCGGTGTGTCTGCAGTCCCATGTGTCTGTGATCTTGTAGAATACTGGTTGAGGGGTGTAGATGATGTAGTCAATATTTCCTTGCCCATGAACATTCGACCACCCATCAGAGATGATTGCAATACAGTCTGCTTTCTTTATGATTTGCTTGACCTTCACATGAACTCTGTTGAACTCTGCAAAAGAGTAGATAAAGCATGTCTGGTTGGAGGGGTGTATGCTGGGTGAAGAACATTCAGAAATCTCTTCCAATAAACATTGCCTGTGAGCATCAGAGGTAAACCAGTTGCATACACAGCTCGAGCAAGACATTCATCAGCATTTCCCTGACTACGTTCCTCCATTGAGTCAAAAAAGCTTCTGATTCCAGGAGGACCATAAGCTGTTGCTATCGATAAGGTGTCTGATTCATCATTTTCACCTCTAATAGAAGTAGAGGGACTTTTGTCAGAGGTTGCTTGCTGTGAGCTCTGAGAGAACTTTATGTGCTTGGCCAGATGATTCTGCATCTTTGTTGCATTCTGCACATTTTGCACAGTATTTGCAAATGTACACAGCGTTTCCTTCAACATTAGTCTCCACATATCATCACATCAAGCATTTTCTTGTAATGATTAGAAAGAAATTAGTAAAAAAAACATACAATTCCATGTACAGATATAGTTAAGCAGTTCGATTAAACAACTCCTTTTGTAAGATAAATGTTTTAGCAGGCTCACGCAAGCTAAAACCCAGATGGTAGCAAAAATGAATTGGCAGAAATTGTTAACAAGTTAGAAATGATTTAAACACACTTTGCTGTAGGCTACTATTTACTAGTTAACAAAAAATAATGTATGTCATGTAAAATATTCACCCCAGCCTGTATTGTTATCAAAACTTACCAGAGAGCATGCAGTCCTTGGTTCAGACAGAGTAATAGTGTGGGCTCAATAGTATCTCATTAGTGTGCAAGATCTTGAGAATCAGCTGCACATGTGATGGAATAATGCACTGTGAGGGTTGCAATTCCATTGAATTGGGGATAGTTTAACTTCTCTGGGATATGTTGGACGGTAGCGTCCCACCTCGCCAACAGCCAGTGAAATTGCAGTGCGCCAAAAACAGAAATCCCATAATTAAAATTCCTGAAACATACAAGTATTTTACGCCATTTGCGCGATCACTTGTTCAGACGAAATGTAAAAAGGCACTTAAGTCAAATGTTATATTACAGTTCGTAGAAACATGTCAAACGATGTATAGAATCGATCTTTAGGATGTTTTCATCATAAATCTTCAATAATGTTCCAACCGGAGAATTTCTTGATGTCTTTTAGAAATGTAATGGAACGCAGCTACCTCTCACGGGCACGCGCGTGATCAGCTCATGCCACTCTGCCAGACCTCTGGCTCAAACAGCTCTCATTCTCTCCTCCTTCACAGTAGAAGCCTCAAAGGTTCTAAAGACTGTTGACATCTAGTGGAAGCCTTAGTAAGTGCAATATGACCCCATAGACACTATATTCGATAGGCAATGACTTAAAAAACTACAAACCTCAGATTTCCCACTTCCTGGTTGGAGTTTTTTCTCAGGTTTTTGCCTGCCATATGAGTTCTGTTATACTCACTCACAGACATCATTCAAACAGTTTTAGAAACTTCAGAGTGTTTTCTATCCAAATCTATTAATTATATGCATGTTCTAGCTTTTGGGGCTGAATAGCAGGCAGTTTACTCTGGGCACCTTTTTATCCAAGCTACTCAATACTGCCCCCCATTCCCAAAGAAGTTAACCAAGATATGCAACAATACCTATAATTGCTTTTTGTGTATCCCACAAAAAAGGTTCTCTGTTAAAAGCTTACTTTTTTTGATGAATTTAAGCAAAATTCCCCAATTTCCAGGGCTTAACTTCCCATGGAAAATGTAGTTTCCGACCCTTTGCAACCCTATGGCCTACATAAAGCTGTCCCTACAGCTTACCACTGCTATACCTGGCTATCAGCAGAGCCTTGTCTGGAGGCTAAACGGTTAATTCAGCATTAATGTCTGCCTTTAAAAAAAGCAAAGCTGATATGGTTGACTTGCTTTAACAAATGTGGTTTCTACTGACAATTGAGATGTAGAAACTGGCATAATTGGACGACAAGTGGATAAGAGGCAATCTGTAATTTAGATTAAAACATTAATGAGCGAGCTAGAACGGACGCAGTCATAACTATTTGTTTAGCACTTTGAAATGTACAGTGACAATTCAGAACATGGGCCGTTCTTAGTGTTCTCCCTGTACACCAAGTCAGAACCGTAGGATAAGTAAAGTGGGCATATAAGCAGACAATGAAAGCTAGGGATGCAAGATATATCGGAATCTGCCAATATTAGCTACAAATGTCAACATCGGCATCGGCCCGATGTCTAGTTTAGATCAAGCTTCTTGGGACCGGCAGCAGATGTTGTCTGTCCTAGTCGGAAATGTTAGCATGCGCTTGTTAGCATTTACCTAGCATCCGCTATGAGAATTCCTTAGTAATTGTTAGAATTCTGGTTACTGTTGTTTTTTGTGGGCCTTTTCATGAAAAAAATTAAATGGTGGCCTTTTATACAGTAATATCGTATACCCCGGGACAGGACAGGCAAGGTATGGAAATCTGGATACCGACCAACGCTCGTGGTAATGCATACTTTTTCGCATACATTTTGGGGGAGGATGTATTTTTCTTCTGTAGACTTACAGCAAGTCTAAATATAAAATATAAGACCTTCAATTATAATAAGTACTTAAAGAATTCATTGAATTTGTCTTGCCCATGTATGAACTCTGTATAGAATGCTTGCTCAGCCCACAAATGAAAGATAAAATCACATGCTTTTGAAAGGACGCGGCGTCCGCTTTCCTGTCAGATCATTTTATTTTTCATTCGGGCTAGTAACTTTTCAGTTGGCACTGGCCCAGTGTGCCACTGGCAAATTTAACTGAATGTCGAGCCCTGCTGTGTGTGGTGCGCCTTGGGCCTACCAAGCCCAAATCCTAGGTGATGAAACCGCAGCTAATTGCAAATTGCATGTCCAGAAAAATACAAAAAAACAGCAATACAAATGATCGTAATTCACACGAGTGCCTTTCCAATGAAATGGTAATTGACCGTGTTGTAGTGAATTGTGCTTGTATGCCTTTGTGGTGCAGAGGTCCCTCAACCAGAGCAATCACAGTCCTGTGTCCGATGAGAAAGTAAGTAGCCTGTTGTGTTCCTCTGCATGGAACAAAGACCTCATTTTGTTTTTGAGGACTACCCATGTTTGTTCTACATAGCTCTCTGGGTAAAGACATTTTAGAGCATTTACATTTATTAATCGACTTTCCATTTTTTAATAGATTCAAATGGAATTCACTGGGTTTGTCAACATGTAATGGCTCATGGAAAATAGAGCTTCATTTTGTGAAATATTAGTCAAAAAAGGAAATTCCCTTACCTGGTAATTATTCTGAAAAATGTAGGCAAACTGTAAGGGCCAGCACAGAGTTTTTGAATAGCATGTTGAGTGGATGAAAAAGACAACCCCAGGTTTGAATTCAGTGGAAGGTATGCTGTAAGAACAGGTGGCTTACTTTAATGAGCCCTGAATGCTTGAGAGGCACCTCCTTGCCTCTGTAGACTGGCTGTTCATGGCTGGATATTTTGGATGGTTAATTGCATACAGAACATGTGGGAGAGCTGTAAAGCATGTGTGGATTACTGTGAGCCTTTCTTTACAGCCCGTCTATCTACATCTGTTTGCCGCTCCGTGAGAAATGGTCTGTCGGGCTTCACTGACCCTCATTAGGAACATGGCGCTTTTAAGTCCCTGCGTCTTTTCTGCTTGATCTCAGACAAATGCCACTTTATTTGTATTTTTACCCATGCTCTTTGAAGATGACGCTACTTAAAGGGAGCCATTTTGGTGACCTGTTTCTGCGGAGCACACAGAGGAGCTGACTATTTATTTCTGCAATTTTGTTTACCCAACATGAATGACATCCTCTCTGACTACATTGTCAACACATATTAACTGTCACGCTTCAGAATGTCCTTTTAAAATGTGCATTACCATCACCACCCATGGCGTGAGGTAAGTTCTCTTCATCTTCCTTATTTTTTTCTTCCTCAATTTGAGGAAATGAATCCATGGAGACAAATATAAACGCAGAGTACATAGATGAGTCATGCTAAGATATACATTTTTCTTTTCACTGGATAAAAAAAAATCCTACTTTAAAAAAATCTAACATTTTTATTTTGTCTTTTAATTGCTGGTTTCAGTTTAGCAGTAATAATGGCCATACGTTGTTGAGAAGCTCTTCTCAAATGCCTGCCACATAGAAGTGTTACTATTGTATGATTCGCTGGGCTTTCTTTTCTTAGTAGGTAGGCTAGTTACCTCATTGTCATGGTGCAGAAGAGGCGGTTCTAATCATCGTCACCATAATGAGTCGTGGTTTTGTAAACGTGTCAAGAACTTTGAGTCATGTTCTTCAGTTGACATGTCTAGGCTATTCAGTCTGTCACTGAATCAGTCTTTTCACAGAAGTTTTGCAATGTTGATCGAACCTCCTGTAACAATTGAGTAACAAAGATGCTTTGAATGCTAATTTCTTACATTTGAAAACAAACCTTTTTGTTCATCCTATGTAAATAATATTGGTGGAATAATTACTGGAATGATATGTTGGTAAATGCCAAAAATAGTCTAAAATTGGCTGGTAATATTTTAACATATACATCGGCCTGGTTCTACCATCAACACACTCCTTACCGTCAGCTTCGTTTGTCAAGTTAGCTTTCACATGGCGTTCTTTCACACAACAAGGACAAACAATTCTAGTGGGACTCGATGTGACGATCAATGTGTTATTTTCTTTCCCATTGTAACAGCAACACTTTTCTCTGCTCTTGTCACGTTGTGTCTGCTTTTTATATCCACTGCTTCCGACCCTGCGAATGCTGTGATTTTACAGTTAGCGGTGTTGAAGGGTTTGCAGCTGTTCGGTCCCTGTGGAACTCTGTGGCTTGATTGAAAGGCTCCCTGGATAAGACACCCTCTCTCTTATTCTCCACAGCCCTGTCTTGCTCCAGCCTTGGTTAACCTCCCATAAGAGAGGAGCCCAAATAGCAGCTGGACTAGAACCCCAGGAGTGAAGATGAGCACTGTTCTACTGTATAATTAATTACCTCTCTCTGAAACAGCTTTGTAGCCTTTGGGCTCTCTTGTGGAAGAAGTGACTGGTATTGGAATGTAATCATGAATGTGCTCCCCTATAATCTCTGTGAAATTGTTTTGCGTGGGGAAATTTGTGGCATTCATACACCCACCCATCATTCTCTCTTTTCTGTGCATCTTTCTCTCACTTTTGGGTCTTTATAATAAAAAAAAATCTTGTTCTGTGGTCCGTCCTGTCATTTTCCAGTGAATGGGCACGGTATGGAGCTCTGCTCTGCCTCTCTCCCTCTGTGCAGCACAGTGGCGGAAGTCATTGCATAGTAATTTCTACCCTTTAAAAAATACAAGCCGATAGGATATTGTATTCCTTTATCTTGTACATATGGTTTCCCATTATTTGACACATGCATGCAGTGTATCTGTCTTCATCTTCCTCTCGTGTCTTCTAGTAGCTCTTTTCTATATCAGTCAACAATGCATGTATATGCACACACATACACACCCCTGCAGGCACGTAAAATGAACACAGCCAGGTGCTTTGTAGGCTGACCTCAGCAGCTGCTTGGGCTGGCCAAGCTGAGGAGGGTAGAGAGTGATAGGTACCAGAGAAACAAGTAGGGCCTTCATTACCCTACATGAGCACAAACCCTAATGACTAATTGATTGGGTTGTAATGGCCTGCTGCATTACCGCGGAGCCCAGGTCCTGTTGCCTTGGCAGCTCAGTCAGCTCCAGGTCTGTTGTCGTTAATGGGCTGCAGCCTCACTGGACTCCAACCCTTCCAGGGCTCAGCTGAGCATACCCGTGCCTGATCTAGAGATGTTTTGTTTGCACAGAGAGACTTGAGTTTCTTTAAAGATGAGCTTCTCTGTCTCTGGCTTCCCACAGTGACCACTGGAGTGTATCTCTGCCTTCCCCACAGTTAAGTAATGGGGAAATCCTGTCTGGTTAAAGGAATACTTCTTCTAAAAAAACGAAAATTAAGTCATTAAAACGCAATTTTTTTCTCCAAATGAACTCCATGATATCGACAGAAACATGGCAAACCAATGTTTAGAATCAATCGTCAAGGTGTTTTTCACATATCTATCGACGATAAAATTCTTTGTGGCAGTTGACTTTCTCTTCTGAAGAAATGGAACGCGCATGGACCTACAGATTACGCAATAATTTTGACACAGGACACCGGGCGGGACACCAGGTAAATGTAGTCTCTTATGGTCAATCTTCCAATGATATGCCTACAAACACGTCACAATGCTGCAGACACCTTGGAGAAACGACACAAAGGGCAGGCTCATTCCTGGCGCATTGACAGCCATATAAGGAGACATTGGAACACAGCGCCTTCAGAATCTGGGGCATTTCCAGTATGAAACTTCATTTTGGTTTCGCCTGTAGCATTTGTTCTGGGGCACTCAGATAATATCTTTGCAGTTTTGGAAACGTCAGAGTTTTGTCTTTCCAAGGCTGTCAATTCCATGCATAGTCGAGCATCTTTTCGTGACAAAATATCTTGTTTAAAACGGGAATGTTTTTTATCCAAAAATTAAAAGAGCGCACCCTATCTAGAAGAGGTTAAAGGGCGTCATTGCCAAAGTACCGAAGTATCCCTTTAATTTGGTCAGGATTGCAGTGCATTTGTGTTTTGTCACTTCAGTTACTGTGGTCTGACATTTTCAGAGGCTTCTTTAACCCATACTAGATTGACTCGTATGGTGTTTCCATAGCATCGCATGATATCAGCAGTGTAATTACCAAACTGTGCTGGGAAAAGGGAGGTCATAGATTGAATGTAAGTCACCTACTTTTAACGGATGAGGAGTGTGTTAATGAATCTTGTCTTGTGCAAACCCTACACACACACCTTTGTCATCTCCCTTGTTTAATTCCCTGTCCCCTGACATCTTTCATAGGCACAGAGGCCTTGTTGGCTCCTCTATCTGTTCCATTAATTAGGGCTTTGTAAACAAATGGGATTTGCACTCTTCCTGTGCCTATGCAAGAGTACTTCATGTGTGTGCATGTATTCTGTGTGTACCTCCCGAAGCGGTGTATTTAGATGTAGGCCTAATGTTGTCATTATTATTTTGGTAAATCAGCCTTTTTGGCATGAATAACATTTACAGTTTGTTCACCTGTGAATCTCTTTGAGATTAGATGAGCAGGTAATGAAATGTCCTGTTTGTGTGGGCGTTTAATTACTAGCCTTGCAAGCAAGTATATTTGTTTGTGTACATCAGAAACATTCAGAGATTACTGCTTATTTTATTGTTTGTACACTGTGTAGCCTATATACGCAGTCAATATTTTATTAACGCTGTAATATTCAAAGTGAGAACCAAGCCTATAAGCAATTTCTTTTCAGCATGAAATTCATGCTTGTCTGTTGAATGGATGGTTATGGTGAATTTTAAAATTTCATTATTGGCTAAAGACAAAAGGGGAGGAAGTAAATTTAGTCTGGCTAGAGATGTCTGGGAGGAGAACTGCCATCAATTTAGATTCCCTTTGCCTCTGTTAGAGGCTCAGCCAATGGAAAAGTTCTGGAACTCTCTCCCCATTACCCAGACTGGAGTTGCGAGAGGTTGTGGAGGTGCTGGTTATGTGCCTGGGGTCACTGACTTCTTTGTGGTCTGGCTTTATTCATAGGAAGTCAAATCACTTGGCTAGCGCTAGCCTTTGACATGTCCCCAACAACCGGATGTTTCGGTTTTCAGGGAAAATGGAAAACGAGCCTGTGACGCGACTTCTGTTTTTGGATGTTAACTTGTTATGGCTGCAATCCATAATAATAATTGTCATCAACAACCGCTGAATTGCATAGCGTCACATTCATTGAATATTACTAAAAATATTTATATTCATCAAATCTCAAGTGCAATATAGGAAAACACAGCCTAGCCTTTTGTTAATCCACCTGTCGTGTCATTTTGAAAATATGCTTTCCAGCAAAAGCAATCCAAGCGTTTAAGTTTATCGATCGCTCGACAAAACATTATGTACACTTAGCATCAAGTAACTTTGTCACGAAAATCAGAAAAGCAGAAAAGCAATCAAATTAATCATTTACCTTTTGATCTTTGGATGTTTTCACTCACAAGACTCCCAGTTACACAAATGTTACTTTTGTTCCATAAAGATAATTTTTATATCCAAATACCTCCGTTTGTTTGGCGCGTTATGTTCAGAAATCCACAGGAAAGAGCGGTCACGACAACGCAGACAAATTCCAAATAGTATCCGTAATGTCCACAGAAACATGTCAAACGTATTTTATAATCAATCCTCAGGTTAAAAAAAAATGTAATCAATAATATAACAACCGCAAATGTCTTTATCAGTAGGAGAGGGAAAGGCAATGGCAGCCCAAACTCTGTTGTGCGAGCAAAACTCATGCGAACACCCGACGCGATGTTATCTTTCTGGCTCATTTTTCAAAATAAAAGCCTGAAACTATGTCTGAAGACGGTTGACACCTTGAGGAAGTGATAGGAAAATAAATCTGGTTGATATCCCTTTAAATGGAGCAAAGGGAGGCTATGGAACATGGAGTTTTTCAAAATAGAAGCCACTTCCTGGTTTGATTTTCCTCAGGGTTTCCCGTGCAATATCAGTTCTGTTATACTCACAGACAATATTTTGACAGTTTTGGAAACTTTAGAGTTTTCTATCCAATACTAATAATAATATGCATATATTAGCGACTGAGGAGCTGGCCGTTTTACTCTGGGCACCTTTTCATCCAAGCTACTCAATACTGCCCCTGCAGTCATAAGAAGTGAACTTCTTACGGCTGAAATCCCATGAATGGGATCGATTTGACAACAGCCAGTGGAAGTGCAGGGCGCCAAATTCAAACAACAGAAATCTCATAATTAAAATTCCTCAAACATACAAGTATTATACACCATTTTAAAGATAAACTTGTTAATCCCACCACAGTGTCTGATTTCAAAAAGGCTTTACGACGAAAGCATACCATGCGATTATGTTAGGTCAGTGCCTAGTCACAGAAAAACACAGCCATTTTTCCAGCCAAAGAGAGGAGTCACAAAAAGCAGAAATGGAGATAAAATTAATCACTAACTGTTGATCTTCATCAGATGGCACTCATAGGATTTCATGTTACACAATACATGTAATTTTTTGTTCGATAAAGTTCATATTTATATCCAAAAATCTATTTACATTAGCACGTTATGTTCAGAAATGCATTGTCTCAAACAAACATCCAGTGAAAGTGCAGAGAGCCACATCAAATTACAGAAATACTCATCATAAATGTTGATGAAAATACAAGTGTTATACATGGAATTAAAGATACACTTCTCCGTAATGCAACCTCTTTGTCAGATTTCAAAAAAGCTTTACGGAAAAAGTACATCATGCAATAATATGAGTACAGCGCTCAGGCACCAAAACAAGCCCTACAGATATCCGCCATGTTGTGGAGTCAACAGAAGTCTGAAACAGCATTATAAATATTCACTTAACTTTGATGATCTTCATCGGAATGCACTCCCAGGAATCCCAGTTCCACAATAAATGTTTGTTTTGTTCAATAAAGTCCATAATTTATGTCCAAATACCTCTTTTTTTTGTTCCCGCGTTTAGTTCACAAATCCAAATTCACGAGGCGCAGGCACTTAAGTCAAAAATGTTATATTGCAGTTCGTAGAAACATGTCAAATGATTTATAGAATCGATCTTTAGGATGGTTTTTAACACAAATCTTCAATAATGTTTCAACCGTATAATTCCTTTGTCTTTCACGGCCATGCACATGACTTAGCCCATGGCATTCTGCCCAACCTCTTAGTCAAACAGCTCTTATTTGCACCCCCTTCATAGTAGAAGCCTGAAGCAAGGCTCTAAAGACTGTTGACATCTAGTGGAAGCCTTAGGACGTGCAATCGGACCAAATTTCCACTGTCTTGGATAGGCAGAGTTGAAAAACTACAAACCTCAGATTTCCTGGTTGGATTTTTTTCTCAGGTTTTTGCCTGCCATATGAGTTCTGTTATACCCACAGACATCATTCAAACAGTTTTAGAAACTTCAGTGTTTTCTATCCAAATCTACTAATAATATGCATATCTAAGCTTCTGGGCCTGAGTAGCAGGCAGTTTACTCTGGGCAACTTTTTATGCAATCTACTCAATACTGCCCCCCATTCCCAAAGAAGTTAACAAGGGAACACTTCTTCTTTGCTCCTCCACATTTACTGGATTGGTTGAACAGTGCAGAAGATAACCTCCCCCAACCATTTCCCCCCACTTCTCGATAAAGGCCAGTATGTAGGAAAACGTTTATTTTTCCTCCTGCGTTAGCTTAGGCTAGCACAGAGGGGTGAATGGAAATCGACTGTGGAAAATCACCAGCTCCTTTGTAGGCCGCTATCACTTGCATGACTCCCTTCACTCTTAAGACCACTGATATGACTTAGCTTGTTTGCTAAACATGTGTAGTTATACATTTAAATGTTAGATGCACTTCCCTAGATTTAATTGCTTTATCCACCAAACCCATGTTTTGAATAATTGTCACTGTAATCCGATATTAGCTAGTCATTTCCAAGTGTTGTACACCACCTCACTCCCCTGGTACTTCTGCCTTGCTCTCTGGAATCCTGTTATCGTAGTCTAATCATATTTATTAATGGAATCAGGCCCTCCATGCTGATCCCCTGACTAGCTGGAACTATGCGTTCATAATGGAGTCTGTTTATAAACGGCCAGGATAAGGAATCCATCTTGCAGGTGAATTCCCATCGTGGCACTCTACTCAGTTTTCCATTAAGGCCCCAGACCAGCTGCTCATTTAAACTGGACTCCTGATAGAGATGTGTTTGTGTGTGTTCTGCTGATTCAAGCTCCCTTGAGTGCCACACATTTCACACACAGCCCTGGCTCAGCATCTTGTGTTTAAAAAAAAAAAACATTTTTATTTTGCTCTCGGGTGCTCACTTCTGCTCGCTCACATCTGTACTTTGTCGTGTGTGTGTGTGTGTGTGTGTGTGTGTGTGTGTGTGTGTGTGTGTGTGTGTGTGTGTGTGTGTGTGTGTGTGTGTGTGTGTGTGTGTGTGTGTGTGTGTGTGTGTGTGTGTGTGTGTGTGTGTGTGTGCTTGTGTGTGTCACAGAAAGAACCTCTAACCCATTTGGCTTATACTCCTGGGTGTCTGTCGGTGTAGTCTGTACACAGGCCTACTGTATTTCAATGTGTATCTGCGGCTGACTGATTTCACATCCTCTTGTTGTCCTGTGGCATCTGGACCTCTCCTCCATTGTCTGAGCAGCAGTGGGAGAGTGTCTCTTTCTGCCTGAAGCCCCACCAGTACAAATGAGACTTTGTCCGCTTCACACACATGCTTAGCCTTGCATTGAAGCAGTGAGTGTATTGGGTTCCCCAGCGTATTCTGCTCTTCCCAGCGTAATTCTGTCGTCTCCCTAGATGAAGCCAGTCTGTTTCTTCCATCCATACTAGAGAGTGAGTTATATTACAGTGGGCGCAGGCCAGAGCGGGCTGTCATCACCCTGAGATTAGACTGCAGTTGGTTGTGTGTTGGCAGCATCCCCCTCCATGGGAGGCATGGCAGTACTACCCAGACGGCTGCGGATGCAGCCACTGCCTGCTGAACAGGGATTCGACGTTGTCCCTCTCACAGAGTGATGATTTGGGATCCAAATTGAATTTGTCATCTGTTTATAGCTTTTTCGAAAACAGAATTTGGATAATAGATAATGGTGAACCATTCAAAGGCTTTGTTCTCCCTCCATCAAAGCAGCCGTAATATGCTGTGTTTAATTGTCTCGGCAGGGGAGAAATCGATCTAGAACACATCTATAAAAAGGCTTTTATTTCCATAGAGATAGAAGCATCTCGTGTGATAATATGTAGCCTAGGATACTAGTATTGAGCGATTTAGTGCTTTTTGAGGTAGTTTCGGTTCAATTTTATATATGTTTTGAAATATTTTGAAAAAAAATGACAAATGCACGGTTCTTTGGTTTGAATGCTGTAACACAGAATAAAACAATTATGTCCCATGATGGTAATAACTGCCCATTTCCGCTTATCACTTATTAACCATTTATTTGACTTTAGTAAACTACTTAAGTTGTGTATATTGCATTTGTTATGTTTGTCAACTTTATTTCATTCCATTCCAAGTCATCTCTAGAGCTGCTGCATATGCTGCCTGACAATTACTATTTTAGTAGTTTTTCAAAGTAAATAAGGCATACTTTTGTCACCGCTATCAATCACTTAGATCATGTATTTTCAGGTAGAAATACCTCGCGACTGCTCTCTATCCCTCTCGATCAACAGTCTTCGGTCTCTTCTCCCCCTCTCTGTCTGCCCCACACAGACTGGACAAGTAGATGCACAATGGATTATGGTCATTGTACTTAATTACCACGTTTGCCGTTTTCTGCTCAAAACTGTGTAGAATTTTGGCCTGCTGTGAACTACAACTCCCTGCTATATCGCACAGTTCGGACTTGATCTGATTTCTCTCTAGAGAAACTACACGCTGAGCTCACAGAAAAAACCCAGAACAAAATTAAATTCAAATAATTGACTCGACATGGTCAATTGGTTTAAAAAATACTGAACATTTTGCTTAATCGCTCAGCACTACTACACAGCCACTGTATAAGGTGTATATCAAGCTTTCTGCTATGTCGGAAGGAGCATTTGGGCTACATCTCTCTTTCCTATACATACGGTGAAGGTCTTTCCCCCCCCCCCTGCTCCTACTTGCACTTTATTCATGGAAGTCCATGAAGCAGTAGATTTGAGTTGTGGGTGTGTGTATACAATTATCATAGAATGACCTTGAGGCAGCAGTGGGCCCTACTGGCTGTAGCCAGATATGATTTGAAACTGGGAGGCGGAGGAGTGTTTGCCCGGGTGGATGTCGCAAACACTCCGTGAAACACATTTTGTTTTTAATGATGTTGCCTCATTTGGAAAGGGCATCTGAGGTGCTGCCTTTTTTTGTGTGTGTTTTAAAATATATAGACCTACATACACGCTGCGATTCACCATCCAGTGGTTCCTTGTCTCTTTTTGCTCTGGATCTCCCACAGTTGGGAGAAGTCTCAGAGTGGAAGTCTTTGGTTCTGCTCGGAGTGCTCTCTCCCTAAAAACCAGACAGACACTGCGACAAAGCCTTTCACTAGCTCACAGAACTGGTCTTTTGTGTGTGGCTATCGATCTAATGCCTTTTATCTACTTGCCTAAGAGTTGAGAGGAGAATGGTGACACACACACACACACACACACACACACACACACACACACACACACACACACACACACACACACACACACACACACACACACACACACACACACACACACACACACACACACACACACACACACACACACTGCAGTCCAGGTGGATTCCATGGAGACCAGACTTTCCTAAGGCCCTCAGTGCTGCAGTGCGCTCTGGCAACCTGTTCCAGCCAGGAATAACTCCAATCTCAGGCCATGTCTCTCTACCATTGCCCTCTCTCCAATGCCTTATGAAAAAAGTATTATCTGATTGAAGTTCTGCATTGTGCTAATTGTCTGCAACCAGCCCCCTTGGCAGAGAATAGCGTCTGCTCTAATTTAAGTGTGGTGATTCTCCTCGCCCTGTTCTCAGCAGGCAGTCCACTACAGCAGCCTCTCCGCTCTCACAGGTACCAGGGAGTCACACAGAGAGAACATGCACCAATGGAGCCTGTGCTGTGTTCCCAGAGTGCAGTGGCTTGACTTTGCATGTGTGAGCCGCCTTATTCATACTCTCTGGCTGTCATGATTTTACTTATATTTCTTTGTAGCAGTGGAACACACTGCAGCTTTAAGTGCTGTGACTCACTGTCAGATATGTTCTCTGTATGTTATTAGAAGTCGGCCGATTATGATTTTTCAACACCGATACCGATTATTGGAGGACCCAAAAAAAGCCGATAACGATTAATCGGACAATTTTTATTTATTTATTTCAAATATTATTTATTATTTATAAAGAGATATATATATATGTGTGTGTGTGTGTGTGTGTGTGTGTGTGTGTGTGTGTGTGTGTGTGTGTGTGTGATGACAATTACAACAATACTGAATGAACAGTTTTTAAAATGTTTAACTTAATATAATACATAAATAAAATCTATTTAGTCTCAAAGTAATGAAACCTGTTCAATTTGGTTTAAATAATGCAAAAAAAGTGTTGGAGAAGAGAGTAAAAGTGCAATATGTGCCATGTAAGAAAGCTAACGTTTAAGTTCCTTGCTCAGAACATGAGAACATATGAAAGCTGGTGGTCTTCAATATTCCCAGGTAAGACGTTTTTAGGTTGTAGTTATTATAGGACTATTTCTCTCTATACCATTTTGTATTTCATAGACCTTTGACTATTGGATGTTCTTATAGGCTCTTTAGTATTGTCAGCCTAATCTCGGGAATTGATAGGCTTGAAGTCATAAACAGTGTTGTGCATCCCAGCATTGCTAAGAGCTGCTGTTTGCATGAATGCTTACGTGCCTGCAGCTGCCTATAACCGCTCAGACTGCACTATCAAATCATAGACTAAATTATAATATAATAAACACACAAATACGAGCCTTAGGTCATTAATATGGTCAAATCCGGAAACTATCATTTAAAAAAAAATAAACGTTTATTCTTTCAGTGAAATACGGAAGGAACCGTTCCGTATTTTATCGAACAGGTGGCATCCCTAAGTCTAGATATTGCTGTTACATTGCACAACCTTCAATGTTATGTCATAATTATGTAAAAATCTGGCAAATAAATTACTGTCTCTGTTAGGAAGAAATGGTCTTCACACAGTTCGCAACGAACCAGGCGACCCTGACTCTGCTTGCAATGAACGCAAGAGAAGTGACACAATTTCCCTAGTTAATATCGCTTGCTAACATGAATTTATTTTAACTAAATATACAGGTTTAAAAATATATACCTCTGTATTGATTTTAAGAAAGGCATTGATATTTATGGTTACGTACATTGGAGCAACGACAGTGCTTTTTTTTGAGAATTTGCTTGTTAAATCATCACCCATTTGGCGAAGTAGGCTGTGATTTGATGATAAATTAACAGGCACCGCATTGATTATATGCAACGCAAGACAAGCTAGTTAAACTAGTAATATCATCAACCATGTGTAGCTATGTTAAGATTCATTTGTTTTTTTACAAGATACGTTTAATGCTAGCTCCTTACTGCAATCACGTAACAGGTGGTCAGCCTGCCACGCTGTCTCCTTGTGGAGTGCAATGTAATCGGCCGAATACCGATTTTATGAAAATTTGAAATCTGCCCCAATTAATCGGCCATGCTGATTAATCGGTCGACCTCTAGTATGTATGGAGCAGAGCTTAAATGTTATGGAGGATGGCTCATTAGCGGTTGAAAACAATTCTAGAGATTTATGCGACCTACTGAACTCGAGTCTGATTAGAGATAATTGGCACTCCATAAGATGAGAGAGACAAAAGTGTATGTGGAGATGACTGCAACAGGTGGTGGGCTTGTACAGGGATTTTGTGTGGGTGAGAGAACACAGTGGAGGATGCTGACTGTTCTTTCTCCTGAAAGATATACTACAAAGCAGGATCAACGAGTTAGCCAGCTAACTTTGATAAACAACCAGAAATAACAGTTGATGTTCTGGTTCGTCAAGAAAGCTAAACGTAGATACTGCATGTGTTTGGTTTTTGAGTCAATTAGACCAGGCCCGTTTCAAGCTTGTCTTTCTAAAAAACTAAAGTTATTTAGAATATTCTGGCAAGTTAGCTGGCTAATTCCTTGATCTTGCTTTGTAATATACCACTCTAGTCTGATCCAGAAGCATGAGTCATCTAGCAGGCTGTAGGGAGAGCTCAGACACACACATGACTCATAGGGCTGGGAGATATATCACATACATTCAAATGAATGTTTGTTGAGATCGGTGTGGAAGAACTTGACTGGCCTGCACAGAGCCCTGACCTCAACCCTATAGAACACCTTTGGGATGAATTGGAATGCCATCTGTGAGCCAGGCCTAATCGCCCAACATCAGTGCCTGACCTCACTAATGCTCTTTTGGCTGAATGGAAGCAAGTCCCTGCAGAAATGTTCTGACATCTTGTGGAAAGCCTTCCCAGAAGGGTGGAGGCTGTTATAGCAGTAAAGGAGGGGGTTGTTGTTGTGGTTAAGGTTCTTGCTCAAGGCCACAACAGCAGGAAATGCTGTATAATATAACACATGGGATCAGAGACCAGCAGCCTTCCATTGTCAATACCAGTGATAATAATGAATGTTATTTTGGGAAGTGGTTCCTTGCATCATACAACACAATTTTCAGTCACCTTTTGGCCCATGGTCAGTGGTGGCAAAAGTACCCAATTGTCATACTTCAGTAAAAGTCAAGATACCTTAATAGAAAATGACTCAAGTAAAAATCACCCAGTAAAATACCACTTGAGTAAAAGTCTAAGTATTTGGTATTAAATATACTAGAGTATAAATAATTTAAAATTGCTTATATTAACAAACCAGACGGCATATTTTTTAAATATAATTTACTGATAGCCAGGGGCACACTACTACACGCAGACAATTTACAAATTTAACCATTTGTGTTTAATAATCCGCCAGCTCAGAGGCAGTATTTGTATTTATTAGGGATCCCCATTAGCTGTTGCCAAGGCAGCAGCTACTCTTCCTGGTGACCAAACACAGTAAGGCACTTACATCATGTAACATTATTAAACCACTTTATATCTGCAATACCTAATGTATAATACCACCATACAACAATATTACAATGTACGTGTGTGTAGAGTGCGTGTGCTAGCGCTTGTATGCGTGTGTCTGTACCTTTTTGTTTCTTCACAGTCCCCGCTGTTCCATTTTTTAAATAAAAAAAAATCTGATTCTACAGCTTGCATCAGTTACCTGATGCAGAATCGAGTTTCATGTAGTCATGGCTCTATGTAGTACTGTGCACCTCCCATAGTCTGTTTTGGACTTGGGGACTGTGAAGTATCCTCTGGTGTAGAGGTCGACCGATTAATTAGGGCTGATTTCAAGTTTTCATAACAATCGGAAATCGGTATTTTTGGATACCGATTTGGCCGATAAAAATAAAAAATAAAATGTACATTTATTTTTAACATCTTTAAGTCAGTTAAGAACACATTCTTATTTTCAATGACGGCCTAGGAACAGTGGGTTAACTGCCTCTTTCAGGGGCAGAACGACAGATTTGTACTTTGCCAGCTCGGGGGATTCAATCTTGCAACCTTACAGTTAACTAGTCCAACGCTCTAACCACCTGCCTCTCATTGCACTCCACGGGGAGACTGCCTGTTACGCGAATGCAGTAAGCCAAAAAACAATCAATCAATCATAATCACTAGTTAACTACACATAGTTGATGATATTACTAGTTTAACTAGCGTGTCCTGCTTTGCACATACTTGATGTGGTGCGTATCGTTGCTCCAATGTTTCACTAACCATAAACATCAATGCCTTTCTTAAAATCAATACACAGAAGTATATATTTTTAAACCTGCATTTTGTCACTTCTCTTGTGTTCATTGCACGCAGAGTCAAGTGTATATGCAACAGTTTGGGCCGCCTAGTTTGCCAGAATTATACGTAATTATGACATAACATTGAAGGTTGTGCAATGTAACAGGAATATTTAGACTTATGGATGCCACCCATTAGATAAAATTCGGAACGGTTCCGTATTTCATTGAAAGAATAAACGTCTTGTTTTCGAGATGATGGTTTCCGGATTCGACCATATTAATGACCAAAGGCTCGTATTTCTGTGTGTTATCATGTTATAATTAAGTCTATGATTTGATAGAGCAGTCTGACTGAGCGATGGTAGGCACCAGCAGGCTAGTAAGCATTCATTCAAACAGCACTTCCCTGTGTTTGCCAGCAGCTATTTATGACTTCAAGCCTATCAACTCCTGATATTAGGCTTGTGTAACCGATGTGTAATGGCTAGCTAGTTAGCGGGGTGCGCGCTTGCTCTGCAAGGGCCGCTGCTTTTGTGGAGCGATGGGTAACGCTGCTTCGAGGGTGGCTGTTGTCGTTGTGTTCCAGGTTCGAGCCCAGGTTTGCGGACGACACAACAGTGGTAGGCTTGATTACCAACAACGACGAGACGGCCTACAGGGAGGAGGTGAGGGCCCTCGGAGTGTGGTGTCAGGAAAATAACCTCACACTCAACGTCAACAAAACTAAGGAGATGATTGTGGACTTCAGGAAACAGCAGAGCCCCCAATAATCGGTATCAGCGTTGAAAAAACATAATCGTCCGACCTCTACTCTGGTGGCATGTCTTGTAGGGTATGCATGGGTGTCTGAGCTGTGTGCTAGTAGTTAAACAGACAGCTCGGTACATTCAGCTTGTCAACACTTCTTACAAAACAAGTGGTGATGAACTCAATCTCTCCTCCACTTTGATCCAGCATATTATTATTGTTAGCGCTCCATGTACATTTAAGGGCCAGCCGTGCTGCCCTGTTCTGAGACAATGGTCTCACAAGTCCGTGTCTGTAACACCTGACCACACAACTGAACAATGGTCCAGGTGCGACAAAACTAGAGCGTCTAGGATCAAACTTGTTGATAGTGGTGTTAAGGCAGGACGGCACTTTATTATGGACAGACTTCTCCCCATCTTAGCTACTGTTGTATCAATATGTTTTGACCATGACATTTTACAATCCAGGGTTACTCCAAGCAGTTTAGTCAACTCAACTTGCGAAATGTCCCGCAGTAGGGATGCCCAGGGATGTTCTCTTGATAAATGTGTGAATTGGGACATTTTTCCGGTCCTGCTAAGCTTACATATTGTAATGTGTACTTTTGGGTGTCAGGGAAAATATATGGAGTAAAAAGTACATTACTTTCTTTAGGAATGTAGTGACTGTAAACTCTCCTTCCAGACTCATATTAAGCATCTCCAATCCAAAATTAAATCTAGACTCGGCTTCCTATTTTGCAACAAAGCCTCCTTCACTCATGCTGCCAAACATACCCTCGTAAAACTGACTATCCTACCGATCCTTGACTTCGGCGATGTCATTTACAGAACAGCCTCCAACACTACTCAGACTACATCCAATTTGCTATCCCAGTGCCATCTGTTTTGTTACCAAAGCCCCATATACTACCCACCACTGCGACCTGTATGCTCCCGTTGGCTGACCCTCACTACATATTCATCGCCAAACCTACTGGCTCGGGGTCATCTATAAGTCTTTGCTATGTAAAAAGCCGCCTTATCTCAGCTCACTGGTCACCATAGCAACACCCACCTGTAGCACGCGCTCCTGCAGGTATATCTCACTTGTCATCCCCAAAGCCAACACCTCCTTTGGTCTCCTTTCCTTCCAGTTCTCTGCTGCAAATGACTGGAACAAATGACAAAAATCACTGAAGTTGGAGACATATCTCCCTCACTAACTTTAACTCTAACTTCTAACTTGAACTTTAATGAGGGTTTGGCCTGCCGGGATGTCCTTGTCCCATCGTGCTCTAGTGACTTGTGAAGGGCCAGGTGCTTGCAAGCTGACTCCAGTTGCCAGTTGTGCTGTTTCCTCTGATACATCGGTGCGGCTGGCTTCCGGGTTAAGCAAGCAGTGTGGCAGGGCCGTGTTTCGGAGGACGCATGGGTCTCGACTTTTGCCTCTCCCGAGTCCTTACGATAGTTGCTGCGATGTGGTGAAGACTGTAACTACCAATTGGATATCACGTAAAGGTAAAACAATTTTATATATATATATTTATCCCAAAAACCGAGTGAAGTAGTACTTTAAAAATAATTTAATTAAGTACTTCACACCACTGCCCATGGTATTATGTTCTTTTTTTTGTGGAAAAGTGACTTGAGCTTTCGGACAAGTAAGAAAATGTGGCTAAAAAAGTTTGTCAAGCCCTGGAGTTTTTAATTTCCCATTGATGGAGACCACTGGGCTCTTGGAAACTTTCCACACTCTACAAATAGTTGTATACCTTCCTCAGAAATATGCCTCATCATAATCCTGTCTCGGAGAACTACCGACAGTTACTTGGACTTGATGGAATAGTTACGGCTCTGACATGCACTGTCAACTGTGGGACTTTATAGAGACAGATGTTGCTTTCTAAATCACGTCCAAACAATTGAATTGTCCACAGGTGGACTCCAATCAAGTTGTAGTGACGTCTCAAGGATGATCAAAGGAAATTGGATGCACCTGATGTCAATTTGTAGTGTCATGGCATTGGGGTGTGAATACTTATGACGCCTTTTCACACTGCATTGTTCTTAATCCCGAGCTATCTTAGCCCCAGGCTAGACAGCCCTGAGCTAGTTTTGCCTGTGTTTACAAAAGCATTTGTTAACCCGGGGCTAAGCTTTAGCACTTGTATAACAAAGCCCTGGGTTAACAGACAAATGTGACACGCAACAAACATTCTATCTCTGACAAGTGACCAATGTTATAAACAAGACATCTATTAACACATTCTGTCCTCTTGCTTCTGGCCTAGCATTTAATTTCCAACAGTGATGGTTTGTATAAACCTTGCTGTCTTGCCTGTCCAATATCGGAAACAATGTTCCACTTTTGAAATTCAATCTCACCCCTGTACAGAGAATGCTGTGAATGAATGAGACCTCATCTTTTCTGATCCAGGTGAAATCATGTGACAATATTATTATAATGGTTTTATGCAATTAAATGTCTGTCAAAAAGCGATGAAAGCGGAGAAAAATTGAGCATTTGCTGCCGTTCCAGCATTAGAGTTTGTAGCTTTAGTTGGCTAAGTGAGAAGACATTTTCCAGCCTTCATAGTCACCATTTTTGTTAGGCATAATAACCAATGTTATTGCATGGATGTTTTTTGTCCTCAGATGAAAGGATTCAATAGTATGAATTTACTTATCAAAACAACGCGCAGAACCCACGTGTTAAACTCTTGCTTAGCCCCGGGTGAAATTCTCCTGTAGCCCAGGAGTCCGGATAATTTTAGCCCTAGGCGAAGATGCAGTGTGACTGCACCTTTGTAAATGAGAGATTATAACTCAAATGTTCTATATGTTTGGAAACATTTCTAAAAACATGTTTTCACTTTGTCATTATGGGGTATTGTGTGTAGATAGATGGGTGAGAAAATATATATTTAATACATTTTGAATTCCGTCTAACACAATGTGGAATAAGTCGAGGGGTATGAATGCTTTCTGAAGGCACTGTAGGTACAATTTACTTGCATTGGATTTGTGCCACAACTGCTAAAAAGTTATCATTTCAAACAGTGGACAACAAAACCAAAGCATGGAGCACGGTTACATGCACATAAGACTTTTGTGGATATTCACATTAATATAATTGTTCCTTTTAACATTTCCCTAATAATCCTGTTAACATCGACACGTCCCAAATCAGGTTACCTAATGGGACTTTTGATAGATGAAGGAAATCGCCAATCAAAAAATGTTTTAATACGGTGACCATGTTATTTTTGCGAAAACTGTTTGAGTCTGAGGTCGGACATTATCAATTTGTATGTGAAATGTATTTCTAAGATACATTTCAGGTTTTCCACACTCACTTCACTCACTGTTAAGGAGGCGGCTTGCGCTACTGGTGCTGGCACATGTGCAGATAAAATATACAGCTGGAACGCCGATTTAAAAAATAATGTTTTACATGTCCTAATAATTCAAAAGATTGCTCAGAAAACCAAGTTATTTTAATTGGCATATACTTACGTCGGCATGAGGTCATAATATAAGTAAGGTGTTTACTTGACTAATGGCATACTCTGACATAATCTAATTATTAGTGAGCATGTAAACATACTCATGGATTGCTGTCATCCCTTGTCCATAGACTGATAAAAGGAGAAGGGTACACATTTTGTCATTTGGGTAAACTATCCCTTTAACATTGCGAGGGGGGATTCTAAAAAGAGAGAGGGGGGAAAAATGGAACAGTGCCGTCTTGTGGTCAGAACTTGGTAATATCAGGATGTAGGATGGGACAGAAACCTAACAATTTCCTTGACTAATGTTTCTGAACAGGGAAAAAAACCATCATGAAATGAATTGGGAACACATTACAGGAAGAAACAATCCTTTGAGCTGCAGCTTCATACTACTTGTAAGACAGAGAACTGATACTGTATACTTGTGGATGGTGTGGGGTGTGGGGGGTCCGTAGGTGGCTTTTGACTTTCTTTGGATTCCTCATATCTAACTCATTGTTAGAAAACAGTTTGTTCCTAATCGATTGTTAGTTACTATATTTATTGAATAGTATATGAATCGTAGATATTAAAATGGCCAATTTGGGTGCAATCAATTAGCTTAATTTATGATATTAAATTGTGTTTCAACAAAATAATGTTGCAGAAATTCTTGTTTTATTTGGTTCCAACAGAAACATTTTCAGAATAATCCGAGGTGGTGGGTGTCGATTGTCTTTCTTGTGCTTCTTGAGGTGGAACGACCCTCTTTTATGTGTTGTCGGTCTGAGGCTTGGTGCAGATTAATGACCTGACCAGACTTCGACAGGGATGCTGTTCAGACTGTAAGGGGGAAGCAGGCAGCGGACAACGAAATGACTGGTGTCTAAAATCATCTCCCAGTGGAATCTCTGGGAACGGAGTAGAAGCACTCGCATTATATAGTCACGTAGCAGCGACTTACTACAACCAAGGTGGGTTTTCTTCAAATCAACCCATTTTTGGTTTCCTACTGTAGGAGGAAACTAGGAAGGAAGTTGTGATCCAGTTAGCTAAGTGGTGGGGGTTTGGTGTTTTTTAATCTGCCGACCCGGCGCTGACCCCTTTCGTTGCCATGGCGACAGGCCCCCGCTTGGGTACAGGCGGAGCATAGGAGGCTGGCTTGTTGAATTCCACTGCCGGCATGTTTGAGCACGCTGACACCGTTTCATAACCAGCACGGCAACCAGTGAACACTGTCGGGGGGGGGGGGGGTTGAGATGGGATGTGGGCAGTTGGTTGCCTGGAGACCGCCGCCAGAGAGCTCTTGCAGTGAAGAATCTCTCACACCATGCAAAGCCTGGTCACGGTGAAGTCTGACTAAGTCGTTTGTCTTTTGTTGTGTCCTTGTTGTCAGGAACATAAATTGTTGCTGGTCTATTATTACTTTAAAAAAAAGTTATTCTCCCCACCACATCCATTTAAAGCGTTTTACTAGAAACCGGCCAATCACAGTTTGTCTGTTTGTAGTCAGAAGCATGTCGTCTTCCAGCCAGTTGGGATCCGTGACACGCTGTGCTCTCTTTCCTCTGCCTGGCCCTGTTCCATGGTGCAGCTCATCTCTGTTCCTCGGTAGTGGAGGTTCCCACTCGGAGGTTGGAGGAAAAACGGCTGGCTCCCAGCCATGCCAGCTGTTGGGCTGCTTGGCATAGGGAGTGAGGATTCTGAATGCCTCTGCTTTGTGTGGAGATGACAACAGATTGTGTGGACTCGTTCTGAGAACCCTAAAGAGCCTTTCCAGCTCCAACCCAGAGACACTCCCCCTGGCTGACACACCACCATCAGGGCAAGGGCGTGAAGAACCTAGGTTACAGTTCATATATGGTTATGCATCAGATGTATAAATGCTGGAGCCTACTTTGTCGCCAATCACCATGACTACAGATGTGCGGCTCCATCACCACTGACACAATGACTGCTTGGATTCAGGCTTCCTTCCTCATGATCTCATGCATCATCACACTGAATGAGTGCGTTCTAGGTTTTCAATTGAGAACTCTCCGTCATAGTCACTCTCTCTCTTTCTATCCATGTGACCTCTACTTCAATGTTCAAGATCAAAGAACTTAAGCAAAAGGGGCAGAACAAGGTTTTCACAGTATTCTGCCTGCCTTCGTCGAGTATATGGTCCCAACACTTTGATTTTATTTCCTGCTCATTTGCGGACCCTCCCTAGGCCCTCAGCTATCCATCATGCATTGTTTGGTGCTCTTGCTAGCTTTGACCTCCGCCTCATCCTGCTCCCACTCTGTGTGAAGGGGGTCTATGGGAAAGGCTCTCAAATCTCCCTCTGTCTTGCTGAATGAATTTAGACTCTGTTCACTGAGTGAGGGGAAAGTCACAGATCAGCCAAGAAATGTCTCCTCGCTGCACCAACTTCATCAAACCCTCCCAGCACCTCCACTTTCACGCCACTGCACCCCTTTCTCCTCCTCTTCCAGTTCTGTCATCTCTGCCTTTCTATTGAGCTTCTTTACCTTCTCTTTCTTGGTTTTTAATTTTCCGCTCCTTTTCTCCCTAATCTCTATCCACCCACTCTCATCCCTTGTCAGTCTTGCTCTCCCTCGCCTCCCTCTTTCCCTCTCTCTATGCACAGTGCTTTGGTGGGGATTTGGCGCGGCAGTAGCAGCTGTCTGCCACGCTTCGCCCCTCGCTGCTGCAGTCGAGTGCTCTCCAATCCTGAGGAGCCTCCTCCAAACCGCCCATTTCTGGAGGGCTCTAGCTTGGCCACACTGCTCTGGCCAGGCCCTGATCACTTACTGACTGCTCCTCTGCAACCCGGCGGGAGGACGGGAGGGAGGGAGATCCGTAGAGAAGATGACAGAAATGGAGGGATGTGCGCAGTAGAGGTGTAGGGAAGTAGGCAGAGGAAATGGGGGGGGGGTGGAGGAATCAATGAGGGGAATAAGCAGACAAGGGAGTTTTGCATCGTGTCCTCCTGGCTGAGAGTTATTCTGACCGCGGCAGGTAAAGGTATAGATTGTCGCCTCAGACGGCCTTCGTAAACACATCTCGCTGTGATTCATGCGAGCCCACCCCCTGGTTTTAGGATACGTTTGCATGCCGAAGCTAACATAGCTAATAATGAATGATTCATACTTGTCTAATCAGTTAATTATTAAATTAGAACCATCTGTAAGGCGCTGTGATCAAAGCCCCCTCGCTTCTGAAGCGCCGCCTCAGAGAGGCTTGGAATGAAAGGAGAGGCAGGACACGCACACAAACTTTCTTGGCTTGGTCTCCTGAAAGCCATTTGGCTGCCACTCTTTGCAGCATGTCACACACACTCCATTCTCATCCTTGTGAGACTGTCGTTAGCCGTCAGTGGCTCCCATGTCATGTGTTTGGGCACAAGTTGTTTACCTGCTCTGGTTTGTTCTGATTTATTACCCCCATCTGCTGCGGAGATGCCTGGTGGCTCTGAGGCCAAGTGGAAAAGAACAGGGCAGATGAGGTGCACTTCCTGTGTGAGCATGTCGCGAGCCAAAGCCCTGATTACCGCTCAATGGATCCCAGCAGCTGGCCCGTCCAGATAAAGATGTGGAAGAATGCGGATAAATATTTGGGTTTCTCTGTGTGAGTGTGTGGTAGTCTTAAGGGCTTTACACAGTCTATGCAAACGGAGCCGGCGGAGGTCCGTTTGTGTTGTGTTCCAAACTTTCAGCCGCACAAATGTACTTAGAACTACGTAGAGAGGTATATGAGGCTCAGTTGGGCTCCTCCGGCCTTCTGGAGAAGTTCCTAGGTAGCCTGGGTGTGTGTCACTTGTTTGTGCCTGTCGCTTCTGATGCCGGTCTCCATCTCTCCCCGCTCTCCCTCTCAGCTGTGATAATCACAGAATTTTGAGTACTTGGCAGAAGCTCAGCTGTGTGGGTTTTCTCTTCTGCATTTCTCCTCCCTGAGGACTTTATAGCATTCTACTTACTCTGCACAGTTGGGAAATTCATTGTCAGTTTTTATTGTTGACTGCTTATTAAAGAGAATAACCCCACCCCCCTCCACAACAAATTAAAATCCAGATCTCATGGGGTGGATTTCACGCTGATGCCTCTGTCTTTGTGTGGCTTTGAAAAGCTCTTGCTTTCTTTCACAGCGCTCAAACTCTCACGCCTGGATGTGTGTATGTATGCATGTGTGAAAGAAAATGGAATTCAAATAGTCTAGAGTCTACATATCTATCTCTCCTCTCCAATTTGAAAGGATTCATTTCAAAGGCAAACCAACAATGCATTTCTCCGGGCCCTCACTGTATCGTATGTCGTAGCTATGTGTTTGTTGTCTGGGAGTTAAATCAGAATGTCAGAGTGTGCATCTCAGCCTTCTGTGATCATCTGCTCGAACTAATAAGCCGATTAACCACACTGGAGAACAAGGGCCCACAGTCTTATGATTGTCTGCTTGGTTCATCTTGTGAATTATGAATCCGTATTTGTGATGGTGTTTGAATACCTTCACGCTGTAGACAGACACACTGGGGTAGTGATGGGAGTGTGATTGATTTCAGCCCTCCATTTCTGTGTTTTGTGAGCTCCTCTTCCTGCCCATAGCCAATCATATTCCTCCAGATAGGGATGGGGACGAAACTGATCAGCTTTTGATGTTGGGGCATGTCAATGGACCAGTATCACGAGTACTGAGGAGGATAAAACTATGAAAGGCAGAAAAGCGCTGGGGGCTTTTAGGTTGTTGTGCACCCTTCCCTCCTCTACTTTTAACCCCATGACTTAACCCAAGTCAACACAGCTTTCCCTTTTTTGTCAGTTCAACTCTCTCCTCTGCTCACGCTGGAAAGTTCTGCGTCTCTCCTCCTGTCCCTCCTGTTTTCTCCCTCCCTCTCTCCCTCTGTCTCAGTCCAGCTGTTGTGTTAATAGAGTCCCTGCTGCCCGGAAAGCAAAATAATGAGATGCCAGTTGGAACCCGAGACCCTTTGGCTTGTGGAAAATGTATTTCTCTAATTTGTCCATTTTAATTTTTCCCTCAGACGGCAACCACCACCTCCAATTGGTACACTCTCCTCTTGCTTCATGTAGTCATTTTCACCTCCCTCGAAACTTGGAAAACTCAAACTTTCATAAATGTTCCACCACTTCCTCGCCGAACCAAATGTTGTGTTCTTTCCCAAATTGAAAGTCATTTTCTCCCACATTTCTCACCCTCCATTCTATCTCCCCTCTCTCTCTCGCAGGCCCTCGGATGATACTTTAGAGTTTAATTGCTGGAGCGTTATCTTAATGAGGACATGAAAGCAGGGAGCGGGGCTAGCGATAGGGCCCATTGTGTGGCGAGTCTGCAGCTCTGCCTGCCGTTATCTCTCCCTCTGCCTGGCTAGGCTTTGTTTGCCAAGGTACGCTATAAGGCCATACCAGACTGCCTCCTGCACTCTCACATGCAGCCCTACCCATTTAGTTTCTAGTTCTACACTTCAGAACTCTTCAAATAAATGTTCCTTGAAAATACACAATGGCTTAATTCTCCCCTGATTGTCTCTGTGATGTTCAGGCCCTGCACTGTCATTCTACCATTCCCTTAAATGTTTTGTGTGTGTGTGTGTGTGTGTGTGTGTGTGTGTGTGTGTGTGTGTGTGTGTGTGTGTGTGTGTGTGTGTGTGTGTGTGTGTGTGTGTGTGTGTGTGTGTGTGTGTGTGTGTGTGTGCGCGCGTCAGTAGGCGGAAATGAACTGTTTGTTATTAGGCCAAGACTAGCTGTGTGTACTATGTGCATGCATGTGTGTTTGTGTGCGTGACAAATTGTCACGCCGTGCTTAACCCTCTGAAGCGTGAAGCACAGTAGGGGCCTGCTTTCTGCGAGGCCCAAACATAGAACTTTAATTTCCTGTGGCAGATAGGACTGGAACAATGGGAGGGGGGGGGGCTGGGTACACTGGGGGTGAACGATAACGGCGAGAGACAGGCTTGTGCGTTGGCGGATAGTCTGAGAAAAAAATATATGGAAAGGAAAAGAAAGGACTGAATTCCGTCGTTCTTTTTACGCCAGAAAAAAAAGCAGATCCCTCTGCTGGCTGTTTCCTCATGAACCCCTTTCCTTTATCGCTCCCCTTCCCCCCCCAACTGCCATCTTCCCCATCTCGTTTCATTCTCTGTTTCCTCATGAACCCCTTTCCTTTATCGCTCCCCTATCTTCCCCCCCAACTGCCATCTTCCCCATCTCGTTCCATTCTCTGTTTCCTCATGAACCCCTTTCCTTTATCGCCCCCCCTCCCCAACTGCCATCTTCCCCATCTCGTTCCATTCTCTGTTTCCTCATGAACCCCTTTCCTTTATCTGTTTCCTCTCCCCTTCGCTCCCCCCCCCCAACTGCCATCTTCCCCATCTCGTTTCATTGAACCCCTTTCCTGTTTCCCCCAACTGCCATCTTCCCCAACCCCTTTCCTTTATCGCTCCCCTTCCCCCCAACTGCCATCTTCCCCATCTCGTTCCATTCTCTGTTTCCTCATGAACCCCTTTCCTTTATCGCTCCCCTTCCCCCCCCAACTGCCATCTTCCCCATCTCGTTTCATTCTCTGTTTCCTCATGAACCCCTTTCCTTTATCGCTCCCCTTCCCCCCAACTGCCATCTTCCCCATCTCGTTCCATTCTCTGTTTCCTCATGAACCCCTTTCCTTTATCGCTCCCCTCCCCCCACCCCCCAACTGCCATCTTCCCCATCTCGTTCCATTCTCTGTTTCCTCTTACCAGGAGCAAGGAGGAGCAGTTCATATTTGTCTCTGAAACGGGAGAGCTGAAGAACAGAGACTCATTAGCGTTGGCTCGTTGGTATTTATTGCATTGTTTGTCTGGAGCAGTTTTATAATGTGCAGCTAATTAAGCACCATCAAGCTGCACTGCGTGTGTCTGTGTGTGTTTGTTGGCTTGCGACCCCCCCCATTAATAGAGGCATAAATCAGTCCTGAATCCGTTGGTTTCCGTGGATATCCCTGTGGAGCAGCGGGACACAGCTGTGGACTCTCCTGCTGGATCCCCGGTCCTGGCTGCATCACTGCCCCACAGCCCAATGTCTCCTTATTGCCTCTTAAGTTGTTTGTTTGTTCTTTCAGCCGTTTATCCATTTCTAGATTGATCCTTTTTTTATTATACAAGTGAGTCAATAGCTTGTCACTGAGTGTCTGGGGGGAAACTGATTATGCATTGTAACATGATGTTCAAGTGGTAGAGTGTTCAATAAACTAGCCATACGTTAGATTCGCACAGCCCTGTATTGAAAGCTATGTTTGCGTGTAAAGCTCCATCAAACAGTCTAGTTCTGCTTTGATTTGGTCCATAGTCGGAACCTGTCCATCGTCAGTAGTCTGCCCTCTGTCTTTCCACTACCTCTCATGTGTTTGGCTTGAATGGATAATAGACCAATATTTTCTTACTGCAGAAAGTAAAGTCCCTTTTCTATGACCTCACTGATTTCTTTATGTCTCTCGCATTCATTCCCTATTTCAGCCTTACAGCAATGAATCCATATGTAACCATCCGTTTGAAAAGCCTGCGTGCCTGTGAAGTGCTATACTTTCTTCCACCTTTTGGTTTGCTCTAAATAAACTCCTGCAACTTGGAGAGATCTTGTGCTGTTGCTGTAGAAATGAATAATTACTGTGTGTGGAGCTATTCTACCCAGGTTCTGTAGCCCTTGGAACAGCATGTTGAAATGTTTGTTTTTGAAGCTACAGTCTGTAGAATAAAGTGTGGGCAGAAGTAGAATCAGAAAGCCAATAACTATGAGCACTGAATTGATTTGTTCTATCGTTTTTTAACTGAACGTCATCTCTCCTTACCCGTGGATCTCTGCAGAGTAGATCTCAGTAGTCCTTGTGGGTTGTTGGGGAGTAGTAGTCTGCTCAGGAGAACTGTGGGAGTTGCAGTTTACACAGCACTTGTACTCAATTCCCCACAACAGAGCCCAGCACTCCCCCTCCCATACAGTACTATTGAGATGGCCCCTGTGTCCCCAGTAGCCCCTGGGAGATGGGCTACATGTATTAATCCTTGTTACATCTAATAGAATTGTCAGCCCTTTATCTCACACAAATCATAAATCTTACACTGTTTGCTGGTCCCACCCCTGACAGAAAACACTGGACTTTGCACTTTTACCATGTTATAATTTCCGGATGACACTTTGTATTTATTCTTCTGGTCCTGTTGTTTGGTGTGAATGTGCTTTGCTCTGAGTGTGTGTGTATTTGGCTGTGGTTTCCATGACAACTGCGGGCTGTCTTCCTGCTGCTGTCTCCTGTGTCCCTTTGAGGGTGGTTGACATTTTGTAAGCGGACAGAGTCTACAGAGTTAAGCTATACGACACAGAGAGAGTCTGCTGAGGGTCGTTCTATGTCATTTCAGCAAGCCATGACACCCACTATCTCAGAATGTTCCAAAACCTTTTCTGAAGTTTGAAACATAAGATTAGCATTCCTGCAACATTATTTTGTTAAAATATAATTTGATCTCAGAGCAATTAAGCTAATTGATTGCACCCAAATTGGCAATTATTATTCTTTTTTATCGGATTCATATAATATTCAATAAATATAGTACCTAACATCCAATTTGGACTAAACTTTTTTTTTAAGAATGAGGAATCCAAAGAAATGGTTAAAAGCCTCCCACCCAAACCACGAGGATACAGGATCAGTTCTCTGTTTGACAAGTGGTATGGAGCTGCGGCTGAGGGTACAGGATCAGTTCTCTGTTTGACAAGTGGTATGGAGCTGCGGCTGAGGCTACATGATCAGTTCTCTGTTTGACAAGTGGTATGGAGCTGCGGCTGAGGCTACAGGATCAGTTCTCTGTTTGACAAGTGGTATGGAGCTGCGGCTGAGGGTACAGGATCAGTTCTCTGTTTGACAAGAGCTGGCTGAGGGTACAGGATCAGTTCTCTGTTTGACAAGTGGTATGGAGCTGCGGCTGAGGGTACAGGATCAGTTCTCTGTTTGACAAGTGGTATGGAGCTGCGGCTTTGAGTGTTTCTTCATCCTATGTGATGTATTCTCTGAATTTGGTGATATATATATTTTTCCCTGATCAGAGAAGTTAGTGATTGAAGGTTGTTACCCTCATGGTCCATCCTACATCCTGATATGACCAGGTTCTGACCACTAGATCAGTGGTTCTCAACTGGTTTTGCCTCGGGACCCAAATTGAACCAGGATGTCTCAATCGCGAACCAATATTAACCTTGTGAAGAATCGCCAAATACAAACTTTTTTTAATGCTATATTGATAGTAAATGTATCAATTATATGACAAGGGAACAACATTCCCACCTCTCTCATTGTCAATAATGACATTTTTCCCATATTCTTGATTATGAATGTCAGTAAACTCACTGGCTTGAGAGCACAAAATCAACAAAAAGAGTGCTGCTTATTAGCTCTACATTGAAATGACTGATTTGAAGAAAAAAATATTAAAATTATAAAATTAAGTTCACTATCATTTCTACACACTTTCTACCTTGTTTAAGTTGTTTAAATTCAGACTGAAGTATTTTTACTCAGATACCCGCGACCCACTCAAAACCTCCCCCACCAGTTGAGAATCACTGCACTAGATGGTGCTGTTCCTGCTATTACTTGATGTTTTTAAATAATCGCCCACCCACGTTAAAAGGGATAGTTCAATATATTTTTGTATTTTGGGTGGTTTCCTTACCCTGTACGCAGTTTATGGACAAGGTACGACAGCAACTCATGCTTTGGTTTTGTTTACCTGACCAGTGTTTCAAATGCTAACTTTTTAGCATTTGTGGCACCAATGCAAGTCAATGGTACCTACAGTGGGGTACAAAATGAACGATACCCTTGATAAAGATGAGCAAAAAGGACTGTATAAAATAATTAAAATACTGAGCTATATTGTATGCTAATGTTTTTGGGGAAATCATATTTTATACAATCAGGGCATAAAATGTACTTTTTGGTCCACCAGCCACAGGGGCAGGTAGATAAAAAAAAAAAATATATATATATATGTGTACCAGACTCAGATTTTTTTTCCCATTCAAAATATTTGATGCTTTGTAATGTTTCTAAAACAATAAATGTATTACTAGTACGAAGTATTGTGGTATATTGTTTACTTGTATTTTGTGACCTGGGTATTTAAAAAAATAAATATATATCACAGTTGAGACACCCCGTTAAGGGTGAGATGTTACTGTGATTTTGCGACTTGTCATGTTTGTACCTGTGAGATTGAGTCTAACTAGTTGAAGCGTTGTATTCCCTAGCCGTTGAAAGTCAAACATAGAAAAACAACCTAGTTTGTGAACAAACCCATCAGAAGTGTGCATGGGCAAATAGCTCTATTTTCATGTTACCCAAAAAATGCGAACGCCTGGAGTTTGCTAAACAGCATTGGCACTTGGATTGGAACCTTTGCTTTAGTCAGATGACTTAAATTGCTGTCTTTGGCCATGCACAAAACTGGGGAATCTTGCGTCAAAACGAGAACGCATGAGCAGAAAATATCCCCATACCTACTGTAAAATATGGAGGTGGATCTTCGATGTTATGGGTGGGGCTTGTTGTTGGGATCTTCGATGTCCTGGGGCCCTTAAGTCCAACGGCATCATGAACTTCACATAGAACCAAGATATTTTTGCCGAAAACCTGACCATAACCCCAAACACACATCAAATAAATAAATTGGCCACAAAATCAACATTTTGCAATGGCCATCTCTGTCTGAACTTAACTTTTGACTCCTACCTTTTTAAAAATGTTTATACATTTTACCCCCTTTTCTCTCCAATTTCGTGGTATCCAATTGTTAGTATGAGCGCGATGAGACAAGGATATCCCTACCAGCCAAACCCTCCCTAACCCGGACGATGCCAGGCCAATTGTGCATCGCCCCACGGACATCCCGGTCGCGGCCGGCTACGACAGTGCCTGGGCGCAAACCCAGAGTCTCTGGTGGCACAGCTAGCGCTGCGATGCAGTGCCCTAGACCACTGCGCCACCTGGGAGGCCCGACTCCTACCTTTTTGAGAAAAAAAGTATTGTTAAAGTTTTTCCCTAGTAAAAAATGTATTTAATTTCCCCCCAAAATTATCATACAGTATATCTCTGTATTTTAATTATTTATTTTATACAGTCATTTTTGCTCATCTTTATCAATTTCGAACCCCACATTTTCGTGCTTCATCTCTCAGCTCCGGTTGGTCCTTCCCTCTCTGTGACCTCATCGTCTGAATATAACAACTTGCTGCACTAACATCAAAACTCAAGAGAAACTTGAGACTTATGCATTAACTTTGCAGATTATCAAATAATACAGTAGTAGGAGCATAACAAACAGATCTTGTCTCAGACATTTGTCCTAGATGTTGTACTTAAAGTAGAGGCAATGAACTGAAGAAGCCCAGCAAAGGCATCATGTTTTAGTGTTGATGTCACCAAAACATCCTAGTAAATTTTCTTGCCCTGCTGCTTTTTGAGGCTGCAGCAATCATCCCCGATGATCTCGCACCGTTATTACGGCAAAAGCTGCAAACCTACTTTGGGTCTTATCGCATATTTGGCTTGAAATCCATCTTGTGTGATGAATGTGACTTTTCAGACCTGAACCAACTTGCACACTGTGTGTGACAATTGTTTCTGTGAAAATGAGCTGATTGTGGCAGCAAATGGGATGCTGCTTTTTATGGCAAGGTAGTTTTTCTCATGAAATGAAAATGTTCTTGTCTCACCTTACACACAATTTATAGTAGCCTACAGATTTATTGATAGGACCGTTGCCCTTGTGGGGCATATGTCTGTGTGGGCTGGTTGCTTGCATGGTCCAGGGCCCTGACTAAAAACGGGAGCAAAGGTTTTGATATGGAAACATAAATGTGCCTTCATATTGGGCAAGCTTCGGTAGTAGGCTACCTCTGTTTATGAAACAACTCATACTTTTTCTTTCCCACTGAATGCTGCAACCCTGGTTTATCTGCTTCCCCCTCCCCCCTCCTTGTGGCCTCCTTTCTGCCTGCCTGTCTGGTGGTGGAGGGATGGGGTAGTGGGTGGAGAACGGGGGCAGATGGAGTTAGGGGGCCAGAACTACCTGCTGCGTGCCATTCAGCTCACACAGACCCAGTAGTGTAGCCCACAGAACGCCAGCATCCAGCAGCTTAGCCTTCACCCCTTGCCTCTCCACACCCCCTGCTCTCAATCCTCTATCTCTCTCCCTCAGCACCTCCCATGTCTACTCTATTCATGTCTGAAAGGAAATTGGCTTACACTCCGTCCTTTATAAGGTGTGATGTGTTGTGGTTCAGGATTGAGAGCAGTTTACTGCCGTTGCCTCACGCTGGCTTTCTGTGTCTGTATGAACCAATGATTTATACATATACATACATATATATACATACATACATACATACACATACATACATACATATTTACATTTACATTTAAGTCATTTAGCAGACGCTCTTATCCAGAGCGACTTACAAATTGGTGCATTCACCTTATGACATCCAGTGGAACAGCCACTTTACAATAGTGCATCTAAATCTTTTAAGGGGGGGGGGGGGGTGAGAAGGATTACTTTATCTTATCCTAGGTATTCCTTAAAGAGGTGGGGTTTCAGGTGTCTCCGGAAGGTGGTGATTGACTCCGCTGTCCTGGCGTCGTGAGGGAGTTTGTTCCACCATTGGGGGGCCAGAGCAGCGAACAGTTGACTGGGCTGAGAGGGAGCTGTACTTCCTCAGTGGTAGGGAGGCGAGCAGGCCAGAGGTGGATGAACGCAGTGCCCTTATTTGGGTGTAGGGCCTGATCAGAGCCTGGAGTTACTGAGGTGCCGTTCCCCTCACAGCTCCGTAGGCAAGCACCATGGTCTTGTAGCGGATGTGAGCTTCAACTGGAAGCCAGTGGAGAGAGCGGAAGAGCGGGGTGACGTGAGAGAACTTGGGAAGGTTGAACACTAGACGGGCTGCGGCGTTCTGGATGAGTTGTAGGGGTTTAATGGCACAGGCAGGGAGCCCAGCCAACAGCGAGTTGCAGGAATCCAGACGGGAGATGACAAGTGCCTGGATTAGGACCTGCGCCGCTTCCTGTGTGAGGCAGGGTCGTACTCTGCGGATGTTGTAGAGCATGAACCTACAGGAACGGGCCACCGCCTTGATGTTAGTTGAGAACGACAGGGTGTTGTCCAGGATCACGCCAAGGTTCTTAGCGCTCTGGGAGGAGGACACAATAAAGTTGTCAACCGTGATGGCGAGACCAAGGAACTGGCAGTCCTTCCCCGGGAGGAAGAGCAGCTCCGTCTTGCCGAAGTTCAGCTTGAGGTGGTGATCCGTCATCCACACTGATATGTCTGCCAGACATGCAGAGATGCGATTCGCCACCTGGTCATCAGAAGGGGGAAAGGAGAAGATTAATTGTGTGTCGTCTGCATAGCAATGATAGGAGAGACCATGTGAGGTTATGACAGAGCCAAGTGACTTGGTGTATAGCGAGAATAGGAGAGGGCCTAGAACAGAGCCCTGGGGGACACCAGTGGTGAGAGCGCGTGGTGAGGAGACAGATTCTCGCCACGCCACATGGTAGGAGCGACCTGTCAGGCAGGACGCAATCCAAGCGTGGGCCGCGCCGGAGATGCCCAACTCTGAGAGGGTGGAGAGGAGGATCTGATGGTTCACAGTATCGAAGGCAGCCGATGGGTCTAGAAGGATGAGAGCAGAGGAGAGAGAGTTAGCTTTAGCGGTGCGGAGCGCCTCCGTGATACAGAGAAGAGCAGTCTCAGTTGAATGACTAGTCTTGAAACCTGACTGATTTGGATCAAGAAGGTCATTCTGAGAGAGATAGCGGGAGAGCTGACCAAGGACGGCACGTTCAAGAGTTTTGGAGAGAAAAGAAAGAAGGGATACTGGTCTGTAGTTGTTGACATCGGAGGGATCGAGTGTAGGTTTTTTCAGAAGGGGTGCAACTCTCGCTTTCTTAAAGACGGAAGGGACGTAGCCAGCGGTCAGGGATAAGTTGATGAGCGAGGTGAGGTAAGGGAGAAGGTCTCCGGAAATGGTCTGGAGAAGAGAGGAGGGGATAGGGTCGAGCGGGCAGGTTGTTGGGCGGCCGGCCGTCACAAGACGCTAGATTTCATCTGGAGAGAGAGGGGAGAAAGAGGTCAGAGCACAGGGTAGGGCAGTGTGAGCAATATACACACACACACACACACACACACACACACACACACACACACACACACACACACACACACACACACACACACACACACACACACACACACACACACACACACACACACACACACACACACACACACACACACACACTAGATGATTGACGGGGTGATGTTTTGAAGCCGCCGCGCCACCATTTTGGCACTCCCCCACCATTGTAAAAAAAATATATATATATGTTTTGTCTACATTTGTTTTTGTCCCTTTAATTATATTACACACCTTAATGCATACTTTTATATTATGAGATAAACAAACAAAATACAAATTTGAAATAACATTGTCATTAAAATATGGTTATCTGAGAGTACTAATGTTAGTGGGCCCACTATAATAAAAAAATACTTTAATACATGTAATTTTGTCATTGAAACATTTAAGATACTGTAGAATTCTATTAATTCCGATGAAGGACTGCTTCTTCTGAGGAGTGCCAATATGGCCGACCGGTGGCTTCAAAGCCTCTCATTGGCCAATACAAAGCATCTGCAATCCATGGTTTATATACATCATTGATATAAACAGATGCTTGAGGCAATGAGCTAGGAATCTAAGATGTTAGGAGAGGCTACAGGTGCTTTTGAAAACCATGTGTGTTCACATAAGTAGCAAGCTGGGGCATTAGCCTGTCTACTGGAAGGCTTAGCAGCCAGTTACAGTTACGTATGAGATCGATGGAGAATGTGGCAGCGAGGGGCAAACTGGGACAGAATGTCTGCTTCTCTGCTTGGTGAGGGCTGGATCAGAGAATAGATGTCCTCGGACTTTAACCAGTTTTATCATGTTAAATTTGCTTTGGTGTTGTATCCCTTCTCTCTCTGACATTAGCTCTGGCTGCAACTTCACTCTGATCTATAGTGCCCTTCATCACGCTGTTAGAAATTGCCATGGAGAAAATGATAGCGATGCACAATATTTATTTACAGCTCTGTGTGTGTGTGTTTACAGACTGCAAATGGATTTTCCCTCATTGTGCCTGAACTTTTCTCATTGGCTGTTTTCATTGGAGCTGAGCGTAATGATTTCTGTGCCTGCATTAGCATGAGAGGAAGAGTGCCTGGCTGTCAGCTCATAGATGTCACCTCATGAACCTTCTGTCCGCCTCCGCTTCTGGATTCTGAAATGAATGCAAAGGGCAGAGGAAAAAATGCCCCCCACCCCCCTTCTCTGCTGTGGCCAGTACATGACTATGCTAGTGCTGCTCACTGGCGTAGATAACGGTTAGCCTTAGTTATTCAAAATTAAGCCAACATTAACTTCTCACTCTCCCATGTTTGCCATTCGATTCAAGCTAAGTAGTAGAGGGCTGTCATACCATTAGGGGAGAGCATTAAATCTTACATCTGCTTCCCCCTGGCCTATGGTGTGTTCTGATTTATTAGGCTTCTGTAATTCACCCTGAGGGCCTCAGGTAGAATCCTGCTCCTGAGTCATTACTAATCTCTAATACCTGCTGCCCGTGTCCCCACCCTCCTCCCCTTGTATGTGCCGTATGGCTGCAGAGTGGAGCGAGGGAGAGAAAAAAGACAGACAATAGGATTAGCAACACCATTCCCAGCCGGGCTGAATGGGATTCTGCTGTCGCACCGTTAATTGGCAGATATAATCATTAAGCCATGAATAAGATTTGCAGCGGCTTTAGTGGGTAAACAATAGGACTAGGAATCGCCAGGGACCTCACGATACGACATTATTAGGAAATGTATTGCGTTTCTCACGATTCTATATGCATTGCCAGTGTTTTCCATTAGCGTTGGCTAATCAGCCGTTTACACACTAATTTTCAGACGGCTACATTTTCCACTTTATATTAACTAGGCTACTTTTAATTTAAAAGTTTCAATTCGCTAGTCCGTCGAGCCCTCTCCCGCTAGAATGAACCATATGCATCTTCTAGTGATCTATTGATAGTGTCTTTGCTGGTCAGCCACAAAGTGAGTGATGACATGGAAACGCAACAGAGAGGAAGAGGCGAAGTGAGAGGTTTCACTCTCCAAAATCTGTCCAAAATATGGCCAATGCATTTTCTATGGGCTCATTGTGGACCTAAGCCTGCCTTTGGGACAACAACTCCCATTGTTGGGGTGGAGACATGAGCATCTCGTTATATACAGAGCTCTGGTTGCAGTTGAATTTCTTTACACTTAGGGAGAGCGAGCATGATGCTCGTGAATTTGCACGGTCCAAGTATTGAGTGGTAACGATGAGCCTAAATCCAATAGCCTAATTATTGTTTTCTGACACGTTTGTATATTTTTGCGTGTTTCAACTGTGTGTTGATTGACAACTGAACAACAAGTGGTGCCTAGTTCCTTAAAGGTGTCAAACAGACTGAATAAAGTCGGTCTCTTGTATCCCTTGCCAGCGTTGTTATATAGTGTTTCGGATATAATGACGACTATGGCACCGTAGAGTCCCTACGCACACGTACACACACTTGTACATACAGTGCATTCGGAAAGTATTCGTACCCCTTAACTTCCATATTTTGTTACATTACAGCCTTATTTTAAAATTGATTAAATGAAGTGACACAACCACATAATGGTGAAGTGAACATTTTTTGTTGTTGAAATGTTTGCAAATGTATTAAAAATAAAACAAATACTTTATTTACATAAGTATTCAGGCCCTTTCCTATGAGACTTGAAATTGAGCTCCGGTGCATCCTGTTTCCGTTGATCATCCTTCAGATGTTTATACACCTTGATTGGAGTCCTCCTGTGGTAAATACAATTGATTGGATATGATCTGGGAAGACACACACCTGTCTATATAAGGTCCCACAGTTGACAGTGCAAAAACCAAGCCATGAGGTCAAAGAAATTGAGGCACAGATCTGGGGAAGGGTACCAAAAAATGTATCCTTCCCCAGATCTGTACCAAAAACAGAAAGCTGGAAAAACAAAACCTTGAATTTATTTTAAGGTAATGTGGGCTTTTTACTTCATTTTTCTGTTTTTAATAAAGTCCATCATTTGAAGAACAAACATTGTGGCAATTCATATCTTGCAGTAAAACTGTAAATACGACTTTAATCTCAACCATTTTATTGTTCTGTTACTTAGAAAATAGTCCTGATCATACACAGTGCCTTTAGAAACACCACCCATTTTCTCCTTATAGCACTTGTCAAACTCATTCCATGGAGGGCCGAGTGTCTGCGGATTTTCGCTCCTCCCTTGTACTTGACTGATGAATTAAGGTCACTAATTGGTGAAGAACTCCCCTCACCTTGTTGTCTAGGCCTTAATTGAAAGGGAAAACCAAAAACCTGCAGACACTAGGCCCTCCATGGAATGAGTTTGACACCCCTGTGGTACAGCCTGAATTAAAAATGGATTAACCCTCTTGAGTAAATGTCTGCGGCCACGTGGAAATTTAATTGGCTTAATAAAAATTCCACATAAACAACTGTCTGATTAAGCTTGAAGTTGTTTTGCATTTGATGCGTCCCCATCCACCGCATCTGAGGTGAAAGGTGGCAGAGCTACAGCTGTGTTTGTCAGACCACGAGACACCCCGATAATCAGTCTTCTCATGAAAACGTCTGTAGTATCCAAACCCTTTGGCCTACAAACTATTATGGCCATGGATAACAGGTTCAGCCAATTAGTGCAAAAATAATTGTGTGATATTGTCAAATCAATGCAATATTTTGTCATTTTATATATCCCAATATTTTACTTTATCAATTCCCTGGGACCGAGAGACTGAAAAACAGCTCATGGCCAACAGACTGTTAAATAGCCATCACTAGCACAGAGAGGTTGCAGCCTACACACAGGCCACTTTAATAAATGGATCACGAGTCACTAAAATAATGTTTACATATCTTGCATTACTCATGTCATATGTATATGTACTATCTACTGTATCTTAGTCTATGCCTCCCTGACATTGCTCGTCCAAATATGTATATATTCTTAATTCCATTATTTTACTTAAATGTGTGTGTATTGGGTATTTGTTGTATAATTGTTAGATATTACTTGTTAGATATTGCTACACTGTCGGAACTAGATGCACAAGCATTTCGCTACACCCGCAATAACATCTGCTAAACACATGTATGTGACAAATGAAATGTGATTTTTGATTTGATCAGCATTGAGATGATCCTTCATCCTCTTTATTAAGCTGGTGGCTGATCACAGTGTTGGTTGTAGTGCTTTGAACGGGGTGACGTGTGTATGACGTGTCATCTTGTGTGCCTTGGTTGGATGTGGGTATAGCTAATTATGGTCCAGCGGTAATGATGGTCGACAGTTATGTGTAATACATATGTAAAGCTGTGTACTTGTGTGTTATTTATCATTGATAGCGGTAGCAGCAGATAGCAGTGCATTATTTATTCCTCCCAGGCAGATTCCACTCCATCGTGGGTGACGTGTGTTTGACGTGATGCTTTGATGAAGTAGTAGTGTTTGCTGGAGCAGATGAGGTTTAGTAGCAGGCTACAGCACAACCACTGCCTTCCATAGCACTTAGGACCCCCCCCCCCAATCCTCCACCACCAATACCTAGCCTCCAACTGTGAGCGCTCTCCTTCCTTCCCCTAACAGAGTCCCCAGAGCCCCATAACCCTGGCTGTCTCATAACTAGCTCTGAAATGGACACCTTTCCAATATTCTTTATTATCACTGATGGTTGACAAGGACTGGATAGGATTTATCCATATTTCTTCAACCTATCATGTTTTGCCATGGAAGCTAGTTAAAACGATTGAAAAACAGCTTCTGTGGGTGTGGATAGATCAGGACAGTCTGCTCCTGGAACAAACTGCACCACTACATAACAAACAGAAAATCACCAGGGAGCAAGAGAGGGAGATGTTGACTCAGGTTGTTGTCTAAGCAAGCAGAGGTCAGGGCTCCTCTCTAGCATCATATCTGCATGTGATGCTGTTAAGCCTGCTTTTGTGTCTTTGTCTCTCATCTCTCTTCTTCTCTGGCTCTGTCGTCCTTGACAACCCTGGGGCTTGCCTTTTCAAACTAGGCTACTGTTAAACACTTTTTTCCTTTAATTTAAATAGAAGATACTGCCGTGTATTTGAGAGCTCACTCACTCGCTGAGGTGGGCAGCTCATGTTCATGTAGGTGAGAGTAGCAGGGGGTGCATTTGTGTGGCTGTGAGTTGGATCCTTTAATGAATCCTTTTCTCTCGTTCTCTCCTTTCTGCAGGCCCTCGTCTTGCGTGCTGCACACTCTGAGGTAAGGTGCTCTTCAAAGACCAACTGTTGTGTGTGTGTGTGTGTGTGTGTGTGTGTGTGTGTGTGTACCCGCCTTTGTGTATGTGTGATTTCATACAGTGTGTACATTCACGCAACCCATGTGTGAATTAGCGAAGTGTGTTGGTGTCCTAGGATGATTAACTTTAACATAGCCCAAAGAGCTTTGCATTGCTCATGTGGCTGGTTCTATGATTGGTGCACTTGTGGACCCAGCTCACATTGACTGAATTAGGGAAGTCATTTCACTATCCAAATATGAATTATTATTCTACATTTATTGTCGTTGTAACTTTGTTTAAACTTGAGACGCTTGTTATGCAGCCTGCTTGACTCGGTGCCCTGTCTGACTCTGTGCGTGCTGCAGTAGGGTAGTAGTGGTTAGGGGCCGGTGTCAAGGGAGAGCGAGGAAAAACTAGTTAGACAAAACTTGTGAATGCCATAGGTCATCTATCATCCCATCTGGCTGTTCCTGTCTTTCACTGCATTAAATCGATGTAAAGAAGCTAGCTAAGATAGTTTATACTACTTTGCTGCACTCCCAGTCATTGTCTACAAGAAGTCCATTTGATATTAAATACACTTGCTGTCGGTTTCTCACTGTAGCCTACTCCTTCTCATTTAGCTGACTTAATTACAGCATTCCCACAACAACAACAAAAAGCATGTATGAAACGTGTGTAGGCTTTACGGTATGGCTTTTTATGGGATCACCCCATAAACTACATTCAAAAGGGTTTTTATTAAATTAAGAATTTAAAATGTCATGGTATTTTCTTGTGTGTCGCAATGTCACATAGATAATTATAATTGAGACCTTTCATTATCAAATATCACATTTAATTTGTCTTCTGCTTCGTAAACAACAGGTGTAGATTAAGGTTTGTGAAAGGTTGAGGTAAGTGTGTGTGTGTGTGTGGGGGGGGTTAAAGTGACTAGGCAACAGGATATATAATAAACAGTAACAGCAGCGTATGTGATGAGTCAGGAGTGCAAAGAGGATAAATGCAAATAGTCCAGGTAGCTATTTGGTTATCTATTTATCAGTCTTATGGCTTGGGGGTTGTTCAGTGTCCTGTTTGTTCCAGACTTGGTGCCGTGCGGTAGCAGAGAGAACAGTCAATGACTTGGTTGGCTGGAGTCTTTGACTATTTTTAGGACCTTCCTCTGACACCGCCTGGTATAGTGGTCCTAGATGGCAGGAAGCTTGGCCCCAGTGATATACTGGGCCATACACACTACCCTCTGTAGTGCCTTGTGGTCGGATACAAAGCAGTTGCCATACCAAACAGGGATGTAGCCAGTCCAGATGGTGCAGCTGAGGAACTTTTTGAGATTCTGAGGGCCCATGCCAAATCTTTTCAGCCTCTTGAGGGGGAGGAGGCACTGGCCTGCCCTCTTTACAACAGTTGGTGTGTGTGTAGACCATGATGATTCCTTAGTGATGTGGACACCGAGGAAGTTGACGCTCTCAACCCACTTCACTACAGCCCTGTGGCTGGGGACGTGCTCAGCTCTCCGTTTCCTGTAGTCCACAAGTCAGGTCCTTTGTCTTGCTGACGTTGAGGGAAACATTGTTGTCCTGGCACCACACTGCCAGGTCTCTGAACTCCTACCTATAGGCTGTCTTGTTGTCGGTGATCAGGCCAACCACCATTGTTGCATTTGCTGACAACACGATAGTGTGAACGGGGAGTACAGGAGGGGACTAACCACGCACGTGGTGGATGTGTTTCCACCCTCACCCCCTGGGGGCGGCCTGATTTTTTAGGTTAGTGCTCAAGAGCTGTTTGAAAAGACTGCTTAATCTCTGCCATTTTGGTGGGATGGAGTTTTGGCCTGCCTGGTGCCATCACCAGGTGGTAAATTAGTTAATATACTAAATAGAAAGTGTTCCAAAACCTCTCTGCCAATACAGCTGTTTTCCCTTTCCCACTCAAATAAAATCAAATTTCTCACAGCTGTTTATGCGAGTGTAGCGAAATGCTTGCGCTTCTAGTTCCGACCATGCAGTAACATCTAACAAGTAATCTAACCTAACAATTTCACAACTACCGTATACACAAGTGTATTTTTTATTTCACCTTTTATTTAACCAGGTAGGCTAGTTGAGAACAAGTTCTCATTTGCAACTGTGACCTGGCCAAGATAAAGCATAGCAATTCGACACATACAACAACAGAGTTACACATGGAATAAACAAAACATAATCAATAATACAGTAGAACAAAAGAAAACAAAAAGTCTGTGTACAGTGAGTGCAAATGAGATAAGATAAGGGAGTTAAGGCAATAAATAGGCCATGGTGGTGAAGTAATTACAATATAGCAATTAAACACTGGAATGGTAGATGTGCAGAAGATGAATGTGCAAGTAGAGATACTGGGGTGCAAAGGAGCAAGATAAATAAATAAATGCAGTATGGGGATGAGGTAGGTAGCTAGATTGGCTGTTTACAGATGGGCTATGTACAGGTGCAGTGATCTGTGAGCTGCTCTGACAGCTGGTTCTTAAAGCTAGTGAGGGAGATATGAGTCTCCAGCTTCAGAGATTCTTTTCAGTATATATGAATGAGTGATGCCCGAACGGTATAGGCAAGATGCAGTACTGTATAGAGTACAATATATACATATGAGATGAGAAATGTAGGGTATGAACACATTATATAAAGTGGCATTTAAAGTGGCTAGTGATACATTCAATTACAGCAAGATGCAGTAGATGGTATAGCGTACAGTATATACAGTGGGGAGAACAAGTATTTGATACACTGCCAATTTTTCAGGTTTTCCTACTTACAAAGCATGTAGGGGTCTGTAATTTTTATCATAGGTACACTTCAACTGTGAGAAACGGAATCTAAAAATCCAGAAAATCACATTGTATGATTTTTAAGTAATTCATTTGCATTTTATTGCAGGACATAAGTATTTGATCACCTACCAACCAGTAACAATTCTGTCTCTCACATACCTGTTAGTTTTTCTTTAAGAAGCCCCCCTGTTCTCCACTCGTTACCTGTATAAAAGACACCTGTCCACACACTCAATCAAACAGACTCCAACCTCTCCACAATGGCCAAGACCAGAGAGCTGTGTAAGGACATCAGGGATCAAATTGTAGACCTGCACAATGCTGGGATGGGCGACAGGACAATAGGCAAGCAGCTTGGTGAGAAGGCAACAACTGTTGGTGCAATTATTAGGAAATGGAAGAAGTTCAAGATGACGGTCAATCACCCTCGGTCTGGGGCTCCATGCAAGATCTCACCTCGTGGGGCATCAATGATCATGAGGAAGGTGAGGGATCAGCCCAGAACTACACGGCAGGACCTGGTCAATGACCTGAAGAGAGCTGGGTCCACAGTCTGAAAGAAAACCATTAGTAACACACTACGCCGTCATGGATTAAAATCCTGCAGCGCACTTAAGGTCCCCCTGCTGAAGCCAGCGCATGTCCAGGCCCGTCTGAAGTTTGCCAATGACCATCTGGATGATCCAGAGGAGGAATGGGAGAAGGTCATGTGGTTTGATGAGACAAAAATAGAGCTCCACTCGCTGTGTTTGGAGGAAGAAGGATGAGTACAACCCCAAGAAAACCATCCCAACTGTGAAGCATGGAGGTGGAAACATCATTCTTTGGAAATGCTTTTCTGCAAAGGGGACAGGACAACTGCACCGTATTTAGGGGAGGATGGATGGGGCCATGTATCGCGAAATATTGGCAAACAACCTCCTTCCCTCAGTAAGAGCATTGAAGATGGGTCGTGGCTGGGTCTTCCAGCATGACAACAACCTGAAACACACAGCCAGGGCAACTAAGGAGTGGCTCCGTATGAAGCATCTCAAGGTCCTGGAGTGGCCTAGCCAGTCTCCAGACCTGAACCCAATAGAAAATCTTTGGAGGGAGCTGAAAGTCCGTATTGCCCAGCGACAGCCCCGAAACCTGAACGATCTGGAGAAGGTCTGTATGTAGGAGTGGGCCAAAATCCCTGCTGCAGTGTGTGCAAACCTGGTCAAGAACTACAGGAAATGTATGATCTCTGTAATTGCAAACAAAGGTTTCTGTACCAAATATTAAGTTCTGCCTTTCTGATGTATCAAATACTTATGTCATGCAATAAAATGCAAATTAATTACTTAAAAATCATACAATGTGATTTTCTGGATGTTTGTTTTAGATTCCGTCTCTCACAGTTGATGTGTACCTATGATAGACCTCTACATACTTTGTAAGTAGGAAAACCTGCACAATCGGCAGTGTATCAAATACTTGTTCTCCCCACTGTACATATGAGAAGAGTAATGTAGGGTATGTAAGCATGATATAAAGTGGCTAGTGATAAATTGATTACATCAATTTTTCCATTATTAATGTGGCTAGAGTTGAGTCAGTATGTTGGCAGCAGCCACTCAATATTAGTGATGGCTGTTTAACAGTCTGATGGTCTTGAGATAGAAGCTGTTTTTCAGTCTCTTGGCCCCCTTCTTTGATGCACCTGTACTGACCTCACCTTCTGGATGATAGCGGGGTGAACAGGCAGTGGCTCGGGTGGTTGTTGTCCTTGATGATCTTTATGGCCTTCCTGTGACATCGGGTGGTGTAGGTGTCTTGGAGGGCAGGTAGTTTGCACCTGGTGATGCATTGTGCAGACCTCACTACCTTCTGGAGAGCCTTACGGTTATGGGCGGAGCAGCTGCCCTACCAGGCGGTGATACAGCCCGACAGGATGCTCTCACTCAGATCACTCCGACAGTCCAACAAAATTCTTACTTGAGAAATTGCTCTTTGCTAAGGGATAGATCGAAATTTACAGAATGGGTACATGGATGGAAATGGGAGAGGGTCATGCTTTTTCAATTTCAGTCAAGGGGAGGGTTAAGTATTTACATTTTTTAAAATCTAGTCCAGGGGAAGGTCATGTAATTGAAATTGTAATATTTTCAGTGTTTTATAATTAGCTACTTATTAGGCTATAATATCGATGTGTGCCCTATGCCGCCCCTGTTCTCTGATTCTCTGCTGGGCGCGCAATATCAAGTGCACCTGTCGGCTTTTTAGTGTGGTCTCAATCAAATGATCCGTAGGCTATAGGCTATGGATACTCGGAGAATGCTCAGAGAAGTATCGAGCAACGTTGTATATCTAAGAGAGCTGCTGGGATGATTTAAAATTAGGCTGCATTACAAACATATATTCCAACCCTGAGCCCCGGACTGCTCTGCTCTTGCTGATCAAAAAACCCTTTTGTGTGCTGCCTAACCAATGCTGTGCTGTGTAGGCCTACAGTGGCAGTTCAGGAGGGCTTCTTCCAATTAGGCCTAGTCCCAAAAATGATATACCTTGCGCGTGGACTAGCCTATGTTCTGTTCAGTTTGAGAAGGAGAGCGTGAAGATGAGGAGGACCAGAGGTCAACTTTGAAAGCTTGCTACTACTAGAGTTGATTTGAATAAAAACGATGTTTCTTACCCATGATGTGTTTTTCAGAGCTATTGACCACACAATAAGCCAGATTCGAGTAACTTCCATTGTGGAGCAAACACTCGAAGCAGCAGTCACAGCACAGTCGATCTGAAATATATGCAAGGTTATTTCATTAGGCCTACCTTTTATTTAAAAATAGCACAAGACCTTTTAATTGATTTTATTTAACCTTCAAGAACACATTCTTATTTTACAATGACTGCCTACCCCGGCCAAACCCTCCCATAACTCGGACGATGCTGGGTCAATTGTGTGCCGCCTTATGGGACTCCGGATCACGGCCGGTTGTGATACAGCCCGGGATCGAACCAGGGTCTGTAGTGATGCCTCTAATACTGAGATGCAGTGCCTTAGACCGCTGTGCCATTCAGGAGCCACAAGCCTACCCATTATTAACTTCAGATTTTTAAGAAAATAAAACCTGTTCAATTTATATAAAGTGATCTTCAGTATGACAGCTCTTTGGTCCGTGATGCTTTATACTTAAACAAGCTGTGAAATACCCAGGAAAGACGTGACTGATGCGTATGGGGATATCATTGTTTCGCGTCTTTGAATTTCAGAGGCTGAGCTACAACATATAGCAGAGGAGACAAAACATTTTACTTTGCTTGGGAAGTAATCAAACTCTCACTGTCAATTGATTAAACTATTAACTTTCTGTACAATAGAATGTTTAAACCCAGACATCTTTTAGGGAATCACTGTGACCTTCTCTCGTTGGGTTAAGCCATGGAAGAAAAGTAGCCAGCAGTTAAAGCGGACATTTTTCTGTATCGGTAGGCCTGCTGTCTGGGGTGGGAAGGTAGGCGTGCGGTCTGGGGTGGGAAGGTAGGCCTGCCTGCGGTCTGGGGTGGGAAGGTAGGCCTGCGGTCTGGGGTGGGTGGTAGGCGGTCTGGGGTGGGAAGGTCCGGTCCGGGGTGGGGGAATCCGGGGTGGGAAGGGCCTGCGGTCTGGGGTGGGAAGGTAGGCCTGCGGTCTGGGGTGGGAAGGTAGGCCTGCGGTCTGGGGTGGGAAGTAGGCATGCCTGGTCTGGGGTGGGGTGAGGTGTGCGGTCTGGGGTGGGTGGTGGTAGGCCTGCGGTCTGGGGTGGGAAGGTAGCCTGCTGTCTGGGGTGGGAAGTAGGCATGTCTGGGGTGGGCCTGCGGTCTGGGGTGGGAAGGTAGGTGCGGTCTGGGTTGGGTGGTAGGCCTGCGGTCTGGGGTGGGAAGGTAGGCCTGCGGTCTGGGGTGGGTGGTAGGCATGCGGTCTGGGGTGGGAAGGTAGGCCTGCTGTCTGGGGTGGGAAGTAGGCATGTGGTCTGGGGTGAGTGGTAGGCCTGCGGTCTGGGGTGGGAAGGTAGGCCTGCGGTCTGGGGTGGGTGGTAGGCCTGCTGTCTGGGGTGGGAAGTAGGTGTGTGGTCTGGGGTGGGTGGTAGGCCTGCGGTCTAGGGTGGGAAGGTAGGCCTGCGGTCTGGGGTGGGAAGGTAGGCCTAACTCTTGAAAGTACCATGCTCCGATTCCTAATGATGTCTCCGATTTAATTATTTGCAAACAGGGACAGTTTCATTGCAAACAAGACACACTGATATTGCATTGGAGAAATATGATAAGATGAACACAGGCATAACTCTGTCCATTCTTAGCCTGTAATTTCAGTAATTTGTTTTATTTAAAAAAATGCTTTTACTATAGAGGAGATCTTTCCACCTCTACTCTTGTCCACGGTCTGTGAACCCACAAAATTCCTACGTTGCCATGTAATGCTTACAGGAAGAAAACCTTTCTGAAACGGCATATTAATGCTCTGGTCGGTCAACTTTCCAAATGTCATCAAAACAAAGTACGCTAGACAAGGTGAGATATTTTTGTGTCAAATTTTAATATGTGACAAATGGTGGCGGAAACTATTATTGATTTATAATAACCATCATATCGAAATAAACACGATGACATGTTGTGTGGTCCTCCCACTACAACTCGGGAAAGCGTGCAGTTTTATTAGGCTTACAGATGAAATGCGTTTTGTTGAACTTCACTGGCTGGTGAACGTGCACGGTGATGAGCTTGATGCTGCTTTCCAATAAATATCCAGGGTCTTATTCTGGTGACAATGACGATCGATGATGGGCTGCCGTTTTACATTTAAAAATAATCTCCCTCTTTTGTCCATAATAATTTCATAATGTAGACTATACCTGCACTGTATCTGTGAGATGTTGGCTAGAGTGCCGATGCCAATACCGGAGTGGACACATTCTCTATATAATGCAAAAATTATTTGGGACAAAACCATCAGTAGAGATGAAAATGCGATGAAAACCCATTTAACTTGGAACTAAAGTATTTTTAAAAATGTGCACTACGTGATCACGCACAGACTTATCTGCAACAAGTCAATTTGATAGAAAATCTTTGGGAAATTAGAATATTTCATAATTTTTGGCGTAAAACTCTGTCTCCAATTGGATGGAAACCTAGCTAATAAGGTACTTAATCTTTACAGAGAAATGATTTGATATTGAGATTAAAACAGCTGCATTGTACCATTTTTATTTTTTAAGATTCTCCTTGCACACCCTTGCTCGATGTTGTTGAGTAACAATCAATGGTCACACATTTCATGTCTGTGTTACCTTTGGTTTCTCTCCAGCTGTCTTTTTTTCTCTATTCTATTTGCCTTCCTAACGATGAATGATTCATTTAAATCCTCCAGGTAAGGGTTCATTTTGCTGCTCCTGCCCTGGGTCGTCTCCTCCCACCTGTTCAGATCACAGTACCCAGCCTAGAGGCCCCTTTCTCTGGCCCTGGAAACCCAGGAGCTCTGCCTCTTTACCACCCACTCAACCACCCACCTACGGCTGACAGTTCTGGCGCTCGCTCCCCTCCCCCCACCGCTCGCTCTCTCTCGCTCTCCCCCTTTCTCTCTCTCTCTGCCTGTGGCGGGGGTGGTGTACTAATGTGCTTCTATAATTCACTGTTAGTTTGGGCAAGGCATATTCACCCAGCACCTCCACCCCCGAGCGCCCGCAGTGATGCATCTGTGAGCGATTCTCCAATGAAAAATAAATGAAATCGGAGGGGTTAAGGAAACGGGGGGAGAGAACAACAGGAAAACGGATTCATTATATTTATTCTGGTGAACTGTGCAGTGAGCAGCAGGCCAACCTGTGTGTTTATGTGTATGCGTGAAAGATTGTGTGTTAGCGCCTGCCTATCATAAGTATTCACCCCCCTTGGATTCCTTCACATTTGTATTGTTACAAAGTATGATTTGAATGGATTACATTTCTTTTATCAACAATGTACACAAAATTCTCTCAAAGAAGACATAAAAATAAAATACATACATACAGTGCCTTGCGAAGGTATTCGGCCCCCTTGAACTTTGCGACCTTTTGGCACATTTCAGGCTTCAAACATAAAGATTTAAAACTGTATTTTTTTGTGAAGAATCAACAACAAGTGGGACACAATCATGAAGTGGAACGACATTTATTGGATATTTCAAACTTTAACAAATCAAAAACTGAAGAATTGGCCGTGCAAAATTATTCAGCCCCCTTAACTTAATACTTTGTAGCGCCACCTTTTGCTGAGATTACAGCTGTAAGTCGCTTGGGGTATGTCTCTATCAGTTTTGCACATCGAGAGACTGACATTTTTTCCCATTCCTCCTTGCAAAACAGCTCAAGCTCAGTGAGGTTGGATGGAGAGCATTTGTGAACAGCAGTTTTCAGTTCTTTCCACAGATTCTCGATTGGATTCAGGTCTGGACTTTGACTTGGCCATTCTAACACCTGGATATGTTTATTTTTGAACCATTCCATTGTAGATTTTGCTTTATGTTTTGGATCATTGTCTTGTTGGAAGACAAATCTCCGTCCCAGTCTCAGGTCTTTTGCAGACTCCTTCAGGTTTTCTTCCAGAATGGTCCTGTATTTGGCTCCATCCATCTTCCCATCAATTTTAACCATCTTCCCTGTCCCTGCTGAAGAAAAGCAGGCCCAAACCATGATGCTGCTACCACCATGTTTGACAGTGGAGATGGTGTGTTCAGGGTGATGAGCTGTGTTGCTTTTACGCCAAACATAACGTTTTGCATTGTTGCCAAAAAGTTAAATTTTGGTTTTCATCTGACCAGAGCACCTTCTTCCACATGTTTGTTGTGTCTCCCAGGTGGCTTGTGGCAAACTTTAAATGACACTTTTTATGGATATCTTTAAGAAATGGCTTTCTTCTCTAGTCAGACACCAATTGTGCAAGTTCTCCCACTTAAAAAGATGAGAGGCATGTCATTTTCATCATAGGTACACTTCAACTATGACAGACAAAATGAGAAAACAAAATCCAGAAAATCACATTGTAGGATTTTTAATGAATTTATTTGCAAATTATGGTGTGTAACAGTATAACTTTAGACCGTCCCCTCGCCCATACACGGGCGCGAACCAAGGACCCTCTGCACACATCAACAACAGTCACCCACGAAGCATCGTTACCCATCGCTCCACAAAAGCCGCGACCCTTGCAGAGCAAGGGGAACCACTACTTCAAGGTCTCAGAGCAAGTGACGTCACCGATTGAAACGCTATTTAGTGTGCACCACCGCTAACTAAGCTTGCGTTTCACATCCGTTACAGGTGGAAAATAAGTATTTGGTCAATAACAAAAGTTTATCCCAATACTTTGTTATATACCCTTTGTTGGCAATGACAGAGGTCAAACGTTTTCTGTAAATGTTCCCAAGGTTTTCACACACTGTTGCTGGTATTTTGGCCCATTCCTCCATGCAGATCTCCTCTAGAGCAGCTGTTGCTGGGAAACACGGACTTTCAACTCCCTCCAAAGATTTTCTATGGGGTTGAGATCTGAGACTGGCTAGGCCACTCCAAGACCTTGAAATGCTTCTTACGAAGCCACTCCTTCGTTGCCCGGGTGGTGTGTTTGGGATCATTGTCATACTGAAAGACCCAGCCACGTTTCATCTTCTATACCCTTGCTGATAGGAGGTTTTCACTCAAAATCTCATTATGCATTTCTCCATTCATTCTTTCCTTTACACGGATCAGTCATTCTGGTCCCTTTGCAGAAAAACAGCCCCAAAGCATGATGTTTCCACCCCCATGCTTCACAGTAGGTATGGTGTTCTTTGAATGCAACTCAGCATTCTTTGTCCTCCAAACACGACGAGTTGAGTTTTTACCAAAAAGTTCTGTTTTTGTTTCATCTGACCATATGACATTCTCCCAATCTTCTTCTGGATCATCCAAATGCTCTCTAGCAAACTTCAGACGGGCCTGGACATGTACTGGCTTAAGCAGGGGGACACGTCTGGCACTGCAGGATTTGAGCCCCTGGCGGCGTAATGTGTTACTGATGATAGGCTTTGTTACTTCGGTCCCAGCTCTCCGCAGGTCATTCACTAAGTCCCCCCTGTGGTTCTGGGATTTTTGCTCACTGTTCTTGTGATCATTTTGACCCCACGGGGTGAGATTTTGCGTGGAGCCCCAGATTGAGGGAGATTATCAGTGGTCTTGTATGTCTTCCATTTCCTAATAATTGCTCCCACAGTTGATTTCTTCAAAACCAAGCTGCTTACCTATTCCAGATTCAGTCTTCCCAACCTGGTGCAGGTCTACAATTTTGTTTCTGGTGTCCTTTGACAGCTCTTTGGTCTTTGCCATAGTGGCGTTTGGAGTGTGACTGTTTGAGGTTGTGGACAGGTGTCTTTTGTACTGATAACAAGTTCAAACTGGTGCCATTAATACAGGTAACGAGTGGAGGACAGAGGAGCCTCTTAAAGAAGAAGTTACAGGTCTGTGAGAGTCAGAAATCTTGCTTGTTTGTAGGTGACCAAATACTTATTTTCCACCACAATTTGCAAAGAAATTCATTAAAAATCCTACAATGTGATTTTCTGGAATTATTTTTCTCATTTTGTCTGCCATAGTTGAAATGTACCTATGATGAAAATTACAGGCCTCATCTTTTTAAGTGGGAGAACTTGCACAGTTGGTGGCTGACTAAATACTTTTTTGCCCCACTGTATATAAAATAAAAAGTACAAATATAATATACCTTTAAATAAGTATTCACCCCCCTGAGTCAATACACCTTTGGCAATGATCTTCAAGCTCTGTCAAGGTGTTGGGGATCATGGCTTGACAGACATGTTAAAGTCTTGCCATTACATTTGCAAGCAGATTTTAAGTGAAAACAGTAACTTGGCCACTTAACAACGTTCACGGTCTCCTTGGTAAGCAACTCCAGTGTAGATTTGGCCTTGTGTTGTAGGTTATTGTCCTGCTTAAAGGGGAATTAATCTCCCAGTGTCTGGTGGAAAGCAGACTGATCCAGGTTGTCCTCTAGGATTTAGCCTGTGCTTAGCTCTATCCTATTTCTTTTCATCCTGAAAAACTCCCCAGTCTTTGTCGATGTCAAGCATGCCCACACCATGATGCAGCCACCACCATGCTTGAAAAAAAGGAAGCAGTTACTCAGTGATGTGATGTGTTGGATTAGCCCCATACTTTAAGGCTTTGCATTTAGGCAGAAACGTGTATAGCTTTGCCATGATTTTATTTCTTCACTATTACTTTAGTGCCATGTTTTGGAATATCCTGATGTATTTACTCTGTAATTTATGTCATTATTGTGGAGTCACTACGCTGTTGTTGATCCATCCTCAGTTTTCTCCCATCACAGCCATTCAACTTGTTTTAATATCACCAATAGCCTCCTGGTGACATCGCTAAGCAGTTTCCTTCATGTCTTGCAGCTCAGTTCAGAAGGATGACTGTATTTTTGTTGTGTCTGGGTGGTTTAATATATCACCCACAGGATAATTATTAACTTGACCCTGTTTGCAGATATATTCAATGTCTGGTAGATGGGTAACAGTAACACAATCACTGCCCTTTTTAAGAGGGTTTTTCCAAAAGCTCCCTGGTCTTTGTAGTTGAATCTGCTTGAAATTCAATACTTGACTGAGATACCTTAGATGTTGTTTGCATGGAGGAAAGAGAAAAGGGCAATCATAAAACATACAGTCCATGTAGCCTATTATGTGATTTGTTAAGCCACATGTTACGCCTGAACTCATTTACGCTTGCCTAAACAAATGGGTGAATACTTATTCAACTATATTTTTGTTATTTCATTTGTAAAAAGATGTTATTTTCTTTTCACTTTGACATGGAGTATTTTGTGTAGGTCAATGACCAAAAAATAACAATTCACACTGTGTGTGTTCTCAGTCAGGTCCATCACATCCTAGTGGTTATCATCTACAGAGCCCTGTAAGCATGGTTTGTGTGACAGAGTGCAGGGTGGGGTGAGGAGGCTGGATGGAGAAGGTAATTGAGGAGCTGAAAATGGATTTCTGTAACACAAGCTGTTATACATTTGAATGTATTTTGATCCCCATGCTCAGTCACAGACTGAAGGGTGACCTCCAGCTTCCATCTCTCTTTTCCTGCTCCTTCTCCCTCTCTCGCTCCATCCCTCTCTCTCTCTCTCTCTCTGGGTGCTGCCTTCCCTGTTTACTCTAGCCCTCGGCACTATAAGGGGGGCTTCACACCTGCCACTACCCTCTGCATACTAATGACAGGAGCAATACGAGAGGGAGATGTGTGTACACACTCACTCACAAACATGCTCATACACAATCACTTTCATTCCATACTCGCCTACTCGCCGTATTGCCAATTAGAAAGACTGCAAGACTTTGAGATGTACAGTATAGCCACACACTCGCTCATTGTCACACCTGCATATATGCACACATGCAATCTGTGTGCACACAACGTCTGTCTGACACCAACACTGTCTGGAATATACACAGAGGTTTAGTGCACACGCATGAACCCACATAACTCCCTCTTTTTCTCTCGTCTTACTGTCTCCCTACCTTCCTGTCTGTCTCTCTCTCTCCCTCTTCTGTCTCTCCCTACCCTCTTCTGTTCTCCCTATTGTATCCATATGGTTGGGTGCTAATAAGCCTGGTGGCTAAGCTGGTGTCGTCCTTGAGCCGCGAGGTGGGTCATGTCCATCTGTCTCAGACTGCTAATTAGCTAACGGGATTGGCCATTCCCTGGACAGCACCCTGATCACAGTACCTCAGGGTCCAGGCCTGCCCTGAACACCCATCGCTCCCATTGATCCCCATTGATCACTCACACCTGGGGAGCACTAAGCCCGGCCCAGGCTTCCTCTTGCTACATTATAGTGCTCTTCTCAGAATCTGTCCACAGGGTGATGAAGTGTGGGGAGGAAGGGAGGCTGTAGCTGCTGGACAGATAGGATAGCTGACGATACATCTGTGACGGGAGGAGGAGGAAGGTGAAGGGTGGAGTGAATGAGTGTGTTTGTGAGAGAGCGTGAATGTGTTTAGGACTGAAGTTTGAGTGTGTTTTGTCTTTTGGGGGTGTATGGTTTATAGATAAGATAAAAGGCGGGGTAGAGGAAGGATGTGTCATGTTTTATAGAGTCTGGTATTTGAGAATTAGCCTAAGTGGCTAATTAGCACTGTGTTATGTCTGCAGTTATGTAATGTGTTATGATATCATACTAATATAGCTAATGGCAAATGTCATGTCTCACCATCTCATACGCAACTCGCACGGTCTGTTTCCCTGCAGACCCTACTCCACTGAGGCCTGGCTGTGTCTCGGCTCAATCTAAGTTATTTAAAGCTCTGCTTCTCTCAGCTCTAACTCACCCGTGTCTCAGCTACTCTGGCTGATGAAGTGAGATATCTTTTTTATTTTTTTTATTTTAAAGGAGGCTTGGGTCAGAATCCGAATGAAACTACTTTCCCTCCGGTGTTTTCTCTTCTTCTCCTGTACGAATGTACGAAGTGCTCCCTTCGTCAAAACATTTCTACCCCTGCCCTTCCTGAGCAGATGTTTGCTGAATTAATCTCCCCGCATTCCGTGATTAATTGGCCGAGTTAAATGGGAGGTGTGTTCCGTGTAATGGATTTTCTGTATGCTGTCCAAAGTGCCGGCAAGAGAAACCGAGGGAACGGGAAAGAGGTGGAAAGAGAGAACGGTAAACAGGAGGGAGAAAGCCAAACTAGCTGTAAGCGACAGTCCGTCTGTCAGTCTCTCAGGATTGGAGCCGTGCTGCTGCCTGCCACTAACTGCACAACCTGACATTGCCCCAGGGTGTTGCAGATGTGATGTCATACCTGAAGCCCCATTGTATAGGTGGGGAATTTGAGTAGTTTATATGGTGTGTTTGAGATTTGGTTGAAGCAACCATGAGCCAACTGGTGTTCGACTGACGGGCACACACCTAGTCCTCAGAGAGGAGAGCTGGGGCTCCCATTGAGCTTCTGTATAGTGTGTGTGTGTGTGTGTGTTTTGAAACAGGTGTGGCCATTTGGCTGTGTGTGTATTAGGTGTTTGTGTGTCTTAGAGAGCGCGTTAGTGACTGCCAGGCAGGGGGGTAATTAGCCAGGTCGCTGTGTGTGCAGCTAGGAGGAATGCTAACAGCCCGTGTGCTAGGCGAGTGGTCGCTGATGGATGGGGCCTAACGGACAGCCGGGGCCAGAGCCGGCGGTCTGGAGGAGTAACCTCGTCCACACAGCGCATTTATATCACTTTCACCACCTCTGCAGGGGCTATGGCCTGCTTCATAAGTAGGCACCACAGGATACACATCCCCAGCCCTCCCTGTCATTGTGTGTGAGGAAGTAGTATTTAATTGCTCTGCTGGGGAATTCAGAGCAACCAAGAGAGAAGGAAGCGGAAGGAAGGAAGAGTGAGAGAGAGTGCGGATATGAAGTAGGATTCACCCCTCTCAGGGCTGGTGCAGTGCAGATGCCCTTGTCTAGGACGTGGTGGCTGCCTTCAAACAGCATTTCTCTTCCTCCCTCCATATCTCCCTTTATTTCTCTCACTACCTCCTCTCTCTCGGGGGTCAAGGCCGTGTACAGGGCGTCACCGTGGGCCAGACGCTCTCTCAGCTGTCAGTAGACATGCTGGCAGAGACACAGGCAGGCCAGGGAGGAGGATGCGGTGCGGTCACTGGGCTAAAAGAGAGGAGGGAGGCCAATCTGTCCACATCACTTAACTCAGAGCATGCGCAAAACAGCTGGCAGGCATATTCACGGTAATCTTCAACCTCTCCCGGTCTGTGATTCGCCCCCCCCCCATGTTTTAAGATGACCACCATCATTCCTGTTCCTAAGAACTCTGAGGCTTCATGCCACAATGACTACCACCCTGTAGCAGTCACTTCTGTAATCATGAAGTGCTTTGAAAGGCTTGTTATGGCACACGTTAACTCCACCATCCCAGCCACCTTAGACCCACTCCAATTAGCATACCGCCTCAATAGATCCATAGATGGCACAATTTAAATTGCTCTCCACACTGCCCTCACCCACCTAGATAAGAGGAATACCTATGTGAGAATGGTGTTCATTGACTACAGCTCAGCGTTCAACATCATAGTCCCCTCCAAGCTCATCACCAAGCAAGGGACCTGGGGCTGAACCCCTCCCTCTGCAACTGGATCCTAAACTTCCTGACGTGCCTGACCCAAGTAGTGAGGGTAGGCAACATCACCTCAGCCACGCTGACCCTTAACACAAGGGCCCCACAGGGGTGTGTGCTTAGTCCCCTCCTGCACTCCCTGTTCACCCACGACTGCGTGGCCACGCACAACTCAACACCATCATCATCACTGACGACCGATGCCGATGAGTCAACCTACAGGGAGGAGGTCAGTGACCTGGTAGTGTGGTGCCAGAACAGCGTCTCCCTCAACTTCAGTAAGACCACAGAGCTCCGTCGGGGCTAACCACACCGACGGGGCTTCAGTGGAGCAGGTCAAGAGCTTCAAGTTCCTCGGTGTCCAACTCACCGAGGACTTAAAATGGTCCGAACACGCGCACACAGTCGTGAAGAAGGTGCGACAGAGCCTCTTCCCCCTCCAGGAAGTTGGAAACGTTTTGCATCGGCCCTCAGTTCTACAGCTGTACCGTTGAGATTATTTTGACTGGCTGCATTGCTGCCTGGTATGGGAATAACACCGCCCTCAATCGCATGGCGCTACAGAGGGTGGTGTGTACAGCCAGTACATCACTGGGGCCGAGCTCCCTGCCATCCAGAACCTCTATATCAGGCAGTTTGGTAGGAAGGCCCGGAAAATAGTTAAGACTCTAACCACCCAAGCCATAGACTATTCTCTCTGCTTCCGCACTGCAAGCGGTACCGGTGCATCTAGTCTGGCACCATCAGGCTCTTGAACAGCTTCTATCCCCAAGCAATACGTCTGATAAGTAGCTACATGGACTTTCGGAGTTAAAAAATAAAGGTCAAGGATACAAGTTTAACTGTCTCTCTGCACACTCACAGCCATAATATGCACATACATTTATTCTGACTCTACACACTCCTCACCCACTGACATACAAGCTGTTGCTGTTCTGTTTCTTATATCCTGATGCCTAGTCACCTTACCCCTATACATATCTGACTCCAGCATCCATGCACATTGTAAATATGGTATTGAAACTGGCCCTGTATATAGTAATGCATGCTTACTTATTGTGTTCTTCTTATTTCTTGTTTTAAAAAAATCTATTACATTGTAATTGGTTATTGCGTTGTTGGGTTTTGCGTTTGCATGAAAGGCATTTCACTGTACTTGTGCAAGTGACATTAAAACTTGAAATTGAACTAAGTCTGTATGTTATAGGTTGTCCAAGAGTATTCTGTTCTTTTGACCAATCAATTGGTAGAAATGTTAAAACGTTTATTTTTCCATATATAGAAACTTTCTGTGTTTTAATCAAATCAACTATATTCACTGAGCTTGTCTGATGCTTTTAAGTACACGTTTGATTTAAATAATTAAGACACACAAATGACTAGAGGGAGTCCAACCAGCAATTGATTTGATTGTGCCGGGCCATGTAAAACATGTATTTTTTATAAAAAATAAAAAAGACAGTCACTGTGTGACTAGCACCCATATTCTCTCGCTCCTCCCTTCTGCAGCGACCACCACAGAACATCAGTGTTTATCGCGCTGTCCATGTTGCTGAAACTGCAACATAATTACAGCCATTTCTGACTGTGAAGTTCTGTCACTGAAATCCCTCATTTGTTTAGAAAAAACATTCCTTCAACCCTTGCTCTCTTTACGTGACACATATGCATGGCATGCACGTGACCAGTAGGGCCTGACCTATAGCATAATCACATCCAATAAATTGGTTATAATAAACTCAACACTGGAACAGAGGGTGTGACAAACTCAACAGGGGAATGTTAGCTGGTTGCTCATGAGGTGAAGGGGAAGTCAGATGTGTGGAATACATTTGACTAGTTATGGGGGTGCGTGAATGTGTGTGCCAAACAGGTGCTGTATAGATTACAATATTTTTTCTGAACGTTTGGAGCAATGTAAACAACACAGAATACATTATAAGCGTACCAGGGAGGTCTGATGTGACGTTTATTTTGCTAAGCCTTTATTACAGCAAAGGCTAAAAACCAGTCACATTAATTAGTGAATACAGTTTCCAAATTGGAGCTGCTTATTTTTTAAAGCTAATTATTCAAGGCTCACTTTATTTTATTTTAAATGCTGTGTGATGACATGAATGAATGAATGAAGGATTGACTGATGCAGTAGTTTTATATACAGTACTTAATTTGTACATCGGGATGTGCCGGTGCAAAAATGTGAGCGCGAGAGGGTGGTGACCTAGGGAGGTGTGTTAGGTTAGCTAATGAAGACGCCCAATAGGTCCTGGAATTAAACAGTTCAAAAAGGAGAGGTGCACTGTCCTATATACTGTATTGAAATATAGGCCTAAGAAAGTTAAGGTATTAAGATGGATGTGCTCTTAGGCCTACAGCTCAATTGTGGTTATACAAAGCTGCTATACTAAGCTTACAAAATGATAATGACATTTATTATAATGATGATCATAATAACAATAATTATTATAAATAACAATTTTTGGACAATTTGGAACCGTGTAAACAACACTAAATAAATTAGAAATAATACCAGCGAGGCTGTTCTAACAGAAGGAAAAAAGTAGAAAGCCTTTATTTCAGCAAATCAAAGACAAAAAAACTGCAGAATTTGTGAAATTGTTTACTTGACACGTGTGAGTGCATACCCTTGGCATTCTCTCAACCAGCTTCATGAGGTAGTCACCTGGAGTGCATTTCAATTAATAGATGTGCCTTGTTAAAAGTTAATTTGTGGAATATCTTTCCTTAATGCGTTTGAACCAATAAGTTGTGTTGTGACATGGTAAAGTTGGTATACAGACCAAGTCCATTTTATGGCAAGAACAGCTCAAATAACCTCTCTGGGATTTGTTGGACGCTAGTGTTCCACCTGGCCAAAAGCCAGTGAAAATGCAGAGCGCCAAATTCAAATAAATTACTATAAAAATCAAACTTTCATGAATCACACATGTAAGATACCAAATTAAAGCTACGTGTTGTGAATCCAGCCAACGTCAGATTTCCAAAAGGCTTTTTGGCGTTAGCAAACGATGCTATTATCTGAGGGTAGCACCTCTGTATATAAAGAGAGAAAGCATATTTCAACTCTGCAGGCGCGACACAAAACGCAGAAATAAAAATATAAATCATGCCTTACCTTTGACGAGCTTCTTTCGTTGGCACTCCAATATGTCCCATAAATATCACAAATGGTCCTTTTGTTAGAATAATTCCATCCATATATATCCAAAATGTCCATTTATTTGGCGCGTTTGATACAGAAAAACACAGGTTCCAACTTGCGCAACGTGACTACAAAATATCTCAAAAGTTATCTATAAACTTTGCCAAAACATTTCAAACTACTTTTGTAATACAACTTTTTTAAAGTAAATAATCGATAAAATTGAAGACTGGATGATCTGTGTTCAATACAGGAAGAAAACAAACTGACGCTAGCTTTCTGGTCACACGCCTCTATCAAACAGTACACATGAAGTGACCCTCGTTTTGAACAGGGCTACTTCTTCATTACACAAAGGAAAAACCTCAACCAATTTCTAAAGACTGGTGACATCCAGTGGAAGCGGTAGAAACTGCAAGCAAGTCCCTTAGAAATCTGGATTCCCAATGAAAATCCATTGAAAAGAGGGGTGGCCTCAAAAAAAAAATCTGACTGGTTTGTCCTTGGGGTTTCGCCTGTTACATAAGTTCTGTTATACACACAGACGTGATTCAAACACTTTTAGAAAACACTCTGACGTTTCTATCTAATAATATGCATATCTTATCTTCTGGGGATGAGTAGCAGGTAGATGAATTTGGGCATGCTTTTCATACAAAATTCCAAAGCTCCCTATCCTGAGAAGATAAGCAAAGAGAAACGACAGTCCATTACTTTAAGACATGAATTTCAGTCAATCTGTAAATTTTCTTCAAGTGCAGTCGCAAAAACCATCAAGCTCTATGATGAAACTGGCTCTCATGAGGACCACCACAGGAAAGGAAGACCCAGAGTTGTCTCTGCTACAGAGGATAAGTTCATTAGTTACCAGCCTCAGAAATTGCAGCCCAAATAAAGTAACAGACACATCTCAACATCAGCTGTTCAGAAGAGACTACAGGAATCAGGCCTTCATGGTCAGGTTTGCGCTTAGTGGGACTATCATTTGTTTTTCAACAGACAATGACCCAACAGGTTACAGGCTGTGTAAGGGCTATTTGACCAAGAAGGGGAGTGATGGAGTGCTGCATCAGATGACCTGTTCTCCACAATCACCCGACCTCAAACCAATTGAGATGGTTTGGGATGAGTAAGACCACAGAGTGAAGGAAAAGCAACCAACAAGTGCTCAGCATATGTGAGAACACCTTCAAGACTGTAGGAAACCATTCCAGGTGAAGCTGGTTGAGAGAATGCCAAGTGTGTGCAACGCTGTCATCGAGGCAAAGGGTGGCTACTTTGAAGAATCGCAAATATAAAATACATGTTGATTTGTTTAACACATGATTCCATATGTGTTATTTCATAGTTATGATTTCTAAAGTATTTTTCTACAATGTAGAAAATAGTAATAATAAAGAAAAACCCTTGAATGAGTAGGTGTCTATACTTTTGACTGGTAGTATATGGATGATTTATGAAGCCAGGTACATTTAAGTTTGGCTATTTATTATAGACCTAATTAAGTTGGGTTCCTCTCTCCTCAGTTTTCTTAGACAATAACGCAAGGGCTGTTTTTTCGTTTCCTCATTCTGCTGCTACATCCTCCGCATTGGTAGCCTAGTGGTTAGAGCATTGGACTTGTAACCGAAAGGTTGCAAGATTGAATCCCCGAGCTGACAAGGTAAAAATCTGTCGTTCTGCCCCTGAACAAGGCAGTTAACCCACTGTTCCTAGCCCGTCATTGAAAATAAGAATTTGTTCTTTTTAACTGACTTGCCAAGTTAAATAAAGGTAAAATAAATGAAATTGTTCTAAACACCAGTATGCTGGTTAACTTTGCTATTATGCACATAGCACATGGTTTATGATAAGGCATCAATTCAAAAGCACACTGATGTTTCACAACTGCTGACCACAACCACTATCCAACGCGGGAGAAAGTGCATTTGTTATAAAATAATATTAGTTTTATTAGTGTTATACAATTGGAATGAATTGACTGTGCCATCCCCACGGCCTCCACAATGGAATAGTCCGCTCAGGCTGAATCAGACCGGTGTCTTGTACGCCATGATATTGTTTTGTTGTTGTTACTGCTCGACAAAAGAAATCTCGGTCGCCCAAACAGCCTATCGACCAGTTGACTAAATGGGGACAGCCCTGGTGTATTTCTCTCCTCTCTTCTCTTTCCTTCGCTGATTTTCATAGTTACCAAGGGAAGCCCACTCAAGTTTAATCAGGCGGGAGCTTGCATGCATCTGCATCCTGTGTGTGTGTGGGGGGGGGGGGTCCAACACACTACTGAGTGGTTGGAGGGTGAGCTGGGAGAGACAGGGGGGCTCTGTATGTGGTGTTGATTGCAAGCTGTTGAAAAGCTGACGTGGCAGGAAGCCCATTTTTTTATTTGATTTAACTAGGCAAGTCAGTTAAGAACAAAATCTTATTTACAATGACGTCCTACCCCGGCCAAACCCGGACATCGCTGGGCCAATTATGCGCCGGCCTTTGGGACTCTTAATCACTGCCGGATGTGAAACAGCCTGGAGATCAACGCATACATTGGCTCTGAGCTCTAGTTTGGGGCGAGAAACACCAAACACTGTGCAGGCAGCCACTCCGTCACTACACCAGCCCATTCTGCCCCAACCTGCTGATTTAAATGGCATGTTATGGAGTGCAGAGAGGGTCATCATTCAGTTGTTCTGATCTGAGGAAGTGATTCTTTATGTATTGTAGTTACTAAATAATAAAACTGCTTATGCTGTTTAAGGAACTATGGAATGGGAAGGGTGTTTTCTTCCTGGCCTTCTCTCTTTTCACCCTCCTGGTTCCCTTTTGTCCTGTCTACCCTCTTTCTTCTGTTTCACTCTTTCTCATCAACCTCAGGAAGGTGGGTGTTGTCAAACCCACTGAGATGAGGGAGGGAAGGGGACATAGTATTAGGATGCCAGGTGGGGGAGGGAGGGAGGGTGTGTACTGTGTTGTGCCCCCCCCCGTAGCCCTAGGCAGTAAGTGTGGCTTGGTGGTGAGTCCCGTTGTTACGGCTCTGCCTGCATGTGGGTTAATTGTCTGCTGGAATGCTGGGGATCTGTTTCCACCAGGAAAAAGCCAGGAGTAATGAACCGACGAGAACGAGAGAAATACGTGGGGAAACGGAAGAGAATAGAAGGCAGCCGAGTGAAGAGGCCCAAAGGGGGATATTACAACTCCACCAACTCCCTCTCTTTCCCCTTTCTGTAGATGTAGAAAGGCAGTGCGCAGACTCCGTTTTTCCCCCTGGGTGTTATATCTGTGGGTTTGTTCGTCTGTGGCGCCGTACACTGGTGCTCACATCAGGTAGCTGTCAGGAAAGACTGAAACTGGCCCCTTCCTGAGACAGACACGCACATGAGGGGAGAGGGGGATGGAGGAAGCACGAGATGGGGAGGGAGACAAGACCTGGATAGAGGAAAGGACTGGAGGGGGAAGGTACTCAGCACACAGCGAAGGGAGGAGAAACACATTGGTCCTGACAAGCTGCTGCACGCTCCTCCTTGCTTTTCAGACTACTAGTGCGCGCTCGCACATCACATTTACCACATCCGCAAACTAACCTCTACATGTTCATCTCACACCCATGATCTCGGTTCGGAGAAACAATCAAAGCCAAACATCTCACATCCATTATCTCCAATAGGATGACATGTTTACACTGGCCCACAAACAAGCACGCCCGGTCAAACATGCACATACACTCATTAAGCCTCCCCCTTACTTGTTTGCCACTACTGCCTACAGTAATGTATTCACCACTCATCTACTCAGTCATACAGTACAGCAGATGGATCCTTGAGTATTTCGTCAACATTGAGAGAAAAGCACCTTTCAGTGTTTTGATGAAATCTCAGATCAGTGTCTCCTCTTCCTGAGTTGTGACTAGAGCAGCACTGATGCATCTGTAGCTTTGTACCTGCCATAGCAGACCCTATCTCTGTCAGGAGTGAGTGGCAGGCATACTACTGACAGACGGGTCCCACACTGCATTGTGTGTGTCCCTCCCTGGGGGGTCTCCCTGGTGTGTGTCTCTCTCTCCCTCCCACACCAGGTAGACAACAGGGAGGGGGAAAGAGACACACACACCAGGGAGGGACACACCCTCCCTGGTGTGTGTGCGTCTCTCTTTCCCCCTCCCTGGTGTGTGCGCGTGCGTCTCTCTTTCCCCCTCCCTGGTGTGTGTGTGTGCGTCTCTCTTTCCCCCTCCCTGGTGTGTGTGTGCGTATCTCTTTCCTCCTCCCTGGTGTGTGTGTGTGTGCGTCTCTCTTTCCCCCTCCCTGGTGTGTGTGTGTGCGTCTCTCTTTCCCCCTCCCTGGTGTGTGTGTGTGTGTGTGTGTGTGCGTCTCTCTTTCCCCCTCCCTGGTGTGCGTGTGTGCGTCTCTCTTTCCCCCTCCCTGGTGTGCGTGTGTGCGTCTCTCTTTCCCCCTCCCTGGTGTGTGTGTGTGCGTTTCTCTTACCCCCCCCTCCCTGGTGTGTGTGTGTGTGTGTGTGTGTGTGTGTGTGTGTGTGTGCGTCTCTCTTTCCCCCTCCCTGGTGTGCGTGTGTGAGTCTCTCTTACCCCCTTCCTGGTGTGCATGTGTGCGTCTCTCTTTCCCCCTCCCTGGTGTGCGTGTGTGCGTCTCTCTTACCCCCTCCCTGGTGTGCGTCTCTCTTACCCCCTCCCTGGTGTGCGTCTCTCTTTCCCCCTCCCTGGTGTGCGTGTGTGCGTCTCTCTTTCCCCCTCCCTGGTGTGCGTGTGTGCGTCTCTCTTACCCCCTCCCTGGGTGTGTGTGTGTGTGTGTGTGTGCGTCTCTCTTTCCCCCTCCCTGGTGTGCGTGTGTGAGTCTCTCTTACCCCCTCCCTGGTGTGCGTGTGTGCGTCTCTCTTTCCCCCTCCCTGGTGTGCGTGTGTTCGTCTCTCTTACCCCCTCCCTGGTGTGCGTCTCTCTTTCCCCCTCCCTGGTGTGCGTGTGTGCGTCTCTCTTACCCCCTCCCTGGTGTGTGTGTGTGTGTGTGCGTACCCCCTCCCTCTTTCCCCCTCCCTGGTGTGCGTGTGTGCGTCTCTCTTACCCCCTCCCTGGTGTGCGTCTCTCTTACCCCCTCCCTGGTGTGCGTCTCTCTTACCCCCTCCCTGGTGTGCGTCTCTCTTACCCCCTCCCTGGTGTGCGTCTCTCTTACCCCCTCCCTGGTGTGCGTCTCTCTTACCCCCTCCCTGGTGTGCGTCTCTCTTACCCCCTCCCTGGTGTGCGTCTCTCGTACCCCCTCCCTGGTGTGCGTCTCTCGTACCCCCTCCCTGGTGTGCGTCTCTCGTACCCCCTCCCTGGTGTGCGTCTCTCGTACCCCCTCCCTGGTGTCGTCTCTCTTACCCCCTCCCTGGTGTGCGTCTCTCTTACCCCCTGCCTGGTGTGCGTCTCTCTTACCCCCTCCCTGGTGTGCGTCTCTCTTACCCCCTCCCTGGTGTGCGTGTGTGCGTCTCTCTTACCCCCTCCCTGGTGTGCGTGTGTGCGTCTCTCTTACCCCCTCCCTGGTGTGCGTCTCTCTTACCCCCTCCCTGGTGTGCGTCTCTCTTACCCCCTCCCTGGTGTGCGTGTGTGCGTCTCTCTTACCCCCTCCCTGGTGTGCGTGTGTGCGTCTCTCTTACCCCCTCCCTGGTGTGCGTCTCTCTTACCCCCTCCCTGGTGTGCGTCTCTCTTACCCCCTCCCTGGTGTACCCCCTCCCTGGTGTCTCTCTTACCCCCTCCCTGGTGTGCGTCTCTCTTACCCCCTCCCTGGTGTGCGTCTCTCTTACCCCCTCCCTGGTGTGCGTCTCTCTTACCCCCTCCCTTACCCCCTCCCTGGTGTGCGTCTCTCTTACCCCCTCCCTGGTGTGCGTCTCTCTTACCCCCTCCCTGGTGTGCGTCTCTCTTACCCCCTCCCTGGTGTGCGTGTGTGCGTCTCTTTCCCCCTCCCTGGTGTGTGTGTGTGCGTGTCTCTCCTTGGTGTGACAGCCTGACCTGCAGTCTCATATATTCTGCCTCCCCAGGCTGCTGACACGTTCCTTCGGGTGTGCTGTCAGGACCTGCTCCCTGAGCTGAGGTGTTTGTGTGTGACAGAAAAGCAACGCTGATTTGATTCTCCTCTCCCTCCTGTCCGTGCAGTTCATTTATTGCATGGCTAACCTGATTAGTAGAGACAGCTCCAACACTGCACCCATCCCAGATCTGTACTGATCTTATCACAGAGCGAGGCCTAGCATCCTGGGCCCTACCAGTACCAGCACTGAGGTTTCTCTCTAGGCTGTTTCTCATAAGGAGCCAGGGCTGGGTTGAAGTTAATTTCAATTGGGCCAATTCAGTAAGTAAATTGTCATTCTGATTCAATAGTTAACTTCGTACGGCTGAAATCCTGCTAACGGGATCGATATGACAACAGCCAGTGGAAGTGCAGGGCGCCAAATTCAAACAATAGAAATCTCATAATTAAAATTCCTCAAACATACAAGTAATTTACACCATTTTAAAGATTTTAAAACTTTTAAAATCCCACCACAGTGTCCAATTTCAAAAAGGCTTTACGACAAAAGCATACCAAATGATTGTTAGGTCAGCAGCTAGTCACAGAAAAACACAGCCATTTTTCCAGCCAAAGAGAGGAGTCACAAAAAGCAGAAATAGAGATCAAATTAATCACTAACCTTTGATGATCTTCATCAGATGACACTCATAGGACTTAATGTTACACACTACATGTATGTTTTGTTCAATAAAGTTCATATTTCTATCCAAAAATCTGTTTACATTGGCGCGTTATGGTCAGTAATGTTTTGCTTCCAAACATCAGTGATTGTGCAGAAAGCCACAACAATTTACAGAAATACTCATCATAAATGTTGAAAATACAAGTGTTACACATGGAATTATAGATTCACTTCTCCTTAATGCAACTGTTGTGTCAGATTTCAAAAACAACTTTACGGAAAAAGCACACCATGCAATAATCTGAGTACGGCGCTCAGACACAAAAGTAAGCCATACAAATACACACCATGTTGTGGAGTCAACAGAAGTCAGAAATAGCGTTATAAATATTCACTTACCTTTGATCTTCATCAGAATGCACTCCCCGGAATCCCAGTTCCACAGTAAATATTTGTTTTGCCCCCCCCCCAGCCATAAGAAGTTAAAGGATACGTTTTCTTATTATAACCAAATAAAATAAAAATGCCTAAATGGCATGTTATAGAAGGGTTCAGACACCTTTTTTGTGATTTCACTTGTTATGTGATAAACATACCCCAAAACAGCGAAAACACTTTCTCAAAACACTTTCTCACCCTGGTTGTGCGTTACAGGGGCTCTGAAAAAACATGAACAACGGCTCCAAAAACACCCAAATACGTCCTTTTTGAAATGGAAAAGCCCTCAGTATAGTGATGCAGGTCTTTATAGGTTGTACACATGAAATTGTGTGAATCTTAACTTTATCCGCTACATTATATTCCTTTTTTTAGCGACTCGAGAGAAACCTGTCCATTCTACATGTAACTGCCAAAGGAAACACTTGAGTAAATGAGGGATATTGAAAGCATGTACTTCCACACAGGAATTTCCAGAAACTTGTAGAATCTATGCCAAGGCGCATTGAAGCTGTTCTGGTGAACCAACGCCCTAATAAGATACTTTATGTTGATGTTTCCTTTATTTTGCCAGGTTACACGCAGAATGGAACAACTGGATAGGGGAAACGTCTCAAGGAAATATACAGGGATGCAAACTAGTCACCTTTTTGGCTATTTTCGCTGTTTTTAATCCAAAATGGGTGAATTACGTGATTTGTGTAGATCAGATGAAAAACGGTTTTGGCAGGGGGAGGGGCTTTGGATCACTACTGGCTGTAAATGAACCAGTGATGCGCGTTTGGCGCCATACTGGCTGTATCCAAGGCTCAGCCAATCGTTCACATAACAGAATGCATCGTAGCAAGCGACTGAAGAGAGAAGAGACACCCAATTTGCTAGTTACATGATCAGCGCGAGCTCTGGAAAGACCGCAGAGAGTAGAAAGGCAGTTTGACAGTTACAGCAGCACGTCCCCTCAACGATAACGAAGAGGTAGGTGAGAAGCCTGACCACGGAAATTGGGGGTGAGGAAGCGTACTTCATGACCTGTAACGGAATATCAACTGGCATTTGGAAAGTTTGAGGTGAGGGAGAAAGTGTGGTGGAACAACTTGTTAGCATTTTTAAGTAGTGTTAGTTTGCTTGCTAGCTGGATCGAATTCTCTGTCTGCTAGTCAGAGAAATGTTGAGCAACATTAGTCAACTTAACTGATCAAATAATTTAGTTTACAGTATGAACATTAGCTAGCTAATGTTACATCAGATTAGTAACCTAACCAATTCACTGTAGTATGAACTGGTATACGACCCCTTGCCGTTTCTCAAGTTATTTACATTTACATTTACATTTAAGTCATTTAGCAGACGCTCTTATCCAGAGCGACTTACAAATTGGTGCATTCACCTTATGACATCCAGTGGAACAACCACTTTACAATAGTGCATCTAAATATTTTAAGGGGGGGGGGGGTGAGAAGGATTACTTTATCCTATCCTAGGTATTCCTTAAAGAGGTGGGGTTTCAGGTGTCTCCGGAAGGTGGTGATTGACTCCGCTGTCCTGGCGTCGTGAGGGAGTTTGTTCCACCATTGGTGAGCCAGAGCAGCGAACAGTTTTGACTGAGCTGAGCGGGAACTGTACTTCCTCAGTGGTAGGGAGGCGAGCAGGCCAGAGGTGGATGAACGCAGTTATAACGTGTTAATTGCTTACTGGACCCTGGCAAAGCTACGAATTAACTACTATCTGTGAAGTAATGTTTTCCCTCCAGTAGGTGGTTAATTTTCACAGCTGGAGCTGGAGCTAAAACTGGCTTAAGCTGGATGCCACTATAGAGGTGAAAGGAACAACACACACTTTCCCTCTTTCTCACTTGTTCAATACAGTGGATAAAAAGGGGTATGCCGGGCCTCCCGGGTGGCGCAGTGGTTAAGGGCGCTGTACTGCAGCGCCAGCTGTGCCATCAGAGACTCTGGGTTCGCGCCCAGGCTCTGTCGTAACCGGCTGCGACCGGGAGGTCCGTGGGGCGACGCACAATTGGCCTAGCGTCGTCCGGGTTAGGGAGGGCTTGGCCGGTAGGGATGTCCTTGTCTCATTACGCACCAGCAACTCCTGTGGCGGGCCGGGCGCAGTGCGCGCTAACCAAGGTTGCCAGGTGCACGGTGTTTCCTCCTGGCTTCCGGGTTGGATGCGCACTGTGTTAAGAAGCAGTGCGGCTTGGTTGGGTTGTGTATCGGAGCATGACTTTCAACCTTCGTCTCTCCCGAGCCCATACGGGAGTTGTAGCGATGAGACAAGATAGTAGCTACTAAAACAATTGGATACCACGAAATTGGGGAGAAAAAGGGGTAAAATTAAAAATTAAATAAAAAATTAAATGCCAGGTGTCTGAAAGAGATCAATTATGCCAGCAAAGGGTATTATGCTCTGCTGGCACATTGTAGAACAGATGTCCACAGGCAGAAAGTGTACAATGTAATGTGCAGTGTAGCCCAAAGATATTGCTTTTGTGTTGAACTTGACAGTAACACTTGTGTGTGAGTGAGGGGGATTGTTAAATTATTTACTCAGTGAATGTTATTTTTGCACAAATGTAGCCTTGTGCACTTGATCAATGTCTACTATGGTGGGCAAATATTTTGAGCAAAAATAGGCCTCTTTTGTTTCGTTATATTTCTACTTTAAGATGTGTTTCCCTCCCCCCAAGTGCAATATTTAGATGTGTGTGTGGTCACAAGTGATCTATTATAAAGGCTGTCATGGCTAACTGCAATGTTACTGTATTGTTTTTTTCTCAAGACCTTGAGTGTCATTTGCAGTAAAGTCTAGGCAACAAATGACATTGGATTGCTTTCTTTACATTTTTTAGCTGTGATTTATGTTGACATTAATTAACCACTTATTTTACACACGGACACTGATCATGTAAATCATATTCTTTGTTGTTTAATTAGTTAACCTGAATTTCCCCCGTGGGACATTTCTATAAGTGTCTGGACCCTTCTATAACATGCAATTTCCATGGTCTGTAAATTTGGTTGTAATAAGTAACTTTCCGTTGCAAATAAGTGGAATTTCTATTCCTGATTTGACTGAATGCATCAGGGATGTTGTGAGTCGTTAGTATCTGCACATTCAAGGGCCAATCATTCTAGTGATTTTATTTCTCTGCATTCAGGTCTCTCACTTTTCCCCTCCATTACCCCTCTCTCTCCATCCTTCCTGTTTTCTTCTATCTAGTCTCTCCCACCCTGTCTCTCTCTCCATCCTCCCTGTGTTTTCTTCCATCTAGTCTCTCCCACCCTGTCTCTCTCTCCATCCTCCCTGTTTTCTTCTATCTAGTCTCTCCCACCCTGTCTCTCTCTCCATCCTCCCTGTGTTTTCTTCTATCTAGTCTCTCCCACCCTGTCTCTCTCTCCATCCTTCCTGTGTTTTCTTCTATCTAGTCTCTCCCACCCTGTCTCTCTCTCCATCCTCCCTGTGTTTTCTTCTATCTAGTCTCTCCCACCCTGTCTCTCTCTCCATCCTCCCTGTGTTTTCTTCTATCTAGTCTCTCCCACCCTGTCTCTCTCTCCATCCTCCCTGTTTTCTTCTATCTAGTCTCTCCCACCCTGTATCTCTCTCCATCCTCCCTGTGTTTTCTTCTATCTAGTCTCTCCCACCCTGTCTCTCTCTCCATCCTCCCTGTGTTTTCTTCTATCTAGTCTCTCCCACCCTGTCTCTCTCTCCATCCTCCCTGTGTTTTCTTCTATCTAGTCTCTCCCACCCTGTCTCTCTCTCCATCCTCCCTGTGTTTTCTTCTATCTAGTCTCTCCCACCCTGTCTCTCTCTCCATCCTCCCTGTGTTTTCTTCTATCTAGTCTCTCCCACCCTGTCTCTCTCTCCATCCTCCCTGTGTTTTCTTCTATCTAGTCTCTCCCACCCTGTCTCTCTCTCATCCTCCCTGTGTTTTCTTCTATCTAGTCTCTCCCACCCTGTCTCTCTCTCATCCTCCCTTTGTTTTCTTCTATCTAGTCTCTCCCACCCTGTCTCTCTCTCATCCTCCCTGTGTTTTCTTCTATCTAGTCTCTCCCACCTTGTATCTCTCTCCATCCTCCCTGTGTTTTCTTCTATCTAGTCTCTCCCACCCTGTCTCTCTCACATCCTCCCTGTGTTTTCTTCTATTTAGTCTCTCCCACCCTGTCTCTCTCTCATCCTCCCTGTGTTTTCTTCTATCTAGTCTCTCCCACCCTGTCTCTCTCTCCATCCTCCCTGTGTTTTCTTCTATTTAGTCTCTCCCACCCTGTCTCTCTCTCATCCTCCCTGTGTTTTCTTCTATCTAGTCTCTCCCACCCTGTCTCTCTCTCCATCCTCCCTGTGTTTTCTTCTATTTAGTCTCTCCCACCCTGTCTCTCTCTCCATCCTCCCTGTGTTTTCTTCTATCTAGTCTCTCCCACCCTGTCTCTCTCTCCATCCTCCCTGTGTTTTCTTCTATCTAGTCTCTCCCACCCTGTCTCTCTCCATCCTCCCTGTGTTTTCTTCTATCTAGTCTCTCCCACCCTGTATCTCTCTCATCCTCCCTGTGTTTTCTTCTATCTAGTCTCTCCCACCCTGTATCTCTCTCCATCCTCCCTGTGTTTTCTTCTATCTATTCTCTCCCACCCTGTCTCTCTCTTTCCTTCCCTCTTCCCCTTTCACGGTAGTGCTCAGGATCATGTGAGGATCTCAAGGTTGTTTAGTGGTAATTGTGGCCATCCATTCTCCTCCACCAAGCTTGAAAGATGAGCCATTGGTCAGAGAGGCAGAGCTCAGAGGGTGGATGAGGTAATTTGTGAGCCGAGAGGAGCAGCATGGTCAGCCATACGTGTGTGTGTGTGTGTGTGTGTGTGTGTGTGTGTGTGTGTGTGTGTGTGTGTGTGTGTGTGTGTGTGTGTGTGTGTGTGTGTGTGTGTGTGTGTGTGTGTGTGTGTGTGTGTGTGTGTGTGTGTGTGTGTGTGTGTGTGTGTGTGTGTGTGTGTGCGTGCGCAAGTGGGTATCGGGAGGGATGCTGGTTTGTGTTGATGTGGAAGGCTGGATCTGATTGGACTGTGGAGACGGCAGACAGAACAGAGGGACCGGTACAGTGAGTAAAGGGTGTGCGGAACACTGGAGGTGTGAGGGGAGCTCTGATGATGTCTCTCTCTCATTCTTTCTCTGTATGTGTGTGTGCCACGGGTAGTGCAGACAGTGTGTCTAATGCCAAGGTGTCCCAAGGCCGGTACGGTGCAACAGATGGAGAGATGGAGTGACATGCGGTGATGCACATTACTCCTGGACCCTGGGCAGCAGAGGTGTCCGTCCAACCCCACACTGTGAGATGGAGACGGCAGGCATCACACCACCATCAATCCTCCACACTAACCAGCTCCACTCAGACCCACAGTACACAACAGACATCATCCATCTCACTCTACCAGATATAGACAGCCTTGTGTTTCTAACAGGGTCCCAACAGTCTAATTCTCGCTCCATTCCTCTCTATTTTCTCTCTCTCTCTCTCGGTCGAGTCTGTGCTTGTTTAACTGCATGTCTCAGGGATGTGATTCTTCCGGATTAATCCTGCATTCCGGATTACCTACCTAAAGTCGTGATCCATGCAGATCGGAGGGTGAGGGGATGGGTGCAGCCTGGCTTGAGATATTTATTGCTTGGTGTTTGGTGTTCTTTAAGTTTTTTTATTACAATATTTTTTCTCTCTCTCTTCCAAGAAGCAAACTCTGATTTTTCACAGCTAACTCCTCCTGTTTCACATTGTAAGAAATGTTGTTAAATCTGAGCTGGTGCACGAGTTGGCTGAGCGGCGGGCGCTTGTTTGATTGATTGACATAAAGACGAAAAAAATCATTGGCGTCTGGTGGTCTTATCACCTGCTGATGCGTAGGCTAGCTAAACACATTTCAACCAGTGAGGTGAATGTCAACAAATGGCTAACTCAGGTGAGTCAAATATATTGGTTTCTTTCTCTGTTTGTGTACTCTGTGTGAATATTAATCGGAAGAACAGTTCACCTACCATCGATCGCCTGAACTGAGGAAACAAGGAGTGGAATGGTAGCTAAAAAGACTGGTACTCAGACTACAGTAGCGATGAGCGGGTGAGCACTTTCTGTTGATGTTCTGTGTATGAAAGTGCATTCAAGACATGTTGGAAAGATGTCACTTCCCAGGTCCTTTCTGGTTGTGGTAACTTTAGAAAGCAGTTATTTTACTTTTCTTTATCAGACTGTCAATCCCTGGTGACTAAAAACGATGGGAGTAATTTAGTGAATTCAAAATCTTTGTTGAAAGACCCATAGGCCTAATTTTCCATCACTTCAGTCAAGCCCTGTTGGACTATCCACTCATAGAGAGATGAGAGCCTGTTGCCCTCCCCTCTCCCAAAGATTTAGGAAGTAGGGCTGTCCTGTTTCTCTGTTTCTTCCTGTCAATTTCTTATAAATGTCTTATCATGGTTCATGATTCACAATTCATGATATTCCATGCTAGATTGCATGACATGTCTGTTTCAGGGGTTTAAAAAGTGCTTCAGCTTCCAGATGGGGGAACCCCCCCCCCCCCTATCAGACCTGATGTCTGTGGGACAAAGTTGGCCTGACTCCCATTTAGAATATGCATCAGGGTTTTATCTCCTACTAGACTGTATAGGTGTCATGTAAGCAGCACTGTAACGTTGAGTCTGAACACGGCTGTGTTGTTGTGCATGCCGTCTCTCGGGGAGTGTGAACGATGCAGCTGTCAGTAGATCCATAGACATCTGAGAGCCACGTCATCGCCTGTCAGATGAAGAGTAATGGCAGCTTGGGAACTGGGAAAATATGCGCCCGGCGCTATTAATTTTAGTCTAATTAGAGTTAATCTAATGCCAGATTCTGCCTTAGAATCTCTGCATCAATACCGCAACTGACCCACTTTACTGCATGCGTGTCCTCTCCATCGTTCCAGCTTTGAGGTTAATGGGTAGACAACAGTTACGCTTATCTTAGTTTTGCCATCTGCTTGAATGCTGCTACTTACAATCAAGCTATGGAGCATCACATGTTCCATTTATTCAAAGCGCAATCGTGCTGTATTGTTGAAGCTTGCTATTCACTTATTCACTTAATTGTCGCACCTTTACAAATGATCTGAGGTTTCCCATCCGCTTCAGTGCCATTTCTCCCAGGGTATTATTGTAAGTGGTGTGTCATGATTGTTTTTAGTGTGCGGGACGAGTATGCAGCTAAATGCCAACTACTGTAGATGTGGCTTCGCTCAATCAGTCAGCCTGCCACCTCTGATTCCCCTGAGGAGCAGCATTTACAGCACAGCTTTCTCTCTCCCTCCCTCCGTCTCTCTCTCGCGCTCTACATCTCTCCAACTGTCTTGCGCTTGCTGGCTCTACCATATGCTATGTCTTTCTATGATATTTCTCTTTCCCTCCCTCTGTGAAGAGGCCTGGCAGGAACTGGCAGCAGCCCTCATTGTAAAGCCCAGTTGTTTTGGAGAGAGAGACTGAGAAACAGGGCTCAGAGAACGTCTCTCAGGGTTTATTCTGGGAGAGAGGGGCGTTGCAGCTCGGCAGGATAGCGCTGAGAACTCCACTTTGACAAGTGCAGCGGTTGTATTCATAATGAACTTCTGAGTCACACCAAGAGCTTAAGAGAGACACTTTAAACTGCCAGGGAACAGGTTTTATAAATAGGTTCAGCATTGGCTATTCACTTTCAATGGAAGAGCCCAGGCTCATCAAAGGTGATGTAGCAATGCTGGGAAGATGTCTGAAACGTTATGCGTATGCTAATTGTTTCTGATTAGATTAATCCTGCTCAAAGGTGTAGACTTCAGTAGGAATTACAGTGTATTTGGAAAGTATTCCACATTTTGTTACGTTACAGCCTTATTCTAAAATTGATCAAATTGTTTTTGCACACATTACCCAATAATTACAAAGCAAACTGAAATATCACATACTCAAGTACTTTACTCAGTACTTTGTTGAAGCACCTTTGGCAACGATTACAACCGTGTCTTCTTGGGTATGACCCTTCAAGCGTAGCACAACTGTATTTGGGGAGTTTATCCCATTCTTCTCTGCAGATCCTCTCAAGCTCTGTCAGGTTGTATGGGGAGCGTCTCTGCACAACTATTTTCAGCTCTCTCCAGAGGTGTTCGTTCGGGTTCAAGTCCGGGCTCTAGTGGGCTACTCAAGGACATTCAGAGACTTGTCCCGAAGCCACTCCTGCGTTGTCTTGGCTGTGTGCTTAGGGTTGTTGTCCTGTTGGAAGGGGAACCTTCGCCCCAGTCTGAGGTCCTGAGCGCTCTGGAATAGGTTTTCATCAAGGATCTCTTACTTTGCTCCGTTCATCTTTCCATAGATCCAGACTAGTCTCCCAGTCCCTGATGTTGTAAAACATCCCCACAGCATGATGCTGCCACCAACATGCTTCACCGTGGAGATGGTGCCAGGTTTCCTCCAGACATGACGCTTGGCATTCAGGCCAGAGAATCTTCTTTCTCATGGTCTGAGAGTCCTTTAGCTACCTTTTGGCAAACTCCAAGCGGGCTGTCATGTACCTTTTACTGAGGAGTGTCTTCTGTCTGGCCACTCTACCATAAAGGCCTGATTGGTGGAGTGCTGCAGCGATGGTTGTCCTTCTGGAAGGTTCTCCCATCTCCACAGAGGAACTCTGGAGCTCTGTCAGAGTGACCATCAGGTTCTTGGTCACCTCCCTGATCAAGGCCCTTCTCCCTTGAATGCTTAATTTGGCCGGGTGGCCAGCTTAGCGTCTTGGTGGTTCCAAACTTCTTCCATTTAAGAACGATGGAGGCCACTGTGTTCTTGGGGACCTTCAATGCTGCAGAAATCTTTTGGTACCGTTCCCCAGATCTGGGCCTTGACACAATCCTGTCTTGGCGCTCTACGGCAAATTCCTTTGACCTCATAGCTTGGTTTTTGCTCTTACATGCACTGCTAACTGTGCGACCTTATATAGACAGGTGTGTGCCTTTCCAAATCATGTCCACTCAATTGAATTTACCACAGCTGGACTCCAATCAAGTTGTAGAAACATCTCAAGGATTATAAATGGGAACAGTATGCACCTGAGCTCAATTTTGAGTCTCATAGCAAAGGATCTGAATACTTCTGTAAATAAGGTATTATATTTATTTTTTTGAAAATGCATTTGCAAACATTTCTAAACCTTTTTTCGCTTTGTCATTATTGGGTATTGTGTGTAGTTTAAGGAATTGTTTTCATTTAATCCATTTTAGAATAAGGCTGTAACATAACAAAATGTAGAAAAAGGGAAGGGTTCTGAATTCTTTCTGAATGCACTGTATCGTATACAACTGCAATATCTCAATGTATCAATCAAATTCCCTGAGTATGAGGACTCAATTCCTGTGAGGGATTTAATTGGTAGAAGACTAATACAGTATGCTGCTGCCCAGCTGTCTCCATCTGTGTGATTGGTTCTTATCTTTCACTAGCCTCTCTCCAATCAGGGCATACACGAGTGGCACAGAGAGATGGAAGTGGCTCTTAGGAGGAAATTGAAATTATATTAACTGAATGTGTGTGTAATGTGTGAATTAGGGATGTGAACCTTTAACATCACCCAAACTCTCATTTTATACACCAATGGTAACATGAAATTCTCCTACCTAATTTAAATAAGTAATGCCTTGTAACCAACATAGGAGAAGGCGTGTTTGCAGAGTGGCATGGTTTATATAGCTTGACAGCTACTCTACTGGTGTCAGAATTTTACTGTAGGGTGTCAGTAAATATAATTACAAGTTTACACTATTCGTAGCAAGGATATATGTGACCGACCGGCTTACGTAGCAAAATTTGATAGTTTATTTTTATTTTTACATTGGATAAAAGTAGACTCAGAGCTACAAGATTGTATATCATACACTACAGTTGAGAAACAAGTAATTTTGCTTTGAAAATTGATCAACTCGAAAACTCACTTTTGAGAAAATGGCCTTTGATTGTTTTGTTACTACAGTTGTGGCCAAACGTTTTGAGAATGACACAAATATTAATTTTCACAGTCTGTTGCCTCAGTTTGTATGATGGCAATTTGCATATACTCCAGAATGTTATGAAGAGTGATCAAATGAATTGCAATTAATTGCAAAGCTCCTCTTTACCATGCAAATGGGCTTCACAGGCAAGGATATTGCTGCCAGTAAGATTGCACCTAAATCAACCATTTATCAGATCATCAAGAACTTCAAGGAGAGCGGTTAAATTGTTTTGTAGAAGGCTTCAGGGCGCCCAAGAAAGTCCAGCAAGCGCCAGGACCGTCTCCTAAAGTTGATTCAGCTGCGGGATCGGGGCACCACCAGTACAGAGCTTGCTCAGGAATGGCAGCAGGCAGGTGTGAGTGCATCTGCACGCACAGTGAGGCGAAGACTTTTGGAGGATGGCCTGGTGTCAAAAAGGGCAGCAAAGAAGCCACTTCTCTCCAGGAAAAACATCAGGGACAGACTGATGTGCTGTAAAAGGTACAGGGATTGGACTGCTGGAGGACTGGGGTGAAGTCATTTTCTCTGATGTATCCCCTTTCTGATTGTTTGGGGCATCTGGGAAAAAAGCTTGTCCGGAGAAGACAAGGTGAGCGCTACCATCAGTCCTGTGTCATGCCAAAATTAAAGCATCCTGAGACCATTCATGTGTGGGGTTGCTTCTCAGCCAAGGGAGTGGGCTCACTCACGATTTTGCCTAAGAACACAGCCATGAATAAAGAATGGTACCAACACATCCTCCGAGAGCATTGTCTCCCAACCATCCAGGAACAGTTTGGTGATGAACAATGCCTTTTCCAGCATGATGGAGAACCTTGGCATAAGGCAAATGTGATGACTAAGTGGCCCGGGGAACAAAACATCAATATTTTGAGTCCATGGCCAGGAAACTCCCCAGACCTTAATCCCATTGGGAACTTGTGGTCACTCCTCAAAGAGGCAGGTGAATAAACAACAACCCTCAAATTCTGACAAATTCCAATCATTGATTATGCAAGAATGAGCTGCCATCAGTCAGGATGTGGCCCAGAAGTTAATTGACAGCATGCCAGGGCGGATTGCAGAAGTCTTGAAAAAGAAGGGTCAACGCTGCAAATATTGACTCTGCATCAACGTCATGTAATTGTCAATAAAAGCCTTTGACACTTATGAAACGCTTGTAATTATACTTCACTATTCCATAGTAACATCTGACAAAAATATATAGACACTGAAGCAGCAAACTTTGTGGAAATTAATGTGTCATTCTCAACCTTTGCCCACGACTGTACTAATGGAGAGCCCTTTTGTCTACACCCACTCAGCATCGTTCACACCCTCTTAAGCTCTAGCCCCACCCATCTCTTTAAGGATATTTAATATTTAAATTCTATCCGTTAGGGTAAAAACAAAAAAGCAATGTATCTCGATGTAATACCCCCCTGTCTGTTTGTACATTTGTTTTGTTCATAATAATAATAAAAAATAATCAGGCACCCAAGCTAACTTAATAACTACTTCCAGACACAAATGAGAGAACAGCTCACTGAACATTACTCGCCCTAGTAGAGCTGGTTAGGCTCTTATGTTATCCAGAGCATTGGTGACCGCAATTGTGCTGTCAGTTTGTAAATTGTAAACGTTTCGCTCCTGGTGCGTTCAAGCACACACTGGACGCTCTGGCCGAGTATTAGGGTTGATTCGAGCTAGCTGACCTCACAACAGCAGTCAAGCATACCTAGGATAGGATAAGTAATCCTTCTCACCCCCCCCCCTTTAAGATTTAGATGCACTATTGTAAAGTGACTGTTCCACTGGATGTCATAAGGTGAATGCACCAATTTGTAAGTCGCTCTGGTTAAGAGCGTCTGCTAAATGACTTAAATGTAAATGTAAGCACCCAAGCTAACTGGCTAACATTGGCTAGTTTGCTAGCTACTTCAAGACACATAATGAGAGAACACCCCACTCTGACCATTTTACTCGCCCTAGCAGAGCTGGTTATCCAGAGCGTTGGTGACTAACTGTGCTGCTGGCAACAATTGAATTAAGCTTTTTTTCCGATGTTTATGGACATCGGCCATATTCAACGGGTGTTGAGCATTCTTAAATTCACCAGTTATTCTGAGCTCTGGCACACTTGGCTGAGTCTTTTATTAAGACATGTAGCTAGCTAGCAAGCTAGGTAAACAATGAAATATGGATGCACGATATATCAATGAAAGTACCGGAATTGGACGATATTAGCTAAAAAATGCCAAAATAGGTATGTCTAGTTTAACGCCGATGTGGAAAACCGATGTCAAAGTTCACGTGCATACCTATTTAATGTAGGTTAAGGACGCTACGTAAAATGTTGCGCTACACGTGCAACACAGCATTCCTAACCTAGCCCACAATGTCTGCTGTGTGGGTCGAGCAGTCAAAAGGTCAAGCAGTCATTTGAAAGAGTAAGAAGATTTCAGCAAGACAACTCAAAGGCGAAATTCATTAAAACCTGTTAGGGCAAGGCGTTCCCCTCAGGGAACCCCCCCCGTTCAGCTGAAAAGGTGGAGCAGGGAATTCAAAAATATTATTTAGAAATATTTAACTTTCACACATGAACAAGTCCAATACCTCAAATGAAAGATAAACACCATGTTCATCTACCCATCATGTCAGATTTTTAAAATGTTTTACAGCGAAAACACAACATATATTTATGTTAGACCACCACCAAACCAAATAAAAAATGCAGCCATTTTTTCCAGCAAAAGATATAATCACAAAAGCAGGATTAGAAATAAAATGAATCACTAACCTCTTGAAAATCTTCATCAGATTACATGTTACACAGTACATTTATGTTTTGTTCGATAATATGCATTTTTATATCCACAAATCTCGTGGACGCCATGTTCAGAAATTCCTCCAAAATATCCGGAGGAATTATAGAAAGCTACGCCAGATAACATAAATACTCATCATAAACTGACTACAGATATATGTTCTACATATAATTAAAGATACACTGGTTCTTAATGCAACCGCTGTGTCAGATTTTTTTAAACGTTACGGAAAAAGGCTAACTTTGCAATAATCTGAGACAGACGTAACAATATTTCTCTGCCATGTTGGAGTCAACAGAAATACGAAATTACAACATAAATATTCCCTTTGATCTTTCATCAGAATGTAGTGCAAGGAGTCCTAGTTCCACAATAAATTGTTGTTTTGTTCCATAATGTCCAATACTAGTGTCCAAGTAGCTGCATTTGCTATCACTTTCAGCTCACGTGCCCAAAAACTGACTGCTGGTCCAAGATAACTTGCACGAAAACTTCCAAAAGATATATTCCAGGTCGAATAAACTGGTCAAACTAAGTACAGAATCAATCTTCAGGATGTTATTATCATATATATCCAATAACGTTCCAACCGGATCATTCGTTTTCATCTGGGGCCGATTGGAACAGCCGTAGCACCCACAGAGAAATGCGCCACAGCAAAATGGCATTCTGTTGCGACACTGATTATTTTCCCTCCCATTAGGTCAAAGTTCACAGCAAATGCTCCATTACACTTTCTACTGAATGAGGACATCTAGTGGAAGGCGTAGGAAGTGCTTCCAGATCCATATCTTGTTGGGAAAGGAGGGGGCGATGACGTCAACGTTGCCCCAACTTTCAGAATTTCAAAACTTGTTTGGAAGATTGCCTGCCCTATGAGTTCTGTTATACTCAGACATAATTCAAACAGTTTTAGAAACTTCAGAGTGTTTTCTATCCAATAGTAATAATAATATGCATACATTAGCAATCTAGGACAGAGTTTGATGCAGTTCTCTATGGGCACGCAATTCATCCAAAGTGAAAATACTGCCCCCTATCCTCATGAAGTTTTAAAGCCAAGATAATGGAATTCATTGCCCTTGACAATCAACCGTTCTCTGTCGTGGGTGATGTTGGTTTTCGTCGACTGGTCGAGTGCCGTAACACGCTACCAAGTGCGCAAATTTTCAGATGTTGCCCTACCAGAGTTGTACAGTAATAGCATCACTGCTATTGGCTTCGTGACATGCTATGGAACGCCGTTTTGAGTCTTTGTGTGTCATAAAAGATACACGTCAATTAACACTGAGGCATTATATAAGCTTTTAATTTGACACGTCAAATAACATAATAGAATGTAGTGTTTTCTGAATTTGCATGTGCAAGTCAAGCGCCACCACTACTATCTGTAGCACTGTCAATGCTGTACAAAAAAAGTCTGCAGACAAGCAAAAACTGGCCACGAACAATGTTTTTACAATACCACGTTGGTAATAGCTAGCTTTAGCTTGGTACCTAGCTGGCACCAATACAACCAGCCTGAAAAAATTATCATTATAAACTGCAATCATTTTCATTACTCGTAGTAATGATTTAGGAATCCTTATGAGTAAGTATTAGCTAGGTAGCCACTTGTTGTTCGCCTATTGAAATTGAACTTCAGTTTATGAAAATAAATAGCTAGCCAGCTACTGTTGCCCAAAACTAACGTTATAAGCAGACAGTTGGCTTCATCTGGCTAGTGAGGCTCAACCGGACAGGGTTATATATTGTGAAGCTAGCCACAATAAGGATTAGGCACAATAGTAGAATTTGCAGTTTGCCTAAAAGTACATCTTTGAGTAATGCAGAAGGTTACAATTGGTGGAATCCTGACATATTTAGACTAGATAATGTTAAACAAGGTTGGAATGTGAAGCAATGAAATGGGGTATCAGTCTACTCGGTGACACCCACAGAACTGTGAAAAGTTTACGCAAATGTTAGCGTTGTAACTCTTATCGCGTGACTGACTGTGTGAAATCACCCCTCAGTCAGCATATTGTGTGTATTTGCATTCATATTGCACTGTACATCTTTACCTAAGGATTGGGGATCAATGAAATGGAATATCAATCTACTCAATACCCAATATATTTTTTCCCAATGTCCTCCTCAGAGTTATCAGACTCCCAAAAATCCACACTATTGTTTTTCCTCTGGAATAGTGTTCAATACACATAGGTTGACAATAAATGTGTCTCGATTCAGTTGTTTCAGAGACCCGCACAACACTAATATTCTCTGGGTAGACTGATACCCCAGGTAATTGATCCAAAATCCATAGGTAAGGCTTTACTGTGAAATAAGTGTGTCCCCAATGCAATTCTAAAGTATAATACATCCAGTGTGATTTCAAGATTTTTTGTCAAATTAACAAATTGCCTTTTTGTTGATTTTTATATAACATTCCAACCTCGTTTAGCATGATCTATGCAATTATGGCATAATTCTACTATTTGTATTCATTTGCATCACTGTCAATGACATACTAACCGCAAAGTCCACTATTGTTTGCAATCCTTATTGTGGCTAGCTTCACATATATGGGTCCGACCATGATATCAAATAAGAACTCTCATAAATGAGTGTTATTTTAGATGATAACACCTAGCTATATAGTTAACGAGCTAACTATAGCTAATGAAACAGATTGTCGTTTTGCTATGTTTTTGGGGAAGAAAAATGTTTGCATCCATGAGCTAGCTAGCTTTTTTTATGACCAGGTGCGCGAGACAACTTTACCAGCATCACAGCATATGAATCGGTGTGTCATGAAATACGAGTGTTTAGTGTAGTAATAACTACATAAAAATTTATGAACGCGTTAAATTTTTATGTGGCGTGCAGTCATATTCAGGTCCTGATTGGTCAACAAGCTTATTTGACACCTCAGATAGTGTTATTTGACACGCAAAGACCCAAACAGCATTCCGTAGTATGAGAAATCCTGGTTGGGAATGAAACGAATGAACAAATGAACAACGAAACAGCACAGAAATTAAGTATGAAAGAAATATGTTTTGATTGTTTTACTGGTAATGGGGACATGCGTAAATGCCAACAAAATGTTTTTGCTCTGTGTGTGTTACCTTTTATTTAATTAGGCATGTCAGTTAAGAACAAATTCTTATTTACAATGACGGCCAAACCCGGACGACGCTGGGTCAATTATGCGCCACCCTATGGGACTCCCAATCACAGCCGAATGTGATACAGCCTGGATTCGAACCAGGGACTGTAGTGGTGCCTCTTGCACTGAGATGCAGTGCCTTAGATCGCTGCATGGGTGTGTGTGTGTAACTATTTAACTGCACTAGAATGCTTAGAAGGCCTCAACATTTTTTGGTGTGCGTTTTTTTTGGGGGGCAAGGAAAATATCGGATATTGGTATCGGCCAAAAATGTCATATCGGTGCATCACTATAATGAACCATAATCCCAACTCCTGATGTTACTACCCTGCATGAATTCGTACCTCAAACCATTTGCTTGACTAGTTATAGCCTAATGTTAGCTAGCTAACATTGAACCTGGTTGGTTAGCTAGCTAACATTGGGCTATAACTAGTCAAGCAAATGGTTTGAGGTACGAATAATTAGATCATACACGTAACGTTAGCTAGCGAGGCAGCCATCTAACGTTAGCTAGCTAACAGTACACTTTAACTTGAAATGAAACCACTTTCTCTCAATTAGAAACGTGTAATATCTGAAAATGTAGCTAGCTAGACTATTTTACACATCATCGATGGCCGCGTCTTCTGTCGGATGCCATGGTTGCCCTTAGTTTGAAGATGTAATCCGGAGACAGGTGTTTTTTTCTCCTTAGCTCCTTAGCTATCATCCTCGAATTCCACAGATTTTAAAACTCGTTCCTCCAGAAAGTGGAGAGAATACACGGAATGTCAGCTAGCCAACAGTACACTTTAACTTGACATAACATGCTGACCACACCGCTTGCGTGGATTAATTGTCAGAGTAGAGGATCTTGTGCTTTTCAGGTACAATAACAACCCAATGTTTATATCCCGGGACAAATTAGCTAGCAACAGTAAGCTAGCTAGCTAAATTGCTATAAATGTTTAATGCTTTCTGACCTGTCCCCAAATTAATATAATTGGTTCAGAGGTTTGTTTTGATATTTCAACTTCCTGATCATGTCTGGAGTGGGAGTACAAAATCAACATGCGCGCGATGGCGCATGCAAGTATGCGTCCGGTTTGGTCGGCATGTTAGGCTTATGCAGTTTTACTAAGCGATATAACATTTTTTAAAGCCGCGTTAGAGAGGATTACCTAGACATACTGACCACCTCAAAGAGACAGATGCTTGCTATATGGGGGACCAATCCAAACTCATCTCTCGGCATGTCCAGCCCTCATTATCTCAGCCAATCATGGCTAGCGGGACTTTTTCTGTGGCTAAACCAACTAGGCTTGTAATTTAACAATTTTATATGCATTTACGGATGGCATAAATGTTTAAGGCACATGAAAGTTCACATGTTCGAGAAGATATTTCTGCCCCAAAAAATGCATTTTGATTAAAAAAATATATTTACCTTCAAACGGCACTCTTGTGAAGTAGTGTCCCTTGACATACGCCTAGTTTCCTGTAATCGGTCACTTTTGTTTCCCCTTTCATCTGTGTCTGGTGTTAGCTAGTTATTGGCTAGCTAGGTATTCAGCAGGCATGGAACAAAAGGAGGGTAAGGGTCATTCAAATCTCTGACGCAGGTGTTCTGACAACAGTCAGTGCTGCTGTGAACCGCATCACAAGAGACATGCCAAACGGGAGTTGTGTAACAAAATGTATATTATTGATGCAATTTCAATGTTTGAGTTGCTTTGTGTATCACCATATTTTCGTAAAATGATTTTGTAACACTGCGTCCAAGTTTCTTGACACAGGCATTTCAAAGAGCTGTCAGTCAAGGCGAGCTCATAAATATAAGCTTCCCTGAATATAAGCTCCCCTCTTTACGAACTTGCTGGTACTTAGGCATGAGAGAATGTAATTCTTCTAACATTTTGAGCATTTCTATTCCACAAAAATATTATGGGTGATTTTTATTTTAGTAACAAAGGCTATTTTAGATGGGAATTAGAATGACGGACTGTTCGTGCGGGACCTTTTTAAGAAAAATTCCTGATAGGAATTTTTTTTTTTATACAAAAAATAAAATTCAGATGGCTTGCCTACACTATTTCTTCGCAAATGATGCAAGTGTGTGTTAAGTCTTCGGGATGTTGGTGTAGGATATCCTAGCCTATTGATGATAGGCCCTGCTTTACTGAAGTTGCAAGACATTGCAAGCCAAGAAATTCTGAAATGCGGTGTTCCATTGGGAGATGCATCTTTTGATTACCAATAGATAGGCCTAATGCACGGTTCTGACTCCGTCAGCCTGGTGGCCAACCTGCCTATACTGGGCCCCTCCCCTTGCTAGCTTGTTATGAAATATGCAAGTGTTCCTCGGAAGTACGGTCTCCTCCATTCCAAAAGTACTGAATCTTTGGAGTCGATTCCTAGTGGAAGATGTTTTCTTTCAACTAAATGTCTTGGTAAGTCATAGTTTTTAAAGAATTTTAGAGTACTTTTTTTCAAGGAGTGGTCTGCTTGAGGTGATTTGATTGACAGTTCAGGTTGTCTAGTAATGGACATTAGTCATGCTTCAGAAGCGGCATTCCTTTACAGAAGTAAAATGCCTGTTCAGTGGCACTTCAAAACTATCTCCAGAGAAGGTTTTGTGTTGGCGTTTAAAAAGCCGTAGTGTACCCTTACAGCCAAACAAACATGCCATAGCCGAGGCACTTTCAAGGGTGTATGACTGCAGTAGATATAACTTAATTGGCCCGGTCCTAGCGGTCTTACATAATTAATATGACCATTATTCTGCATTGTGAATTGATGTGGAATTGTATGATTTGTTCTTATTGTTTTAACGGAAAAACAATATAATTGGCATTTTTAAACATTTTCCATTTGCCACATCCCGTGTGTGTGTGGGAAAGATATCAACATGGAAAAACACTAACACTTTATTCATGGATAAAACTCTACATTTCAAACATCTGCGAAATCATTCCCCAGAGGGACTGATAAAGGGAGGGAAGGTCTCATGTCCTCCCACGGGATGCAATAAAGGACCATTCCAGGCCTGGGATATCAATTTATATTTGTTGTTCCAGGGGAGTGCCATGCATTATATTATTTCAACTCTCTCTCAACCACTACTAGTGTACAGGCTGACAGCAGCATCCTACTTTCCCCCTCACTACTCCTCCTCTGTCTCATGCACGGAGAATGTTATTCTCTGAGACGAATCCCCCGCCCTTCTGCTGACCACCTTGCTTTGATCTTGGGGCTCAGAGGACTTTGAAATCAGCATCATGCCTGGTCTGTGTGAGGTTTGACGTGTGGAGAGGAAGAGAAAGCGGGGGAAGGAAGAGTCAGCTGGAAAAGGCGATGTTCTGTAGAAATAGGGGTAGAGAAGTGGCATTAATGCGTCGGCTGGCTGCGTAGGGAAACACGCAGAGCATTTTAATGAGACATGGGGAGACGAGGTCCCAGCATGTCTCTCTCCATTCAAAGCCATGAATTAAGGATGGCTACATCAGCAGCATAGTACTCTGCTCCTCTGGGCTTTGGCTCGGCTGACTGGCTAGGAGATTCAACCAGTCTGTCTGAGAGATGCTGTGCTGGGCTATCCAACGTGTTCGGACAACATATTTCACTGTGCATGCATTAGTGTTGCACGGTACACTGGTACCACGTTAATATCACGGTACCAGAACATCAAGATGCTTATAATGCCATCATGTTTAGAATACCGTAGTACCATTTCATATGATAGCCTTCTACCACATGTTGAGGCCCTACCGATCTAAAAAAAAAAAACGCTGCCGCTTGTTTATTAGATGTTTATAAAATCTGTTTTGTTCATAAATTTAATTTGAACAAATGAAACTGCAACTAGTATATTGCATGCGCCAGTCCAATAATGTCCACTTCACTTTCATGCGCATAACACATGTTGTAGCTGTAATCAGCCAGCAGGCAGCCGCTTGCCCTTCCTGCCATTCCTCACCTGCTTCACTCCGTCTGCTCTTCCTACACCTCTATTCATCAATCCGTTTTTTAAAACGGAATTTAGCCGTGATGGCGAGTGGGGATGCAGACCCTGAGTCTTTTGTTGCATTTGATACATTGGTGCAGAGCGAGCAAAGTTGATACGTTGCATCATTTCATTCCCGGTATAACCAAGAGCACAGGCCAGTCTAAGTAGTTTTGAAAGTTTGCTGTCACACAGCTTCTAAGTACCAGAGAGGACAAATATAGCACATATTTGTGACAGGGATGCTTGTAGCTTTACAGTAAAAAAAAAACACGGCGTGTCTCTAGCTCAAACGATTAAAAAGATAGCCCCGGTAATATGAGTAATATCTTTCTTCCTGTGTGATTTGGCGTGCATTTTATATCATTTCACAAACCATGTCCGAGGCCGTTTTAAACTAATCCCGGTCGCTATTATTGGTTTCATAAAAAACAACGTTCAGTCATGTTAACTAGCTAGCTAACAATTTCATTGGCACAGGAAGAATGGGAAAGCGTCAGCTACTCATGAGATGTGCTTCTAAGGTATTATTCATATAGGCCAGGGGTGTCACTCGTTCCACGGAGGGCTTAGTGTATGTATGCTGGTTCTTGTTTCTTCCTTTCAATTAAGACCTAGACAATCTGGTGAGGGGAGTTCCTTACGAATTAGTGACCTTAATTTATCCATCAAGTACAAGGGGAGGAGTGAAAACCCGCAGACACTAGGCACTCCGTGGAATGAGTTAGATGTGATATAGGCCTAATAATGTAAGCCTAAAATACATTTAAAATATATATATTTCTGGTGATCCTTACATTCTGTTTGGTGCCTAGCAGTTGGGAGCAGTGTGTATGTGGTTGTGGGAGAGAGTGGTGTGTGTTAACTGAAGAGTTAAGGTTCAGTGTTTTCCCTTACTGCCACAATGACATGCAGATCGTTATTTATGTATACTGAACACAAATATAAACAAAGTGTTTCATGAGCTGAAATAAACGATCCCAAAAATGTTCTATATGCACAAAAAGCCTATTTCTCTAAAATGTTGTGGACAGTTTTGTTTACATCCCTTTTAGTGAGCATTTCTCCTTTGCCAAGATAATCCATACACCTGACAGGTGTGGCATATCAAGAAGCTGATGAAACAGCATGATCATTACACAGGTGTACCTTGTGCTGGGGACAATAGAAGGCTACTCTAAAGCGTGCCGTTTTGTCCCACAACACAATGCCCCAGTTGGAGTGTGCAATTTAAAAAACCTCTTCGCACCTTACTTTTTTGATAACTTCACGTAGGCCATCTGAAAAATTTACTGCAAACGGTTGCCTCTACATCCCTCAAACTAAATGCACCCTGACTAGAGTTTTCATTCAACAGTGAGTCATTATGTATTTTGTCTGCCTCCCAGTTTCAAGCAGGCAGTCTGTGTTATCAGTGATGCAGAGTGTTTACTAGTGTTGGGAGATGAAGGTTCTGATGGTTCCCCTGTGCTGCTCTGCCTCAGGGGGAGTGCCTCTCCTTTGATGTGATCTGACAGAGAGAGAGCCAGGACAGCGGCTCCCTACTGGCTCCCTACTCCCATCCACTGTATGTAGCTTTAGGACGGGGCAAAGAAATATCTTTCCACTAGGCCCTAAGATGGAGGAAATTACATATGCATAAGGAGTTTGGAGTAGGGTTGCACATTTTGGGGAATATTCAGTGGTGGAAACAGTGGGAATTAACTTCTTTGGCAGAGGGGCAGCATTTTCACTTTTGGATGAATAGCGTGCCCAGAGTGAACTGCCTCCTACTCAGTCCCAGATGCTAATACATGCATATTATTATTAGTATTGGATAGAAACCACTTGGAAGTTTCTAAAACTGTTTGAATGATGTCTGTGAGTATAACAGAACTCAAATGGCAGGCAAAAACCAGAGAAAAAAATCCAAACAGGAAGTGGGAAATCTGAGGTTTGTAGTTTTTGAACTCACCCCTATTGAATACCCCGTGGGATATTGGTTATGTTGCACTTCCCAAGGCTTCCACTAGATGTCAACTGTCTTTAGAACATTGTTTCAGGCTTCTCATGTGATGTGGGACCGGATGGGAGCTCTTTGAGTCATTGGTCTGCCTACGGCCTCATTCTCAGTCACGCGCTTTCACTTGAGAGGTAGCTGTCGTTCCATTGCTTTTCAACAGACAATGGAATTCTCCGGTTGGAACATTATTGAACTTTTACGATAAAAACATACTAAAGATTGATTCTATACTTAGTTTGACAAGTTTCTTCGACCTGTAATATAACTTTTTGAACGTTTTGTCCGTATGGACCAGATCGCGCATTTGGATTTGTTTACCAAACACCCTAACAAAAGAAGCTATTGGACATAAATGGACATAAATTATGGACATTATCGAACAAAACAAGCATTTATTGTGGAACTGTGATTCCTGGGAGTGCATTCTTATGAAGATCAGATCACCAAAGGTAAGTGAATATTTATAATGCCATTTATGAATAATGTTGCCTACCCAATATGGCGGACATTTCTCTGGCTGGTTTGAGCTCTGAGCACCATTCTCAGATTATGCTTTTTCCGTAAAGTAAAAAAAGAAATCTGACATATGTAACATGAAGTCCTATGAGTGTCATCTGATGAAGATCATCAAAGGTTAGTGATTCATTCTATCTCTATTTGTGCTTTTTGTGACTCCTCTCTGGCTGGAAAAATGGCTGGGTTATTCTGTGAGTTGGTGGAGACCTGACATAATCGTTTGTGGAGCTTTCGCTGTAAAGCATTTTTGAAGCAGACATTGTGGCTGGAATAATGAGAATTGTATCTTTAAAATGCCTAATACTTGTATGTTTGAGAAATTTGATTTATGAGATTTCTGTTGATTTGTATTTGGCGCCCTGCAATTTCATTGGCTGTTGGATACAGTTGAAGTCGGAAGTTTACATACACTTAGGTTGGAGTCATTAAAACTCGTTTTTCAACCACTCCACAAATTTCTTGTTAATTAACAAACTATAGTTTTGGCATGTCAGTTTGGACATCTACTTTGAACATGACACAAAAGTATTTTTCCAAGAATTGTTTAAAGACCGATTATTTCACTTATAATTCACTGTATCACAATTCCAGTGGGTCAGAAGTTCACATACACTTAGTTGACTGTGCCTTTCAAACAGCTTGGAATATTCCAGAAAAGGATGTCATGGCTTTAGAAGCTTCTGATGGGCTAATTGACATCATTTGAGTCAATTGGAGGTGTGGATGTATTTCAAGGCCTACCTTCAAACTCTGTTGCTCTTTGCTTGATATCATGGGAAAATCAAAGATATCAGCCAAGACCTCAGAATAAAAATAGTTGACTTCCAGAAGTCTGGTTGATTTTCCAAATGCCTGAAGGTACGACGTTCATCTGTACAAACAATAGTACGCAAGTATAAACACCATGGGACCACACAGCCGTCATACTGCTCAGGAAGGAGACGCATGCTGTCTCCTAGAGATGAACGTACTTTGGTGCGAAAAATGCAAATCAATCCCAAAACAACAGCAAAGGACCTTGTGAAGATGCTGGAGGAAACGGGCACAAAGTATCAAAATCCACAGTAAAATGAGTCCTATATCGACATAACTTGAAAGGCCACTCAGCAAGGAAGAAGCCATTGCTCCACAACCCCATAAAAAAGCTAGACTACGGTTTGCAACTGCACATGGGGACAAAGAGCGTACTTTTTGGAGAAACGTCCTCTGGTCTAATGAAACAAAAAATAGAACTGTTTGGCCATAATGACCATAGATATGTTTGGAGGAAAAAGGGGGAGGCTAGCAAGCCAAAGAACACCATCCCAACCGTGAAGCACAGGGGGTGGCAGCATTATGTTTTGGGGGTGCTTTGCTGCAGGAGGGACTGGTGAACTTCACAAAATGGATGGCATCATGAGGAGGGACAATTATATGGATATATTGAAGCAACATCTCAAGACATCAGTCAGGAAGTTAAAGCTTGGTCGCAAATGTGTCTTCCAAATGGACAATGACCCCAAGCATACTACCAAAGTTGCGGCAAAATGGCTTAAGGACAAGAAAGTGAAGGTATTGGAGTGGCCATCACAAAGCTATGTCCTCAATCCTATAGAAAAATGTGTGGGCAGAACTGAAAAAGCGGGTGCGAGCAAGGGTTCCTACAAACCTGACTCAGTTACACCAGCCCAGCTCTGTCAGGAGGAATGGGCAAAAATTCACCCAATTTATTGTGGGAAGATTGTGGGCGACTACCTGAAACGTTTTGACCCAAGTTAAACAATTTAAAGGCAATGCTACCAAATACTAATTGAGTGTATGTAAACTTCTGACCCACTGGGAATGTGATGAAAGAAATAAAAGTTGAAATAAATAATTCTCTCTACTATTATTCTGACATTTCACCTTCTTAAAATAAAGTGGTGATCCTAAGTGACCTAAAACAGGGAATTGTTACTAGGATTAAAACTTGTTAGGGATTAGCTCCCTTTGTTGGGATCAAATCAGCAGAAATTTCAAGAGCGCCACGTATAGTTTTTGATAAAACTCCAAAACTTTCATTAAAACACACATGCAAGGTACTGAATTAAAGCTACACTCGTTGTGAATCTAGCCACCAAGTCAGATTTGTAAAATGCTTTTCGGCAAAAGCATGAGAAGCTATTATCTGATAGCATGCACCCCCAAAGTATTGGAACGTCACCTAAAACAACAGATTTTGCGGTAGCCGGCGCTACCCAAAACGCAGAATTAAAATATAAATCATTCATTACCTTTTGATGAGCTTCTTTCTTGGCACTCCTATATATCCCATAAACATCACAATTGGGTCTTTTTCCCGATTAAATCCGTCATTGTATTTTTAAAATTACAAAAGTTGCCTATAAACTTTTACAAATCACTTCAAACTACTTTTCTAAACCAACTTTAGGTGTTAATAATCTATACAATTCATCACGGGGCGATCTGTATTCGATAGCAGCTAGTCTTGAAATCAGCGTCCATCTTTTCCATTTTAACAACATCCTGTGGAGAGACTAAAACAGGAAAGGCCAAAACGTCATACAAACTAGGATTAAGTCTGCTGGAAATGCCAGCACTGGCGACATCGTGTGGAAGCTGTAGGCATTTACAGGGCATCTTCATGTATTTGCAGTCGCCTTAAACAATACATTGACTGGCGGATTAATATATTTTTTTGTGTTTTTGGAGAACAGTTTTTCGAGGGATTTTTACTCCTAAACACGTTATGTTATAGCCACAGACACGATTTAACCAGTTTTAGAGACTTCGGAGTCTTTTCTATACACACCTACTTATCATTTGCATATACTATATTCCTGGCATGAGTAGCAGGACTTTGAAATGTTGCACGATTTTTAACAAAAAGCTGCGAAATTTCGCATGATCCATAACAGGTTTTAAATGTCAGGAATTGTGAAACTGAGTTTAAATGTATTTGGCTAAGGTGTTTGTAAACTTCCGACTTCAACTGTATTTGGGAATTCATGGAAATATGTGTGAATTAATATGAATACCATTTAAATGTAAATGTTTTTTTTGCATTGGATATATTTACCATATTATATGGAGACAAAAACAAATATTTTACTTTATCATAAGTAGGCATAATTGCAAATGATTAATTCCTTCCCCCCCCCAAATTTTTTGTTATGAATTGAACTTTAATTAAATAAGTTGACTCTTCACATGGGATGATTTTATTGAACAACAAAAGGAAGGGAATATTGAATAAACGTTTTCAACATACATCTGTAAAATTATAGTCTAGAACCTTAAGCTTTGGTTGTCTTTCTCTCAGACTTCCATGTCTTCTCCCTGGACCTCCTCAATGTCCACCTCTTGAACATCATCCTCTGAGGCCTCATTTTCACTGTCACTTTCTAACCTGGTTGAGGATGGCACGTTGTCAGGCTCAAACAGCCTTAAATTTGCCCAGATGGCCACCAATTATTCAAGCCTTGTATTGGTCAGCCTGTTGTGTTCTTTGGTGTGTGTGTTCCCAAACAAGGACCAGTTGCGCTCAGAGGCGGCTGATGTTGGTGGGATTTGGAGGATGGAGGGAACAAGGGAAAGAGCCTCAGATCCACAAAGTCCCTTCCACCAGGTGGCTGATGAGATATGTTGGCATGACTGCCATATTGCATCTCCATCCCAAAGCCCTTGCTTGGAAGTGTTCTTTGCCGGACTGCCAAGAACCTTGCCCTCATCCAGGCCAAGGTGGCGAGACACTGTCCTGATCACACCATAGGCCTTGTTGATCTCTTCACCAGACAGGATGCTCTTGCCAGCATACTTGGGGTCCAGCATGTATGCTGCGGCGTGTATGGGCTTCGGGCGGCAGTCTTCACGCTTTTTGATGTATTTCAGATCTGCAGTTTCCTCTGCTTGGAGCAACAGGGAAGTAGGCAGGGTAGTACAGATTTTTTCTCTTATATCTGCAAGCAGTCTGAACATCAGACAGGATGACATTGTCTTCCTCAATCCGTGCAATGGCTACTGCTATTGGTTTCAGGCTGCTTACCACTCTCCCAAAATACGTAATCTTGGAGGATCCTCTTGATGGGGCTGTCCATATCGGCAGACTGATATGGTCATTTCTTGGAGACCAAGAAGACTGTCAAACATGATGACAACACCACCCCAACGGGTGTTGCTGGGCAGCTTCAATGTGGGGCTCTTATTCCTCTCCCTTTGCTTGGTGAGGTAGACTGCTACTATAACTTGATGACCCTTCACTTACCTAGACATTTCCTTGGCTCTCTTGTAGAGTATATCCATTGGTTTCAGTGCCATGATGTCCTTGAGGAGCAGATTCAATGCATGAGCTGCACATCTAATGGGTGTGATGTGAGGGTAGGACCCCTCCTCCTCTTTAGACCAAGCAGCCTTTATGTTCGCAGCATTGTCTGTTACCAGTGCAAATACCTTCTGGTCCAAGGTCATTGACGACTTCCATCAGCTCATCTGCAATGTAGAGACCAGTGTATCTGTTGTCCCTCGTGTCTGCGCTCTTATAGAATACTGGTTGAGGGGTGTAGATGTAGTTAATTTTTCCTTGCCCACGAACATTCGACCACCCATCAGAGATGATTGCAATACAGTCTGCTTTCTCTATGATTTGCATGACCTTCACTTGAACTCTGTTGAACTCTGCAAACAGAAAATGAGTAGATAAAGAATGTCTGGTTGGAGGGGTGTATGCTGGGCGAAGAACATTCAGAAATCTCTTCCAATACACATAGCCTGCGAGCATCAACGGTAAACCAGTTGCATACACAGCTCGAGCAAGACACTCATCAGCATCTCTGACTTTCCTCCAATGAGTCAAAACAACTTCTGATTCCAGGAGACCATGAGCTGGTGCTATCAATAAGGCGCCTGATTCATAATTTTCACCTCGAATAGAAGTAGAGGGACTTTTGTCAGATGTTGGTTGTTGTGAGCGATGAGGGAACCTAGAATTGTTTTGTGTGTCCCACAAAAAAAAGGTCAGTTATAAGCTAACTTTTTGATGAATTTCAGCAAAATTCCCCAAATTCCAGGGCTTAACTTACCATGGAAAATGTCAGACCCTTTGCAACCCTAGTGTAGAGTATAGAGTTATTTTGTTAGCCTCTCCACCACCCACTCCGTTCCCTCCAAATAACAGGCCATTAAGTGAATGCATTCATCATTTTGAATGGAAGAGCGGAGAATAGCAATTGATCCTCAGTTTCCCAAAGTAGAAACTGATTTTTGTGTGTGTGTGTGTGTGTGTGTGTGCGTGTGTGTGTGTGTGTGTGTGTGTGTGTGTGTGTGTGTGTGTGTGTGTGTGTGTGTGTGTGTGTGTGTGTGTGTGTGTGTGTGTGTGTGTGTGTGTGTGTGTGTGCGTGCGTGCGTGCGTGCGTGCGTAATGTAGCGATGAGCCAACATGTTCGCTCCAGTTCAGAGCTGTCTCAACGGGGAGCCGTCTCTCTTTTTGTAGACTGGCATCATGCGTTTGACCCGACTCTCACGCTTGGCTGAAGGAGAGCTCTCATCTTTGGGAAAGGGGAGAAACCAGACGCACTCAGGGACCACTGCACCACTGCTCTCATCTCTACCTGAACAAAGACCACAGAGTCTCACTTGGCTTTCCTGTCTGCTTCTGGTGTTTTTGTGAGATTCCCATTTTTCTATTGTTATTTTAAGGGGGATTCTCAAATAAATGTTGGGTACCTGGTTTAGGTTTGCGATTCCAATTGTGTCTATGTCATGTACTGTTTGATAGTGTGGATATCCATTTACAGACGCACACAGGCATCTCACGCCGAGGCATCACGGTTTTCTCGCTCACTCTCCCCGCAGGCAGCCGCTGTGTACGCATCAAAGGAAAGCTTCATTTACCGTTTCCCTGCTTTCCCCTCCTCCTCGCACCACAATGACACATTTTCATTAAAGCTGTTGTTTCAAAAAAATAACTATTTGACGATCACTGCGGTTTACAAGCATGACTTTTATTGTATAATCAACACACTTTAATTTGTTTTATTCATTTCAGCACAGGAAAATCTTAAGCATGGATGTTTTGCCTGCTGAAGATTAGAGAAAGTTGCCCCTTCTCTCTCTCCCTCGCTCTCAATGCATTAACCCAGATTATCACTAATCTTCTTGGTAAAGCATCAGGCCTCGTTTGGTCATTTATTAAATACATACAGTCACTGGGGGAAGGCATCCCTGGGGCGGATATGGAGCAGGCCATCTCATCCTCCCCTCTTCCTATCCTTCCCTCCATCCTCTATCTATCTCTCAGGCCTACAGTACACTGACTGCAGCCTGCTGGCCTTTTCTGTCTATGCCATGTCATCCATACAGCTAAATCCGTCTTCTGTCTATGCCAGGGGTGTCAAAGTCAAATGGACGGAGGGCCAAATAAAAAATTTAGCTACAAGCCGAGGGCCGGACTGTTCGAATGTTCATTGAAATTTTTTTAAATGACGCATATAGTCTAGTGAACCTAATTGAACCTACTGAAAACCTAACAAATATATTCCAATATGATCAGATAAATAAAGCAATATTTTCTTATGGCTCTGTCAGTAATCTTTAATTTTCAACAGACACAAAAGACAAATTTCCTTTATATAAAAATCCCCATAACATGAACATTAAATGAAAGAAACCGGTATTCAAGGCACCATCAGTAGCCTATATTTTCTATTTTAGCAAAAGTGGGCTAAATTTACTTCAAAGAAAAAAACAATAATAGCAATTTTCTATCATCCACTCAACTGAAATATTTTTAAAATATAATTGGATTGAAATACAATAAAATAAAGTGCAAAAATCTATTAATCAAAAACAACACTTTGTTTAAGGAGAAGTAACATGCAGTGAAAACAAATATTAAACTTTAACTTTTAAACTTGAACTGAGTAAAAACTCTAAATATGTGATTGCACAGTAATGTTCACTTGTTTGAGGTTGAGGGTGATACTTGGTGGTGTCCCATCTTTTCCACAAGTTCATCAATGTTCGGGGTAAGGCTCTGAGCTGAGGAAATCCTCAGAATTGAGTGGTGTTCAGCAGTAAGTCGACTTCTGTGTGATGTTTTGTTCAAGTTCATCAAAGAAAACAGTTGTTCACACAGGTATGTGCTGCCAAACATAGACAACGTTTGAGCAGCCTGGATGCGCAGCTGGGGCATTGTGTCGGGGAGGAAACGGGCGAACTCCGCAGCACCCACTGCCGCACAGTTTGGTTTTAAATGCCTTCACTGTACTGTACATATCAGAGATGACACGATCCCGACCTGCAGCTGCAAGTTCATTGCATTCAGATGACTCGTAATGTCACACAGAAAAGCCATTTCACACAGAAACATTTCGTCTCGGAGTTGTGTTGTGTCTTTCCCTTTGCTGTCCAAGAACAGACAAATCTCCTCACGAAGCTCGAAACATCTTTGAAGCACCTTTCCCTGGCTTAGCCATCGCACCTCTGTGTGATAAGGCAAATCACCATGCTCCGTTTCTAACTCCGTCAGAAATGCCTTGAACTGGCGGTGATTCAAACCTTTGGCTCTGATAAAGTTAACTGTGCGCGTGATGATGCTCATTACATGCTCCATTTTCAAGGCTTTACCGCACAACGCTTCCTGGTGTATGATACAATGATAAGCTGTCAGCTCACCTGTCGCGTTTTCCTCTTGCATCTTTTCCCGTATCTTTGCCACCAGTCCGCTCCTGTGTCCACACATCGCAGGTTCTCCGTCGGAAAATCCCCCTCCGTAAATGGCCGGGCTGATTTAGCGATCTCTTCTGCCAAAATAAAACTGGCCTTGACAGCAGCCTGGCCTTGTGATTTGGCTTTTTTGAACAGAGCCTGTCGAGATTTGAGGCCTCGTTTTAATTCCTCTGCCTTTTGTAGCCTTTGTTCCATGTCCATATTCTTGTTTTTGTCCGCGTGTTTCGTTTCATAATGTCGTCTCAGATTATACTCTTTCAGTACCGCCACACTTTCTCCACACAGAAGACACACAGGTTTTCCAGCTACCTCCGTGAACAAATACTCCGACTCCCACCTTGTTTGAAACCCCCGGTTCTCAGTGTCCACCTTCCGTTTTGCCATTTTTGATGGGTATCTGAAAGTTAATTTTACTGTGATGCTGACAACTGCTGTGCCAATAAATATTGAAATGAAGCAGCCTACTGCTCGGTGCGTCACCGTTGCATTGTGGGAAATGTAGTATTGGTGCGTGTAAAAGATCTGCGGGCTGCCGGCTTGCTGCGGTCTGCGGGCCGGTTCTAATAACAAATCAAGATCATCCCAGGGGCCGTAAAAAACCTTCTCGCGGGCCGGATGTGGCCCGCGGGCCTTGACTCTGACATATGTGGTCTATGCCATGTCATCCATACAGCTAAATCCGTCTTCTGTCTATGCCATGTCATCCATACAGCTAAATCCATCTTCTGTCCATGCCATGTCATCCATACAGCTAAATCCATCTTCTGTCCATGCCATGTCATCTATACAGCTAAATCTGTCTTCTGTCCATGCCATGTCATCCATACAGCTAAATCCGTCTTCTGTCCATGCCATGTCATCTATACAGCTAAATCCGTCTTCTGTCCATGCCATGTCATCCATACAGCTAAATCCGTCTTCAGTCTATGCCATGTCATCCATACAGCTAAATCCGTCTTCTGTCTATGGCACGTCATCCATAAAGCTAAATCCGTCCTCTAATTAGGCATGCCTCTGGATTACCATCACACTCACTCAGGCTGGCTAGGCCACTCTGCCCAGCACTGCCAGCACCCTTTACACATACAGACACTGTATGTGCCAGACTGACAGAGCCAACTGGGCCAGTCCCCGGCCTGTAGGCCTGTCCGACATGGGCAGTTACAGGGAACGGCCCTGTGGTAACATCAAGCTGTGGCTCAGGTTAGCAATGCTGTTTGAGACTTCCTAGTATTAAAATATCTTTGTGACCGACCCTGTGGGGCAGGGGTTCCTAAACTTTTCCGGCCGAGACTCAAATGAAAAATTGACCGTCCTCCCGTGACCCAAATCGTCCTCCGACTCAAATTTAAGAAATTCTGTGCGATTCTAGATTTATTCTGGTAACTCGCAGCCCACCTTTCACATGCCCAGGGCCCACATTGGGTCCAGAGTTGAAGAAATCCTGCTGTGAATCCAGCACTTTAGATATTGGCGTATGGTCCCTCCAGCCTGTATCTAGCGGTAGCCAGAATAGCCCCCTCTCTGTGATGTGTGTTTAGCCAGTGAGCTGGTGTCCCTGGGATGTCCTGGGGGTGGTGGGGATAAAGACATTGTGTGGAGATGAAGAAATGTGTCTTTGCATGTCTTCATCCCATGGAGGTGGGCTTTACTCTGAGGCTCTGACTCCCCAACCTTTAGTAAAGCTCAGATTAAATACATCGTGCAGGAGGGGGCAACGCTTTCAATAGGTCAAGGTAATATCAAAGGGACTAGCTAGCCCACATACGGCCCATGGACCGGATCCGGCCTGCGAGCCAATTCAACACGGCCCCAGGGAGGTTTAAGTAAATTGTATTTGTTTTTTGGGGTGTTAAAGAAACACTCCAGGCAACACTTGAAAGTCGGAAACTAGATATAAAGTTTGAAAAAATTTGAATGGACCAATACGTTTTCAAATAACTGCCCTTTTTCTGTCTCGCAATTTGTTTTTGACGAACAAATCGGTCCCGGAAAAAATCTCTGCGCCCCTCACAAATGTTGAAAATCCCCATGTGGCCCTCGAGCCGAAATTATAGCCCACCACTGACTCGATCCTCATTCAGTCTTTTATATAGGATGTTTGCATAGTATTGCATTTGGAATAGAAACATCCATAATACAACAACAGAGCATATTTTCCTCACAGGGCATCTGTTGTTTTGTTTTCAATAAGTCATCTTTTAATTATCAAAGCCTCCAAATGAATTGTTTTTGTCACACTTATCGCTATTTATGATGGGTGAAGATTGCCTGCATCTATTCTTAGATCTAGAGCTGGTGTGTGTGTGTGTGTGTGTGTGTGTGTGTGTGTGTGTGTGTGTGTGTGTGTGTGTGTGTGTGTGTGTGTGTGTGTGTGTGTGTGTGTGTGTGTGTGTGTGTGTGTGTGTGTGTGTGTGTGTGTGTGATTTTTCATCAGACTTCTAGCTGTGTGTGAGCTGTAGGATGCTCCACCTGAGAGGCCTTGTCACTGTCGCCAACAGATGAGCCCTGATACCTTCCATCATTATTTATCTCTCCATCACGCTCCATCCTTATCTCATCTGTCTTCTGAATGACGACCTCTGCTGCCAGAGGACCTGGCCCTAGCCACTGATTTTTAGTGTGTGTGTGTGCTTGAGCATTTGCGAGGAGGAAGGCAGGAAAAAGTCTGTTTGATTGTGAGTTACACGTATGACCCGTGTGTGTAGCGCTGGGCGACTATAACGATTTAATTCAAATGAGTTTTTGCGCGATATTCCAAATACCTATATTGCAAGAATCAAGTCTTTTTTTAGTTGTTGTTTTTATTCGTTTTTATTAGCCTTCCCATTTACACCCGAGATCTGTGTGTATATATAATGACAAGATGCTCATGTCTCCATCCTAACAATGGGAGCTGTCTCAAAGGCGGGAAGGCCGGCGACAAGCTTAGGTCCAAAAGAAGCCCATAGAAGCAGATTGGGCTCTTTTTTTTTACAGATTTTGGTGAGAGTGAAACCTCTTCCTTCGCTGCTTACTCTCGGTTTACACACACACACACACACACACACACACACACACACACACACACACACACACACACACACACACACACACACACACACACACACACACACACACACACACACACACACACACACACACACACACACACACACACACACACACACACACTAAGCCCCTCCCCCTGCATCTCACAAAGATGATATATCACATCTCACTGACGAGCAATTTCAACTCGCTATTTGCATTTGATGTTTGGTCCAACAGAATCGGTCGTATGCACACTGAAACACGTTGAGACATCATTTTATTTTAATAGAGAAGTTAACCTACCTAACGATACCCTTTTTATGTCTCAACAGCTCAAATTGTGGGCAGACCAGACACTACTAAAACAGGAGTATCAATGAACATTGATTCTGGAAAATAAATGCTGAGTTTGTCGCAAGAGGCATTGATGTACCACATATCGCTAGCAGCATTTTAGCCAAAGACTGTTATACTAGCTGTTTAGTCTCTTTGTATAAATGTGCAATAAGCATACAACTATTGTATAAGGACTTGACAACTCGTTCTCATTCTGAGAAACAAGGTAGGCCACTTGATTTCAACATCCGAACAAAGTTGGCAGGCTAGCACGCTGTTTAAAACAGTTGGAGACAGACAGAACGGTGTGTTCATCACAATTCAACTGTTCTACCAAGTTAGCTAGCATTGGCTAAACTTGAAATATAAAGATTAGCTGGCTACTCACTAGCACGTGGGCTTGTGCTTGAGAGATTGTTCATGAGACCAGTGTTATTTCTATAATGACTGCTACAAGTATTGAATCTGCATTATGCGTGGCTCTGGTTAAATTTGTAACAAAAAGGTAATTTTCATAGACTTGAAAGCCAGATCAGCGGTTATTGCAATAAAGCAGGTTAAACTATTTAAATAAAATTATGGAATTATTAGTGGGTCTTATGGTTGTGGAAGTCTTCTATTTAGCCTAGGTACAATTTCACAAGCCCTGATTTCATTAGATTATTGCTGACTGTTTGAAATGCAGTGTATTTGACCTTTAGTTGCACAACGAAGCTTATTTAGAGAGAACAAGAAAATATATATTTATCTCATGAATCACCCATAAATAAATAGAAATTGAGTTGATTTTTAGGCCATATCGTCCAGACCGACGTGTGCACGTTCATGTTATTATTACATGTATGAACTATGTGTGCTTGGTCATGTTATAAAAAGCCCGATCACATGCGACGTGTGCGGCTGACTGTCATGGCAGCATTCATCTTCAGATCAGTAGACTCCGGTATATCTGTACTCAGGTCATCAGACAGCGGTTTCCAAAGGGGGAAACATTTCACCCCTCAGCGACTCTATCCTCTGGCATTGTCATTCAGCTACACACACCACAATAGGAATGTCCTTGTTTGTATAATTGCTTCTCAAGTAGCTTTGTCTCTGAGTGAGGGAAAATTTGAATAGACTGTCATGCCCTGTGGTTTTGGGAAAAGATTGTCGTGTTTTCTTCAAGCGGGTTGGGATTAGTGGTAATTTGGAGAATACTCCAGGATGTGATTTGACAGAACTGTCAGTGTCTTCTGTCTTCCCATTGAGAATTATTGCTGTGACTGCATTGGGCCAGTAATCAAAAGGTTGCTGGTTCGAATACCAGCACCGACAAGGTGTAAAATCTGTCGCTGTGCCCTTGAGCAAGGCACTTGAACCTAATTGTTCCACATGCGCTGGGAAATGGTGAACATGGCCGTGTCCCCACTCCCTGCAGGTGTCTCAGGGGGAGTTGGGAGGTAACATATTTCTATTACACATCGCTCACTCTCCTTTTTTCTGTCTCTGTCGGCTCTGTCCCTCACCAGGGTCCAGTACTGCTATCATGGCCTTTCCTTTATATCAGCAGACTTACAAGTTTTCTAGTGTTTTCTCAGTATGTGTACTCAGAATCACAAATGCTAGGCCTAATTGAATGTACCCACATGTGGCTATTAATATTTAGAAGGAGGATGAGAGTACATTTTCTGTGAAATAATAAGTGCCTCAACGTGTGTGTGTGTGTGTGTGTGTGTGTGTGTGTGTGTGTGTGTGTGTGTGTGTGTGTGTGTGTGTGTGTGTGTGTGTGTGTGTGTGTGTGTGTGTGTGTGTGTGTGTGTGTGTGTGTGTGTGTGTGTGTGTGTGTGTGTGTGTGTGTGTGTGTGTGTGTGTCAGGTTAGAGTGGTGTGTGAGAGGGAGAAGAAGAGACGTAATTGGGATGTTTGGGTTGTCAGGTTTGGCCTTTAAGAAGAGAGACCGTGGGGGATGGATAGAGGGGTTGGGGGGGTGTAAGGGTCAAGAGAATATAGAGCATTGGGGACAAAGAGGGGGGTGGACTGCCAACAGTCAATAAAGGAGGACCCTGGGGCCAGGAGTTCAGAGGTCACCCATTTTGTTGTGTCTGCTTGAAGATATTTGGGGTGTCTGGCGGCAGCGTGGAAGCAAGGGTGTAATGACGAGCATGAGGCAACCGAGTGGTAATAGGCTGGACAGGAGTGTGTGTGTGTGTGTGCGTGCGTGCGTGCGTGCGCCTCTGTGGGTGTCAGTGGCGAGTGAGGCTACAGATACCTGCCAGAACAACTAGCTCTGGGTGTCTCTATCGCTATATAATTGAGCAGACATGTTGAAAGCTGGCAGCTCCTTCCACAGGCATCCGGGCTACCATTAAAACCCAGAGACACCGTCGTCATCATACTGCCTCTCTCTCAGCTACAGACGGACAGTACAGTCACCCAAAGGGCAACTGAAGCTAAAATGGCATCTAAACTCATCCTACTCTATCCCCGGCACTGCTTCTGACACACACACAATGCATAGTTTCTTTCTTTAAAAAAAATACCTCTACAACCTGGAGGTAGCAGGTAAAGGGAGAATTCAGTTGAGGATGTGACTGGTATTGGCCACCCCCAGCTGTTTTAAGTGGCTATGTGTAGTGTAAACACGCACGCAAATCAGTGGCTAGGGCCAGGTCCTCTGACAGCAGAGGTCATTTAGAAGAAAGATGAGAAGGATGGAGAGAGAGATAAATAATGATGGAAGGTATCAGGGCTCATCTGTTGGCATTTTCCGAGCAGTACATCTGCCCAGCAAGAAAGTGACTTGAGTTGTTTCTTTCTCAATTTCTATCTTTGTTTGAAATCAGCAAGTACACATCCTCTTTTCCTTTGAACATTTCCTGTTCTTCATTTTTTACTTATTTGTCCCTGTTCCCTTGGGTTTCTCTTTTCTGCTGCTTTCGTCATGCTCCCTCTCTCTCTTTGTCATCATTCCCTCCCTCTGTCATGTTACCCTCTTCTCTCCTTTCCATTCTGCCTTGGGCCAAAGGCTTGACAATATATAAACGTTACCGGGTAAATATATGAACAAAACGGGTTCCGCCACAGTTCAAGTAGGTGCCCCTCTTTCTTTCTTTTCTATTGAGCGTATGCACTATTTACAGCTACCCTCAATAAATAACAAACGCTAACATGCCTTAATCTGTTACTTGACCTTTGCTTAATTCCCCATTTGAAATGTAGAGTTAGTCGGCCTACATTCTCATCTTCCTTGTCATCAGGCTGGATTCGGGGGAAACATGTTTACCAACCTTCCTAAATGACTACGTTCTTGGCTTGTAGAATGTGATATTTTGTAACAGTGAGACTATTTCTGTACAGTGCGTATTCGTGGATGTTTGGTTCTCAGTCAGTTGATTTGTAGTGCAGCTGGACCAGAGGGACGATCTTCAGGGACAACTGTCCTGTTTGATAGAATGGATACGCAACACATCTTATTTTGTCCTGTTTGAATCTGCTCACACTGACTGAATGCATCTGCCTCTGTTCTTTGTTGAAGAGAACGATCCCATCGTCAGCTCTATACAAGTACAGTGTGAAATAACAGAATGGTTTATTAGTGGGAAAGGATGCAGCCTTGAGATCGGAACATGGTTTCTCTTTCAAAGCCAGTCCTTTAAAGCCAGTTCTAGCGTTCTCTCTCATCCTCCCCCTCTATATTATTGTGTGATAAAGTGCCTCTGAAAGGCCGACTCATTCTTAGGGGATCTGAGCAGATTTCTCATGCGTCATCTCCTGTTTCCTATGAGGGTAGAGCTGTTGACTGGTGGTGCTACATGTTTGCTCCTATTCCTCCCAGACCAGGCTACTAAATGCAAGGCTTTTAGCTCCAACAACACCAGCCCTGACATACACAGACAGGAGGATAGAATCGATCCATGTCTCCCTTACTCTCTTTGCCCCTCCCACGGTCCCTGTCTCTCTCAACCGCCTTTTTTTGTGTCCTCCCTCCTATTGCTTCCTCCCTCTTTCTTTGCCCATCTGCAGCTCTACCCCTCTCTCTTTCTCTGGGGTGTGTATTAGAGGTCGAACAAATAATCAGAATGGCCGATTAATTAGGGCTGATTTCAAGTTTTCATAACAATCGGAAATCTGTATTTTTTTGGTGCCAATTTTGCCGTTTAAAAAACAAAACCTTTTATTTAACTAGGCAAGTCAGTTAATTAAGAACAATGATGGCCTAGGAACGGTGGGTTAACTGCCTTGTTCAGGGGAATGATGACAGATTTTCACCTTGTCAGCTCGGGGGACCAATCTTGCAACCTTACAGTTAACTAGACCAACGATCTCTCATTGCACTCCACGAGGTGCCTGCCTGTTACGCGAATGCAGTAGAAGCCAAGATAAGTTGCTCGCTAGCATTAAACTGATCTTGTAAAAAAAAACAATCAATCAATCATAATCACTAGTTAACTACACATGGTTGATGATATTTCTAGTTTATCTAGCATGTCCTGTGTTGCATATAATCGATGCAATGCAGGGGGATGATTTAACAAAAGCGCATTTGTGAAAAAAGCACAATCGTTGGACAACTGTACCTAACCATAAACACCAATGCCTTTCTTAAAATCAATACACAGAAGTATATATTTTTAAACCTGCATATTTAGCTAAAAGAAATCCAGGTTAGCAGGCAATATTAACCAGGTGAAATTGTGTCATTTCACGCAGAGTCAGGGTATATGCAACAGTTTGGGCAGCCTGGCTCATTGCGAACTAATTTGCCAGAATTTTACGTAATTATGACATAACATTGAAGGTTGTGCAATGTAACAAGAATATTTAGACTTAGGGATGCCACCCGTTAGATAAAATACCGAACGGTTCCGTATTTCACTGAAAGAATAAACGTTTTGTTTTCGAAATGATAGTTTCCGGATTTGACCATATTAATGACTAAATGCTCGTATTTCTGTGTGTAATTATATTATAATTAAGTCTTATGATTTGATAGAGCAGTCTGACTGAGCGATGGTAGGTAGCAGCAGGCTCATAAGCATTCATTCAAACAGCGCTTTTGTGCGTTTTGCCAGCAGCTCTTCGCAAGCACAGCGCTGTTTATGACTTCAAGCCTATCGGCCTGGCTGGTGTAACCAATGTGAAATGGCTAGCTAGTTAGCTGGGTGGTAGCGTTTCAAACATCACTCGCTCTGAGACTTGGAGTAGTTACTGACGACTAACTTTTTTCCTCACCGTCCCGAAGTGAAAATTCAACTGTTCCAAACTGAACTTGAATGGTCCCAAAAATTAAAATACTTTTAATTTTTTATTTAAAAAATGTATATGCCAACATGGGTCTAGGTCATTTGCAGTGCTTTTAAAGTAATTGGTGTATTTCTGAGATACACACTCTACAGTCTATATTACATAAACTTAATTTGTAAAACCGTTTTGTCTCTTAATGAAAATAAGCAAACATCCATTACATTTATTAATTATAATTTATTAATTGAACATGCTAACCACATGTATACAATATATTTTTTTTATTTAACGTTTATTTTACCAGGTAGGCTAGTTGAGAACAAGTTCTCATTTACAACTGCAACCTGGCCAAGATAAAGCATAGCAGTGTGAATAGACAACAACACAGAGTTACACATGGAGTAAACAATAAACAAGTCAATAACACAGTAGAAAAAAAAGAGTCTATATACATTGTGTGCAAAAGGCATGAGGAGGTAGGCGAATAATTACAATTTAGCAGATTAACACTGAGGTGATAAATGATCAGATGGTCATGTACAGGTAGAGATACTGGTGTGCAAAAAAGCAGAAAAGTAAATAAATAAAAACAGTATGGGAATGAGGTAGGTAAATTGGGTGGGCTATTTACCGATGGACTATGTACAGCTGCAGCGATCGGTTAGCTGCTCAGATAGCAGATGTTTAAAGTTGGTGAGGGAGATAAAACTTCAGCGATTTTTGCAATACGTTCCAGTCACAGGCAGCAGAGAACTGGAAGGAAAGGCGGCCAAATTAGGTGTTGGCTTTAGGGATGATCAGTGAGATGCACCTGCTGGAGCGCGTGCTACGGGTGGGTGTTGCCATCATGACCAGTGACCTGAGATAAGGCGGAGCTTTACCTAGCATGGACTTGTAGATCGCCTGGAGCCAGTGGGTGACGAATATGTAGCGAGGGCCAGCCGACTAGAGCATACAGATCGCAGTGGTGGGTAGTATAAGGTGCTTTAGTAACAAAATGGATGGCACTGTGATAAACTGCATCCAGTTTGCTGAGTAGAGTATTGGAAGCTATTTTGTAGATGACATCGCCGAAGTCGAGAATCGGTAGGATAGTCAGTTTTACTAGGGTAAGTTTGACGGCGTGAGTGAAGGAGGCTTTGTTGCGGAATAGAAAGCCGACTCTAGATTTGATTTTAGATTGGGGATGTTTGATATGAGTCTGGAAGGAGTGTTTACAGTCTAGCCAGACACCTAGGTACTTATAGATGTCCACATATTCTAAGTTTGAATCATCCAGGGTGGTGATGCTAGTCGGGCGTGCGGGTGCAGGCAGTGAATGGTTGAAAAGCATGCATTTGGTTTTACTAGCGTTTAAGAGCAGTTGGAGGCCACGGAAGGAGTGTTGTATGGCATTGAAGCTCGTTTGGAGGTTAGATAGCACAGTGTCCAAGGAAGGGCCAGAAGTATACAGAATGGTGTCGTCTGCGTAGAGGTGGATCAGGGAATCGCCCGCAGCAAGAGCAACATCATTGATATATACAGAGAAAAGAGTCGGTCCAGGAATTGAACCCTGTGGCACCCCCATAGAGACTGCCAGAGGACCGGACAACATGTCCTCCGATTTTACACACTGTCTGCAAAGTAGTTGGTGAACCAGGCAAGGCAGTCATTAGAAAAACCGAGGCTACTGAGTCTGCCTATAAGAATATGGTGATTGACAGAGTCGAAAGCCTTGGGCAGGTCGATGAAGACGGCTGCACAGTACTGTCTTTTATCGATGGCGGTTATGATATCGTTTAGTACCTTGAGCGTGGCTGAGGTGCACCCGTGACCGGCTCGGAAACCAGATTGCACAGCGGAGAAGGTACGGTGGGATTCGAGATGGTCAGTGATCTGTTTGTTGACTTGGCTTTCGAAGACCTTAGATAGGCAGGGCAGGATGGATATAGGTCTGTAACAGTTTGGGTCCAGGGTGTCTCCCCCTTTGAAGAGAGGGATGACTGCGGCAGCTTTCCAATCCTTGGGGATCTCAGACGATATGAAAGAGAGGTTGAACAGGCTGGTAAATAGGGGTTGCGACAATGGCGGCGGATAGTTTCAGAAATAGAGGGTCCAGATTATGAAGACCAGCTGATTCTTACGGGTCCCGGTTTTGCAGCTCTTTCAGAACATCTGCTATCTGGATTTGGTTAAAGGAGACGCTGGGAGGCTTGGGCGAGTAGCTGTGGGGGGGGGGGAGTTGTTGGCCGAGGTTGGAGTAGCCAGGAGGTAGGCATGGCCAGCCATTGAGAAATGCTTGTTGAAGTTTTCGATTACCGTGGATTTATCGGTGGTGACAGTGTTACCTAGCCTCAGTGCAGTGGGCAGCTGGGAGGAGGTGCTCTTGTTCTCCATGGACTTTACAGTGTCCCAGAACTTTTTGGAGTTAGAGCTACAGGATGCAAATTTCTGCTTGAAAAAGCTGGCCTTTGCTTTCCTGACTGACTGCGGGTATTGGTTCCTGAGGGCAGTCAGGTCTGCATATCTGGGCTATATCTGTTCTTAGTTCTGCATTTTTTGATGGTGAGGAAGTTACTTTTAAAGAATGACCAGGCAGGTCAATTAGAAAGGCCTGCTTGGAGAGGTGTTTTAGGGAGCGTTTGACAGTGATGAGGGGTGGTCGTTTGACTGCGGACCCGTAGCGGATACAGGCAATGAGGCAGTGATGTATTTGGAGGGCCAGTTGGTCTAGATGACGTCTATGAAGGTGCCCTTGTTTACATTTACATTTAAGTCATTTAGCAGATTTTTACAGATGTAGGTTTGTACCTGGTGGGTTCCTTGATGATTTGTGTGAGATTGAGGACATCTAGCTTAGATTGTAGGACTGCCGGGGTGTTAAGCATATCCCAGTTTAGGTCACCTAACAGAATAAACTCTGAAGCTAGATGGGGGGCGATCAAAGAGAGAACAATATTATTGTGAACTGGTTACTGAATAAACCTAAGTTAGACATTTCAATCCACCACCAGCTGCCCCATTAAACAACATAACACAACAATATACAAAGAAGAAAGTGTGTGTGTTACCCAGCTTTCACTTTCTCTGCTTCACCCTCCCTCTTCAGTCAGTGAATAATGGTCGCCTTGACCTTTTTCAGTACCACCACTTGCTAACGGCCAGGGTCTAAAATGTACTTTTTGGTACACAGCCACTGTGTGGCAGGTAGATTTAAAATTCTACCAGCCGCTCAGATTTTTTACCAGCCAAAATATTTCTCTTGCTTAAATTACAACAATAAAACACCAAAAAATGGATGATCATGCTTTTGTAATGTTTCTAAACCAATAATTGTGTTACTAGTAAGAAGTAATGTGGTATAATTGTTTAATTACATTTTTTGTGACCTGAGTCTTTTAATCCCCTTGTTCTGGTCGAATTGAACCGGTAAATTTTCTCCGAAAAATTTATTTAATTTAATCTGATTGTCATAAGGTTCCATGACTTTATCCACACAGGGCATCTGAACACACAAAATACATTTTGATGATTTTCATTATATTTTGGGTGTTTTTGTTTAACTATTGTACACCTGTGGTGTTCCCGGTCAAAAATGACCAGTCATTAGAAATGAATGGGTGAGACTACAATTAGTGTATAAAATTGAGTTCAGGCACATGCCCAGACCTCCACATGCATGTGTGTTCTTTGAACACTTACTCACACACACACACACACACACACACACACACACACACACACACACACACACACACACACACACACACACACACACACACACACACACACACACACACACACACACACACACACACACACACACACACACACACACACTTTGTGCTACTGCCCGAAGAAAAACAAGTAAGTGCTCCTGATGACAACCCTGCACAGGGATGTTGCTGTGACTACCAGGGAGCCCAACGCTGTCCTGGATTACAACAGAGGGGGAGTTGACAACCTTGATAAGGTATGTTACTTTGTATCTTTCAAGTCTCGTGTACTTTTTTTTTCTATTACCAGATTGTTTTATCTGCACCATAAAAATATGACATGCTGTTGTTTGGTGAAATGCTCATTGAATTTGTGAACAATATGGAGTCAATTATATTCATTTGAATATGTAAATAGGTTTTACATGTGATAAATTAAAACAACACTTTGATGCAATTTTTCATGTTACTATGCAAGACATAAAATAATGAGTACATACACGTGATATTTTATTTATTGATCATTGCACTTTTGCAGGTTCCTGTCACATACTCTTGTAAGAGGATGACGGCATGTTGGCCCATGGTGGTGTTCTTCAACATCCTAGATGTGTCGGCCTACAACGAGCTTGTGGTGTGGATGGAGGTGAATCCAGGCTGGAAGTAGGGGAAATTCTTCAAGGGGAGACTATCCCTAGAAGAGTTGGGAAAAGCCATGGTGGCACCCCTCATTCAAAGGCGCCAACACCTTCCTCCAACACCATCCTCTGCTGGATTGGTGATAGATATACAAGGGCCAGATGCACGATATACGGCCACCAGACAGAAGAGACAAAGGGAAGAGGTGCAATCTGTGTGCACCAAGAGATGTTAAAACGAGCATTATGTGCCATAAATCCAGTGCATATATTTGCAAGGCACATGCAACAACCGCTGCGTATTGTACAACATGTGCATGAGAACACACAACATGGAACCACCACTGATTGACAGATTGTGAACATTTTTATGTTTTTGTTAGTAATACTGTTATTGTTACTGTTGTTGTTTAATGTGTTCCAACATTAATTTTGTAATATGGTCAAGTTTGCAAGTTTTGGGCCTATGTCCTTTCTTTACTACTAAAATCATGGCGGGCAGTTTTGACCAGGAACACAACAGATGTTATTTTCTACCACTATTTAAACATTTGAAATGGTTTCAAAACAAATGTCCTTGTTTAACTTTGACACAAAGTAGTCTGATAAATAGCACAATGTTTCATCTGAGTATTTGTTAGTCAAAATAATCCATACATTATGCTTTTTTAACTCAAAAACTGGTTGTTTGAGCTCAGGTCAATGAGGCCTTACAGCCCATAAATAGCAAATAGAAGTTCAAAACGTGTAATGTTCACCATAACTTAAGTTGATAAAAAAAAAGATCTAACACGGCATTAGGTGATAATATATGGATTTATAATCAGCTATAATGGGGCAGTCATTTTGGACCGGGAACACAGAATGAATGAACATGAAACGAACACAACGGGAGGGTTAACCAACATATATATGACAGATGAGACAAAACTGTTCATCTTCCCTCTAAAGCGGGAGGTTCCCATGGTGATGCCACTCCAATCATGTTTGTGCCTGTGAGACTGACTAGTATCAGCGTTGCTTCTCCTTCCTAGCAGTTGAAACTCAAACATCCGAAAAACAACCTAGCTTGTGAACCAAACAATGAAAATAGCCAAGGAACACAAGGAAAAAATTCTCACTTCAGTAGACTTCCGTTTGAAGTAGAAGAAAGTAACATTTATGCCTGAGCGCAGTGCTTCTAAAAATGAATCTGTCACTCCGCTCTTCACGTGCGCACGCCAGGCAGTGCTGCAGCGCGAGGCTGAAGTACTTGGCACATTTTAGTGTGTACATTTGTTTCAGGTCAGGGAGATACAACCATATTCACTAGAATACTATAGTAGCTAGCCATAGTCTTCAAACAATGCAAATGCCACAGTAACTACCGGGCACAAAACATCCGCTCCGGCCCCGCAGACAAGCTAGGAGAGAGTCAAATGTGTATGCTAATAGGCTTATTTACCCAACATTGGAATATATTGTGATATATTGTAATATTATACTTTTCCATAAGCTAAATAATGACATATAGAATGCCTAGCCAACCATATCATTGTTTGAAACCTGGACGTTTTGCATAGCCTATTTTACCCTGCTTTTAATAACCTTTAGCCAAAATCCGAACATAGGGAAAAAAGCTGCGATTTCTTGGTTTGCCGTTGAAACCAGCATTTCTTCTTCTACTGTCCAAGGGCAGTAAAACACAATCATGTTGTTGCATCTTCAGATGTTCCTTCTTTCTATGTTTCTACCATTAGGCTGCATATCCGTTGCTGTCGCATTATAGAAACCGCTCGTATCAAGTGTGCCTTCTGGGAATGGTGTTCTCGGGTAATATTATCACGCATATGGCCGAGACGAGTGAACACATTGCTGCGCTTATAATGTGCATTATTCATAGTTTATCAACTTTTAAGATAAATGTTGTGATCTGTTTCATCAGCCTCGTCTTTGTGTTTAAACATTTTAGTATGGAACCAATGTTCTATGCGTTTGATATTTTTCTGGCCTATCATCCCGCAGCTGTGCCAACGTCTGTTTTGAACTGTCCCAGACACCTTTTTTAAAGGACGACCTTCATTTCGAGCCTTGTGTGTGTGCATGTAGGGGACAATTAATACGTTTCTGTGTGCGTTTCTCCCTGTCCCTCACCTTCCTTCAGTCCCACTTCCTTCCCCAGTGACACACATACAGCTTAAAATTATATTTCTTCCATTTCCCCATCGATATACATGCGTGGGTGGGTGGGCACGCTCCTGGCAAGTCGATGGAAACACACTAACCAATGCTCTTAGTTTGGCTTTGTGAGGCACCCTGCTGTCTGTCTGCATGGATGGATGGGCTGGCTGGCTGGCTGTGTGTGTGTGTGTTTGCAATTGTGTACATTATGTTAAGTGTGTCTGTCTGTCTTTTTATGTGTGTGTGTGCATGCAAAAGTATATGTATCTGTGTGATGACCATTGCAGTTACAGTGTATTTGCTATGCTGTAGAGCATACGGAATATGTGCATGACTAGCTGTGACAGATGATTGATCCAGTGCTATTAAGGGCCCAGAATGGTCCTCTGAAGGCTGCTGAGATCAGACTGTGAAGCAGTAACACACTGATAGAGGGAGAGGGACCTCCCATTAGCCAATCAGTTAGTGGCCTTATGGCTGAATAGATTGATAATTGACTCCCCCCACCTCGCCCTGGGGAATGGAGGAGAGGGAAGGGGGGTCACGAGAGGGGTCGAGGGAGAAACAAAGGGAGAGGATATTGAGTGATGTGAAGGGAAGAAGAGAGTGTGTGTCATGAGGAAGGAAGAGGGAGGTAGGAAGTGGAGGGGCAGGCTCTGAATCCAGGTAGTGTGAGGGTCCTAGGCCTGGAGGAGTATGTGCACAAGTCTGGTGTTCTTCAGTTGTTCTTTTAGGTGATAGTTAAATTTGTATATATATATATATACTGCTCAGAAAAATAAAGGGAACACTAAAATAACACATCCTAGATCTGAATGAATGAAATATTCTTATTAAACACTTTTTTTCTTTACATATTGAATGTGCTGACAACAAAATCACACAAAAATTATCAATGTAAATCAATGTTATCAACCCATGGAGGTCTGGATTTGTAGTCACACTCAAAATTAAAGTGGAAAACCACACTACAGGCTGATCCGACTTTGATGTAATGTCCTTAAAACAAGTCCAAATGAGGCTCAGTAGTGGGTGTGGCCTCCACGTGCCTGTATGACCTCCCTACAACGCCTGGGCATGCTCTTGATGAGGTGGCGGATGGTCTCCTGAGGGATCTCCTCCCAGACCTGGACTAAAGCATCCGCCAACTTCTGGACAGTCTGTGTTGCAACGTGGCGTTGGTGGATGGAGCGAGACATGATGTCCCAGATGTGCTCAATTGGATTCAGGTCTGGGGAACGGGCGGGCCAGTTCATAGCGTCAATGCATTCTTCTTGCAGGAAATGCTGACACACTCCAGCCACATGAGATCTAGCATTGTCTTGCATGAGGAGGAACCCAGGGCCAACCGCACCAGCATATGGTCTCACAAGGGGTCTGAGGATCTCATCTCGGTACCTAATGGCAGTCAGGCTACCTCTGGCGAGCACATGGAGGGCTGTGCGGCCCCCCAAAGAAATGCCACCCCACACCATGACTGACCCACCGCCAAACCGGGTAATGCTGGAGGATGTTGCAGGCAGCAGAACGTTCTCCACGACGTCTCCAGACTCTGTCACGTCTATCACGTGCTCAGTGTGAACCTGCTTTCATCTGTGAAGAGTACAGGGCGCCAGTGGCAAATTTGCCAATCTTGGTGTGCTCTGGCAAATGCCAAACATCCTGCACGGTGTTGGGCTGTAAGCACAACCCCCACCTGTGGACGTCGGGCCCTCATACCACCCTCATGGAGTCGGTTTCTGACCTTTTGAGCAGACACATGCGCATTTGTGGCCTGCTGGAGGTAATTTTGCAGGGCTCTGACAGTGCTTCTCCTGCTCCTCCTTGCACAAAGGCGGAGGTAGCGGTCCTGCTGCTGGGTTGTTGCCCTCCTACGGCCTCCTCCGCATCTCCTGATGTACTGGCCTGTCTCCTGGTAGCGCCTCCATGCGCTGGACACTACGCTGACAGACACAGCAAACCTTCTTGCCACAGCTCGCATTGATGTCCCATCCTGGATGAGCTGCACTACCTGAGCCACTTGTGTGGGTTGTAGACTCCATCTCATGCTACCACTAGAGTCAAAGCACCGGCAGCATTCAAAAGTGACCAAAACATCAGCCAGGAAGTATAGGAACTGAGAAGTGGTCTGTGGTCACCATCTGCAGAACCACTCCTTTATTGGGGTTGTCTTGCTAATTGCCTATAATTTCCACCTGTTGTTTATTCCATTTGCACAACAGCATGTGAAATGTATTGTCAATCAGTGTTGCAGTGGACAGTTTGATTTCACAGAAGTGTGATTGACTTGGAGTTACATTGTGTTTAAGTGTTCCCTTTATTTTTTTGAGCAGTATATATATATATACATACGCTACCGTTCAAACGTTTGGGGTAATTTTTTTGTCCATTAAAATAACATCAAACTGATCAGAAATAGTGTAGACGTTGTTAATGTTGTAACTGACTATTGTAGCTGGAAACTGCTTTTTAAAATATGTTTTATGTACGTCTATGTAGATATTTCAGAGGCCCATTATCAGCAACCATCACTCCTGTCTTCCAATGGCACGTTGTGTTAGCTAATCCAAGTTTATCATTTTAAAAGGCTAATTGATCATTAGAAAACTCCTTTGCAATTGTTAGCACAGCTGAAAACTGTTGTTCTGATTAAAGAAGCAATAAAACTGACATTCTTTAGACTAGTTGAATATCTGGAGCATCAGCGTTTGTGGGTTCGATTACAGACTCAAACTTGCCAGAAACAAAGCTTTTCTTCTGAAACTCGTCAGTCTATTCTTGTTCTGGGAAATGAAGGCAATTCCACATGAGAAATGACCAAGAAACTGAAAATCTCGTACAACGCTGTGTACTACTCCCTTCACAGAACAGCACAAACGGGCTCTAACCAGAATAGAAAGGAGTGGGAAGCCCCGGTGCACACCTGAGCAAGAGGACATGTACATTAGTGTCTAGTTTGAGAAACAGATGCCTCACAAGTCCTCAACTAGCACCTTCATTAAATAGTACCCGCAAAACACCAGTCTCAATGTCAACAGTGAAGAGGCATCACTAATATATTATTTATATAATGAAATCATGTAGTAACCAAAAAAGTGTTAAACAAATCAAAATATATTTTATATTTGAGATTATTCAAAGTGGCCACCCTTTGCCTTGATGACAGCTTGGCATTCTTTTAACCAGCTTCTCTTGGAATACAGTCTTGAAGGAGTTCCCACATATGCTGAGCACTTGTTGGCTGCTTTTCCTTCACTTTGTAGTCCAACTCATCCCAAACCATCTCAATTGGGTTGAGGTTAGGTGATTGTGGAGGCCAGGTCATCTGATGCAGCACTCCATCACTCTCCTTCTTGCTCACATAGCCTTTACACAGCCACAGTTGGGTCATTGTCCTGTTGAAAACACATTGACACACAATGTCCCCAATCACTGCCCTGGGACATTGGGATATATTCATTATTTTTTGACCAGAGGAAAGAGTGCCTCCTACGAGCTCTCTAACACCACAGGTTAGTGTTAGTCTGATGCTCTATGTTAGAGAATGGGTCATAGCTCTAGCCACGGTCTTCTGTGTTGATTCTGGTGAGCAGCCAGCTCTGATAGCCAGGGTTTGTTTGAGCTGCACTATCAATATTAGGATAGCCACTGGATCTGGGAGCAGAGGTCCTACTAGGGGACTCTGATACACAACATATACTCAGTATGTGACTTGTCTATGAATTCTGGTTAACTAAGGTGTTGTGTGAGATTCGTTTTGGTTCCCACTTGTGTACATATGTTTTTATTTCACTGGTTTTAGATTAAATGTGATTAAATGTGTTGTGTCGGTCCTCTTGCGCTGTTCCCCCCGGTCCCCCCTCCCACAGAGGAGATGGCTGCGGTCTCTCTGAGCACTATGAACCATTTCAAATGGGATTCTGGGTGGTAGAGAACAAAGGAGCCACCCTCTGTACTGTGTTGCTCATATACACATACACAAAAGGGAGAGTGTCATTGTAGAGCTGTGATGAATCCCCCTAGACAGAATGCACGCTGGGTTTCACATGACCACGTGGGTGATTATTTGAATAGTTGAATCTGTTGTGTAAGAGCAGTGCTAGCTGAAGGAGAAACACTGTTCTGGTACACAAAGTCCTTTGATTTGGTCTATCATGATATTCCTAGTTTAGGAGGGGTGGTGGAGGTAAACAAATGCTAACCCAATGCTTTGCCTACCTCCTCCTTTCATAAATTTCCATGTGGGAGTTTTCATGTGTTTGTTTGCATTGAAGGCTGTTGCTGTTGAGAGGCGGAGGCAGCCTTCCATTGACCAGATACATGCCTAGCTAAAGCTAATAGTTACCATGATGGTGCTGCCTTACCTAGCAGGGCTGTCCATCTGCCTGGCCTTGACCCTCAATTTGTCCCTTCTACAGGCCTTCTGAGACTGACGGACAGACAGACGCAACACGCCTGAGGGACAGACACAAGGACAGCCAGCACCAGAGGAAGTCTCCACAGCAACAAGAGGTCAGAGACTCTAGGTGTATTTACATCAGATTTGCAACTTTTCTGTGTACACTAACCTTGGATATGGTGTGGCCAAAGTCACATTCCTGCTTCATGTGTGAGTGCATTTATTAAACATACCGTAAATACCATAGTATATAGACACACAAAATGGCAATTCAAACTATACAGGAGCTTCTCATCTAAACCATATTGCACATAGTGTTGCACACTTGATTAATGCAATGGTTCACAAATGTGTGGATATTTTAAAATCCTCCGGAGGTGTAGTGTGCTAGACCTCTCATCATTAGAACCGCTGGGCCTCGAGAGACCCCCCTTCAAGCTAGTGAGGTGTCATTCTGACAGCAACTTTCTAACAGTGTAATTATAATGAACAAAAATATCAACGCAACATGTAAAAATGTCAAAAATTTTACTGAGTTACAGTTCATATAAGGAAATCAGTCAATGGAAATAATTTTATTCGGCCCTAATCTATGGATTTCACAAGACTGGGAATACAGATATGCGTCTGTTGGTCACACATTCCTTAAAAAATGGTAGGGGCATGGATCAGAAAACCAGTCAGTATCTGGTGTGACCACCATTTTCCCACATGCAGAGCAACATACCTCCTTCGCATAGAGTTGATTAGGCCTGGGAAATGTTGTCCCACTTCCCTGCAATGGCTGGAACACGCTGTCGTTCACATCGATCGAGAGAATCCTTCTAGTGGTTAGAGCGTTGGACTAGTAACCGTAAGGTTGTAAGTTCAAACCCCCGAGCTGACAAGGTACAAATCTGTCGCTCTGCCCTTGAACAGGCAGTTAACCCACTGTTCCTAGGCCGTCATTCAAAATAAGAATTTGTTCTTAACTGACTTGCCTAGTTAAATAAAAAAATAAAACATGCTCAATGGGTGACATGTCTGGTGAGTATGCAGGCCATGGAAGAACTGGTACATTTTGAGCTTCCAAAAATAGTGTACAGATTCTTGAAACATGAGGTGATGGCGGCGGATGAATAACATGACAATGGGCCTCAGGATCTCATCACGGTATCTCTGTGCATTGAAATTGCCATTGATGAAATGCAATTGTGTTTCGTTGTTCGTAGCTTATGCCTGCCCATACCATAACCCCACCGCCACCATGGGGGCACTCTGAACGTTGACATCAGCAAACCGCTTGTCATTGTGAGGCCGGTTGGGACGTACTGTCAAATTCTCTAAAACGACATTGGAGAGGTGGCTTATGGTAGAGAAATTAACATTTAATTATCTGGCAACAGCTCTGGTATCAGCATACCAATTGCACACTCCGTCAGGACTTGAGACATCTGAGGTGTTGTGTTACAAAACTGCATCTTTTAGTGTCCTTTTATTGTCCCCAGCACAAGATGCACCTGTGTAATGATTATGCTGTTTAATCAGCTTCTTGATATGCCACACCTGTCAGGTTTATGGATTATATTGGGAAAGGAGAAATCCTCACTAACAGGGATGTAAATGAATTTCTGCACAGCATTTGAGAGAAGAGCTTTTTGTGCATATTAAACATTTCTCGGATCTTTTATTTGAAACATGGGACCAACACTTTACATGTTGAGTTTATATCTTTGTTCAGTGTTGTTGTCTTTGTTGCAACTATGAAACAGAAAGCATATGTTTTGGAACACGGTCACAGCTTAAGTAAAAAATAAAATAGAAAACCACCAACCACCAAGACGCACGGCCAAATGGGGAAAACATCAGTAGCCTAAACACAATAAGTGCCAAGTGTGCTTGATAAATAGTGAAAATCAGCACAAAAGCCAAAATGGCACAATAATGAATGCGTCCTTATGAGAGCAGTCAGAAATAGTCAATTATTGTCAGCTCATGCTTACATTTTGTGCGTCCTGCGATCAGTTGGATTTCATTTAGCTGTTATCCCTTGTCGACACACATCTTTGTCACTTTCACTTGCTTGACTCACTTTGACATACCTTCGTTTGGTTGTAGTGCATAATAGTCTCCGGTTTTCTCTCTGTCCCTATCGGTGTGCTCATTGTACTGGTGACAGAAATGTTCTTTCTTTCCTTGTGAGTTTTGCCTTGTCATTCTTCACCACCGTACAGCGGCTGTGCAGGTGCCTTATTTTGCGCAGAGGGATGGTGCTCCCTTCTCACTTTGTTCATGGTGCCGACAAGGCTTGTCTTCTTGGTAAGCAACTTGTTCGCCAATGACAGTGAAGTGAAGAAATGATCCATGGTGACATTTCTCCCCATGCCAACGTAAGTTCCACAAGCCCTGGTTACCACATTCTCTGACACTTGCTCAATTGCCACCCGATGTTTTCCCAGATATGGAAAGACGTTCAGCATGTACAATTACCCACACTCCCACTGTGTAGCCCACTTCAGCATGTACAATTACCCACACTCCCACTGTGTAGCCCACTTCAGCATGTACAATTACCCACACTCCCACTGTGTAGCCCACTTCAGTATCTACAATTACCCACACTCCCACGGTGTAGCCCACTTCAGCATGTACAATTACCCACACTCCCACTGTGTAGCCCACTTCAGCATCTACAATTACCCACACTCCCACTGTGTAGCCCACTTCAGCATGTACAATTACCCACACTCCCACTGTGTAGCCCACTTCAGCATGTACAATTACCCACACTCCCACTGTGTAGCCCACTTCAGCATCTACAATTACCCACACTCCCACTGTGTAGCCCACTTCAGCATCTACAATTACCCACACTCCCACTGTGTAGCCCACTTCAGCATGTACAATTACCCACACTCCCACTGTGTAGCCCACTTCAGCATGTACAATTACCCACACTCCCACTGTGTAGCCCACTTCAGCATCTACAATTACCCACACTCCCACTGTGTAGCCCACTTCAGCATCTACAATTACCCACACTCCCACTGTGTAGCCCACTTCAGCATGTACAATTACCCACACTCCCACTGTGTAGCCCACTTCAGCATGTACAATTACCCACACTCCCACTGTGTAGCCCACTTCAGCATCTACAATTACCCACACTCCCACTGTGTAGCCCACTTCAGCATCTACAATTACCCACACTCCCACTGTGTAGCCCACTTCAGCATGTACAATTACCCACACTCCCACTGTGTAGCCCACTTCAGCATGTACAATTACCCACACTCCCACTGTGTAGCCCACTTCAGCATGTACAATTACCCACACTCCCACTGTGTAGCCCACTTCAGCATGTACAATTACCCACACTCCCACTGTGTAGCCCACTTCAGCATCTACAATTACCCACACTCCCACTGTGTAGCCCACTTCAGCATCTACAATTACCCACACTCCCACTGTGTAGCCCACTTCAGCATCTACACTCCCATTAGCCCACCCACACTCCCACTGTGTAGCCCACTTCAGCATGTACAATTACCCACACTCCCACTGTGTAGCCCACTTCAGCATGTACAATTACCCACACTCCCACTGTGTAGCCCACTTCAGCATGTACAATTACCCACACTCCCACTGTGTAGCCCACTTCAGCATGTACAATTACCCACACTCCCACTGTGTAGCCCACTTCAGCATGTACAATTACCCACACTCCCACTGTGTAGCCCACTTCAGCATGTACAATTACCCACACTCCCACTGTGTAGCCCACTTCAGCATGTACAATTACCCACACTCCCACTGTGTAGCCCACTTCAGCATCTACAATTACCCACACTCCCACTGTGTAGCCCACTTCAGCATGTACAATTACCCACACTCCCACTGTGTAGCCCACTTCAGCATCTACAATTACCCACACTAGCCCACTGTGTAGCCCACTTCAGCATCTACAATTACCCACACTCCCACTGTGTAGCCCACCCACTTCAGCATCTACAATTACCCACACTCCCACTGTGTAGCCCACTTCAGCATCTACAATTACCCACACTCCCACTGTGTAGCCCACTTCAGCATCTACAATTACCCACACTCCCACTGTGTAGCCCACTTCAGCATGTACAATTACCCACACTCCCACTGTGTAGCCCACTTCAGCATGTACAATTACCCACACTCCCACTGTGTAGCCCACTTCAGCATGTACAATTACCCACACTCCCACTGTGTAGCCCACTTCAGCATGTACAATTACCCACACTCCCACTGTGCCCACTTCAGCCCACTTCAGCATGTACAATTACCCACACTCCCACTGTGTAGCCCACTTCAGCATGTACAATTACCCACACTCCCACTGTGTAGCCCACTCAGCATGTACAGCATGTACAATTACCCACACTCCCACTGTGCATGTACAATTACCCACACTCCCACTGTGTAGCCCACTTCAGCATGTACAATTACCCACACTCCCACTGTGTAGCCCACTTCAGCATGTACAATTACCCACACTCCCACTGTGTAGCCCACTTCAGCATGTACAATTACCCACACTCCCACTGTGTAGCCCACTTCCCACAGCCCATCAGCATGTACAATTACCCACACTCCCACTGTGTAGCCCACTTCAGCATCTACAATTACCCACACTCCACTGTTAGCCCCTTCAGCACTCCCACCACTTCAGCTCCCACTGTGTAGCCCACTTCAGCATGTACAATTACCCACACTCCCACTGTGTAGCCCACTTCAGCATCTACAATTACCCACACTCCCACTGTGTAGCCCACTTCAGCATGTACAATTACCCACACTCCCACTGTGTAGCCCACTTCAGCATGTACCCACACTCCCATTACCATGTACACCCACACCACTGTGTAGCCCACTTCAGCATCTACAATTACCCACACTCCCACTGTGTAGCCCACTTCAGCATCTACAATTACCCACACTCCCACTGTGTAGCCCACTTCAGCATGTACAATTACCCACACTCCCACTGTGTAGCCCACTTCAGCATCTACAATTACCCACACTCCCACTGTGTAGCCCACTTCAGCATGTACAATTACCCACACTCCCACTGTGTAGCCCACTTCAGCATGTACAATTACCCACACTCCCACTGTGTAGCCCACTTCAGCATGTACAATTACCCACACTCCCACTGTGTAGCCCACTTCAGCATCTACAATTACTGTGTGCCCACTTCAGCATCTACAATTACTTCCACTCCCACTAGCCCACTTCAGCATCTACAATTACCCACACTCCCACTGTGTAGCCCACTTCAGCATGTACAATTACCCACACTCCCACTGTGTAGCCCACTTCAGCATGTACAATTACCCTCCCACACTCCCACTGTGTAGCCCACTTCAGCATGTACAATTACCCACACTCCCACTGTGTAGCCCACTTCAGCATCTACAATTACCCACACTCCCACTGTGTAGCCCACTTCAGCATGTACAATTACCCACACTCCCACTGTGTAGCCCACTTCAGCATGTACAATTACCCACACTCCCACTGTGTAGCCCACTTCAGCATGTACAATTACCCACACTCCCACTGTGTAGCCCACTTCAGCATCTACAATTACCCACACTCCCACTGTGTAGCCCACTTCAGCATGTACAATTACCCACACTCCCACTGTGTAGCCCACTTCAGCATCTACAATTACCCACACTCCCACTGTGTAGCCCACTTCAGCATGTACAATTACCCACACTCCCACTGTGTAGCCCACTTCAGCATCTACAATTACCCACACTCCCACTGTGTAGCTTCAGCACTACAATTACCCACACTCCCACTGTGTAGCCCACTTCAGCATGTACCACCCACACTCCCACTGTGTAGCCCACTTCAGCATGTACAATTACCCACACTCCCACTGTGTAGCCCACTTCAGCATGTACAATTACCCACACTCCCACTGTGTAGCCCACTTCAGCATGTACAATTACCCACACTCCCACTGTGTAGCCCACTTCAGCATCTACAATTACCCACACTCCCACTGTGTAGCCCACTTCAGCATGTACAATTACCCACACTCCCACTGTGTAGCCCACTTCAGCATGTACAATTACCCACACTCCCACTGTGTAGCCCACTTCAGCATGTACAATTACCCACACTCCCACTGTGTAGCCCACTTCAGCATGTACAATTACCCACACTCCCACTGTGTAGCCCACTTCAGCATCTACAATTCCCACTGTGTAGCCCACTTCAGCCACACTCCCACTGTGTAGCCCACTTCAGCATCTACAATTACCCACACTCCCACTGTGTAGCCCACTTCAGCATGTACAATTCCCACTGTGTAGCCCACTTCAGCATGTACTACCCACACTGTGTAGCCCACTTCAGCATGTACAGCATGTACAATTACCCACACTCCCACTGTGTAGCCCACTTCAGCATGTACAATTACCCACACTCCCACTGTGTAGCCCACTTCAGCATGTACAATTACCCACACTCCCACTGTGTAGCCCACTTCAGCATGTACAATTACCCACACTCCCACTGTGTAGCCCACTTCAGCATCTACAATTACCCACACTCCCACTGTGTAGCCCACTTCAGCATGTACACTCCCATTACCCACACTCCCACTGTGTAGCCCACTTCAGCATGTACAATTACCCACACTCCCACTGTGTAGCCCACTTCAGCATCTACAATTACCCACACTCCCACTGTGTAGCCCACTTCAGCATGTACAATTACCCACACTCCCACTGTGTAGCCCACTTCAGCATGTACAATTACCCACACTCCCACTGTGTAGCCCACTTCAGCATGTACAATTACCCACACTCCCACTGTGTAGCCCACTTCAGCATGTACAATTACCCACACTCCCACTGTGTAGCCCACTTCAGCATGTACAATTACCCACACTCCCACTGTGTAGCCCACTTCAGCATGTACAATTACCCACACTCCCACTGTGTAGCCCACTTCAGCATGTACAATTACCCACACTCCCACTGTGTAGCCCACTTCAGCATGTACAATTACCCACACTCCCACTGTGTAGCCCACTTCAGCATGTACAATTACCCACACTCCCACTGTGTAGCCCACTTCAGCATGTACAATTACCCACACTCCCACTGTGTAGCCCACTTCAGCATGTACAATTACCCACACTCCCACTGTGTAGCCCACTTCAGCATGTACAATTACCCACACTCCCACTGTGTAGCCCACTTCAGCATGTACAATTACCCACACTCCCACTGTGTAGCCCACTTCAGCCTACATTACCCACACTCCCACTGTGTAGCCCACTTCAGCATGTACAATTACCCACACTCCCACTGTGTAGCCCACTTCAGCATGTACAATTACCCACACTCCCACTGTGTAGCCCACTTCAGCATGTACAATTACCCACACTCCCACTGTGTAGCCCACTTCAGCATGTACAATTACCCACACTCCCACTGTGTAGCCCACTTCAGCATCTACAATTACCCACACTCCCACTGTGTAGCCCACTTCAGCATGTACAATTACCCACACTCCCACTGTGTAGCCCACTTCAGCATGTACAATTACCCACACTCCCACTGTGTAGCCCACCACACTCCCACAGCATCAGTACAATTACCCACACTCCCACTGTGTAGCAGCCACAATTTCAGCATCTACAATTACCCACACTCCCACTGTGTAGCCCACTTCAGCATCTACAATTACCCACACTCCCACTGTGTAGCCCACTTCAGCATGTACAATTACCCACACTCCCACTGTGTAGCCCACTTCAGCATGTACAATTACCCACACTCCCACTGTGTAGCCCACTTCAGCATGTACAATTACCCACACTCCCACTGTGTAGCCCACTTCAGCATGTACAATTACCCACACTCCCACTGTGTAGCCCACTTCAGCATCTACAATTACCCACACTCCCACTGTGTAGCCCACTTCAGCATTACAATTACCCACACTCCCACTGTGTAGCCCACTTCAGCATGTACAATTACCCACACTCCCACTGTGTAGCCCACTTCAGCATGTACAATTACCCACACTACCCCCACTGTGTAGCCCACTTCAGCATCTACAATTACCCACACTCCCACTGTGTAGCCCACTTCAGCATGTAGCCCACTTCAGCATTACAATTACCCACACTCCCACTGTGTAGCCCACTTCAGCATGTACAATTACCCACACTCCCACTGTGTAGCCCACTTCAGCATGTACAATTACCCACACTCCCACTGTGTAGCCCACTTCAGCATGTACAATTACCCACACTCCCACTGTGTAGCCCACTTCAGCATGTACAATTACCCACACTCCCACTGTGTAGCCCACTTCAGCATGTACAATTACCCACACTCCCACTGTGTAGCCCACTTCAGCATGTACAATTACCCACACTCCCACTGTGTAGCCCACTTCAGCATCTACAATTACCCACACTCCCACTGTGTAGCCACTTCAGCACTTCAGCATGTACAATTACCCACACTCCCACTGTGTAGCCCACTTCAGCATCTACAATTACCCACACTCCCACTGTGTAGCCCACTTCAGCATGTACAATTACCCACACTCCCACTGTGTAGCCCCCACTTCAGCATGTACAGCATTACAACCCACACTCCCACTGTGTAGCCCACTTCAGCATGTACAATTACCCACACTCCCACTGTGTAGCCCACTTCAGCATGTACAATTACCCACACTCCCACTGTGTAGCCCACTTCAGCATGTACAATTACCCACACTCCCACTGTGTAGCCCACTTCAGCATGTACAATTACCCACACTCCCACTGTGTAGCCCACTTCAGCATGTACAATTACCCACACTCCCACTGTGTAGCCCACTTCAGCATGTACAATTACCCACACTCCCACTGTGTAGCCCACTTCAGCATGTACAATTACCCACACTCCCACTGTGTAGCCCACTTCAGCATGTACAATTACCCACACCACACTAGCCCACTGTACAATTACCCACACTCCCACTGTGTAGCCCACTTCAGCATCTACAATTACCCACACTCCCACTGTGTAGCCCACTTCAGCATGTACAATTACCCACACTCCCACTGTGTAGCCCACTTCAGCATGTACAATTACCCACACTCCCACTGTGTAGCCCACTTCAGCATGTACAATTACCCACACTCCCACTGTGTAGCCCACTTCAGCATGTACAATTACCCACACTCCCACTGTGTAGCCCACTTCAGCATCTACAATTACCCACACTCCCACTGTGTAGCCCACTTCAGCATGTACAATTACCCACACTCCCACTGTGTAGCCCACTTCAGCATCTACAATTACCCACACTCCCACTGTGTAGCCCACTTCAGCATGTACAATTACCCACACTCCCACTGTGTAGCCCACTTCAGCATCTACAATTACCCACACTCCCACTGTGTAGCCCACTTCAGCATCTACAATTACCCACACTCCCACTGTGTAGCCCACTTCAGCATCTACAATTACCCACACTCCCACACTCCCACTGTGTAGCCCACTTCAGCATGTACAATTACCCACACTCCCACTGTGTAGCCCACTTCAGCATGTACAATTACCCACACTCCCACTGTGTAGCCCACTTCAGCATCTACAATTACCCACACTCCCACTGTGTAGCCCACTTCAGCATGTACAATTACCCACACTCCCACTGTGTAGCCCACTTCAGCATCTACAATTACCCACACTCCCACTGTGTAGCCCACTTCAGCATCTACAATTACCCACACTCCCACTGTGTAGCCCACTTCAGCATGTACAATTACCCACACTCCCACTGTGTAGCCCACTTCAGCATCTACAATTACCCACACTCCCACTGTGTAGCCCACTTCAGCATCTACAATTACCCACACTCCCACTGTGTAGCCCACTTCAGCATCTACAATTACCCACACTCCCACTGTGTAGCCCACTTCAGCATCTACAATTACCCACACTCCCACTGTGTAGCCCACTTCAGCATCTACAATTACCCACACTCCCACTGTGTAGCCCACTTCAGCATCTACAATTACCCACACTCCCACTGTGTAGCCCACTTCAGCATGTACAATTACCCACACTCCCACTGTGTAGCCCACTTCAGCATGTACAATTACCCACACTCCCACTGTGCCCACTTCAGCATCTACAATTACCCACACTCCCCCACTTCAGCATCTACAATTCCCCACACTCCCACTGTGTAGCCCACTTCAGCATGTACAATTACCCACACTCCCACTGTGTAGCCCACTTCAGCATGTACAATTACCCACACTCCCACTGTGTAGCCCACTTCAGCATCTACAATTCCCCACACTCCCACTGTGTAGCCCACTTCAGCATGTACAATTACCCACACTCCCATGTACAATTACCCACACTCCCACTGTGTAGCCCACTTCAGCATCTACAATTACCCACACTCCCACTGTGTAGCCCACTTCAGCATCTACAATTACCCACACTCCCACTGTGTAGCCCACTTCAAGTAGGCCAGAGGAGACTGATAAGACTGCTGGGATTCACTGGACTGATATAGGATACATACCATTTTGAGATTTTAGAATGGATCAATAGAGTAGAATGGTCCGCCCTGTTCTTCATTCACAGTTGGTGATTACATTATTATGCATCGTTCGCTTCCCCCTCGCTCATCAACTCCCCCTTTTCTCCCTCATTATACTATACTATCATTCATTTCATCTGTTATGTGTGAAATGTAGTTTCTGTATAGTTTAGGTTCAGTTTCAGGGCAACTATCAGGGTGATTATCAGCTGGGCACTGCACTGTTGGGAGAGGTGGGGGCAACTGGGGAACCCCCCCCCCCCAAGAAAATGACATGCCCTCTTTTAAACTGCTTGTAACTCCAGTTTGGTTTGTGATGCTAAGATTCTAACAACGGCAGTGTGTAATATAGACCTATTTAGGAAAAGTCAAGGACTGAGGGGGGCATGACTTAAATGGCAGAGTAATACAATTGTTTAATTCAGGAGCAGTCAAAATGCCTGCTTTATTGTTCGAGAGATTTGAGTCCTGGACGTCACAGTAGTGTGGTGTAAAGAGGCTGAGTGTGTTTGACTTTTGTACAGGAGATTGTTTTCTATCTGTTTTCGCCGGTGTTAAGGTCGCTATGTATCTGGGTCAAAGTCTATGAAGGGGTCAATGTTCCGCGAAGCATTCTAACAAAAGGCAGAAATGTGCATCTTTTTTTCTTACACAGCGTATCTGTACTAAATGTAGCTGTTAGTATTCATGGATACAGTGTAGTAGCTAGCTGCTAATATCCATATCCCTGCGTAGGTCTGTTATTGTTGAATTACACTTTGATGACATTTCAGACTCATTTATGGGAAACATTGAATTTACTGGCCCTAACAAATGTTATTTTCATCTGCACAGTGGACTGTGTTTGTACTATTAATGTTCTGGTAAATCTATTTGCAGTGTTTCTCTCTCTGTGTGTCAAAGCTCATGTTTCACGGCATAGCAGATATACATTAGAATGCCCTCTGCGCTCAAGGATGAATATAATGGAATACACACACGTGCAGTTTGTCACTTTTCCCATGTTTTTTTGTCTTGGTTATTTTAGTGCAGTGATGTGGATGTCAAAGTGCCCTGCTGTTGAGAGGGAAAATACATTAAGAGCTTATAGAATTATGGAGATTGTAGCAGTTGTAGCATTCAAAGAGGTACCACTCATTTGATTTGATGTATATTTCTCGACTTTATGCTGACTGACTGCTGTCCTCATGCTTCCCTCTCCTTCTATACTGGGAAGAGCTTTGTGTGTGCCTATGTGGTTATGTGTGCCTATGTGGTTCTGTGTGCCTGTGTGGTTCTGTGTGCCTGTGTGGTTCTGTGTGCCTGTGTGGTTCTGTGTGCCTGTGTGGTTCTGTGTGCCTGTGTGGTTCTGTATGCCAGTGTGGTTCTGTGTGCCAGTGTGGTTCTGTGTGCCTATGTGGTTCTGTGTGCCCGTGTGGTTCTGTGTGCCAGTGTGGTTCTGTGTGCCAGTGTGGTTCTGTGTGCCAGTGTGGTTCTGTGTGCCTGTGTGGTTCTGTGTGCCTGTGTGGTTCTGTGTGCCTGTGTGGTTCTGTGTGCCAGTGTGGTTCTGTGTGCCAGTGTGGTTCTGTGTGCCTGTGTGGTTCTGTGTGTCAGTGTGGTTCTGTGTGCCAGTGTGTTTCTGTGTGTCAGTGTGGTTCTGTGTGTCAAGAGTATCTGTGTGTGTGTACCTGTGTGTGGAGAGTCCAGATGTTTTGTAGCAAGGTTGGCAGCAGCCTGAGATTAGCATGCTGGCCACTGTGGGGAAGATAAATAGCCCTCTGTCATGGTAAAAAAAACAACAGTCCCTTTGTCTTTGATGTGCTCCAACTCCCAAATTGCTTTTATCTACCCAGAGCCAGAGAACACGCAACGGCTGGATCTCTTTATTAATCCCCTGCCCACCTGATCGCATTGCCTCTGCCTGCCTGCCTGCCTGCCTGCCTGCCCGCCCGCCTGCCTGCCTGCCTGCGCTCGCTGTGTCTGTAGCCAAGGGAGACTAAAATACCCAGTATATTCAGGTGAAGAAATGGAGCTTAAGATTATATAGAATTGTTAATGGCTGTTAGTGTTGTTTTCCTATTGTTAGCTCTGTTTGTCAAGTCTAACGACCTGGGCTAAGTAGACTCTTACCAGCCCTTAAAAATAAACACTTCATATTTCCTATTTTCACCTATGTTCTTCCATTCTCCATGGATCTCTCAAGCGTCGACTGCCTCTATAATATTGTAATTTCATTGCTTAACTGCGTGAACAGCACTGGTGGAAAAGGGTAAGGCGCATAAGAGCAGCTGCACTAAAAACTCAGCTCTGCTCAGCCTTCCCCAAAGAGATGTAATGCTTAAGTGAGTGGCTTGTGTTGTCTGTCCTAGCAGTGTAATGGCTGTGTGGAATTAGGTCACCTGAAGTGGTAGTCTTCTGCTCTTGATTCAAAATTAATCTTGATAAATATGCTGTTTTTCTTATAAAGAAAGGACTACGGTCGGCCTTCCATGCACCTATAATAAACCTCCGTATTGATGGTGCTTGTGTGAAGTACATCAGTCTGTGCTTTCATTCAGTAATGTGATGAAAAGCCTTCGAGTGAGCAATGCCGTCACCTCATTACGAAAGCCAGAGATGGTCAGCACTTCTGTCAGCGAGAAGAAACATGATGACAAATGTGTCAGTCATTACACGCCAGTGACCCTCAAGGTCCCATCTCAAGGGTGAGATGTGAGATGTGACATCTCTGTTTCTGTAACACTATAATTAACCCCTGACCTCGACCAAACAGGAAGCCAGAGAAAGCCCCCAGGGCGAGTTTTCTCACAGTAATGGAGGGTCCTGATGTGATTGACGGCTCACTAGTCAGTCCGGGCGGTCAGGCTTGTGTTTGACTATTCCCATTAGCTGGGAATAGTCAGCTTTTGGCAGATGAAAAAAATCAAATGTGGAAATGCCGATAAATCAAATTAATTGTCCGAGTGAAAAAATTATACAATTCCATTGCTAAATAAATGCTTTTTAGGCTTCATTGGTGGCACACTTATCGACCTATAGGTTAATTTGCGTAATTTTGTGGAATTAAATTGGCACGTGTACAATATATTAGTTTTGTAGGTCCATCTTATTCATCACACGAGTAGCTTACAGCATCTCATACAGCACATGCATAGGCAACGGAAGGCAGGCTTCATCAGCGCATCACACACCACTTTGCAATGAGCTGTATGCATTTTGAAAACATATACTTCATTGTTTTAAACTTGAATGTTTTACATGTCTTACCTTGCTTCAAAGTAGCTGAGCCAAAATCAGACCATATCTGTGGAGGCAATTATTTTATATCAACTTTCTTTCATTGTCCAGTAGCTAAAGGCACAATCCTAGTCATATTATCAACCCATGTTAGTTGTTGCATATTAGATCTCCCCTCTTCCTATATTTAGAACTGATATTTTCATCTGTTACATAAACTGCCCTCATGTGCAGGGATCTTTTCACAACTGTTTTCCTGCTAATTGCGTTATGGAACGAACATTAGCACGTAGCCTACTGCCAGGTGCACATTGCTGCACTTGTCATTTGAATAAATAATAGTTTGATACTAAGCTACGTGAAATTTCCTAACTTTAAAACCATGACCAGCGAGAGACTGTCAAAGAATACAGTAACGCGCTTCCGTTTTTAGGAGGGTTCATGTTGAAATTTCTTAAAGCACTGTCAACACTGTTTTTATTCAAGACTTTTACAATCCATCACGCTTGCTTCTCCCTACTTCCACTTGTGCTACAACCAGCACCGCAGCTGAAATGAATGAGTTGCCGGTAACCAATTGTATCGATAGGCCAGTGTTTTTAAAATTATTATTAGTGTCTCTTTTATATCGAGGAATAGTTCACTTTCTATGGTCACGGGAACAAAAACGTGAATTTGTGCGTGAGGCAGAAATAATGCGGTGCAACTCGTGTGGCCATCAGGTGGAAGACAGTTTCCCCCCCTCTGGTCAGTCTCAGCAGAGGGAGGGAAATAGCAGGGACTGTGAGAGGCGGACCCTCTTTCTCTCTCCCTCCCTCTGCTGAGACTGACTATTAGATGCAGGTACCATCAGTCCAGTCAAATAAAAAAGTGAATTATTTCAATTTATGCTCAGCTGTGCCTCTCAATTAATGCACATGCTGATTAATTGTTATTATTTGAAATGTGAAATATAATATGGTCTGAGATGGACATTATTAGCAGGCTAAACGTTGCCATGCTGTGATCTATTAGGCCTACTGCACAAACTTCATTCCTACACAGCTGTTTTTATTAGAGTAATGTTGAAGGAGTGCACATTGTTTAAGTCATGTTGAAAAATAATTCAGAGTGGTAGATCTTGGCTTTCATTTTAACTCAGAAAAGTTTGGTGACCGCTAAGAGGTGTCGCAATGCAGACTAGGGATATGGTGACCTGTGTAGGCTATTTATATTCTGTGTGTTTCTCTCTCTCTTTCTCTATCTGTCTCTCTGTCTCTGTTTTCATTTTGCATTCTCTAGTTCTATGTCTCTCCCAGTTGACTCTGTGGTGCTGTTTGAAGCGGCCACCTGAGCGGAGAAGCACAAAAGCAGCTCTCCTGTGTGGTCCTCCTCTCAGCACAACTGTGTGTGTGTGTGCGTGCGTGCGTGCGTGTCACTGTGTGTGCGTTGCTATGTGTGAGCGCTGTAAGTGTTTTGTGTTTGAGCGCTGTGGGCGAGCGCGATGTGTGTGAGCGCTGTGCGTGTGCCAAGAGGAAGGCCTTGAACCCTCGCAGCCCCCCAACTCTGAGAGCTAATTAAGGGATGTTTCCTGCGCCCTGTCTGCTCGGCCCTCTGAATGAGCCTGTTCCTCTATGCACACCTACATACTGCCTGGTGTCTCTCTGTGGCTGCTCTGCTCACTGGCCTTCAGCTAGAGCAGGGGTGTCAAAGTCAAATGGACGGAGGGCCAAATAAAAAATTTAGCTACAAGCCGAGGGCCGGACTGTTCGAATGTTCATTGAAAAATTTTTAAATGACGCATATAGTCTAGTGAACCTAATTGAACCTACTGAAAACCTAACAAATATATTCCAATATGATCAGATAAATAAAGCAATATTTTCTTATGGCTCTGTCAGTAATCTTTAATTTTCAACAGACACAAAAGACAAATTTCCTTTATATAAAAATCCCCATAACATGAACATTAAATGAAAGAAACCGGTATTCAAGGCACCATCAGTAGCCTATATTTTCTATTTTAGCAAAAGTGGGCTAAATTTACTTCAAAGAAAAAAACAATAATAGCAATTTTCTATCATCCACTCAACTTGGTTTTAAATGCCTTCACTGTATTGTACATATCAGAGATGACACGATCCCGACCCTGCAGCTGCAAGTTCATTGCATTCAGATGACTCGTAATGTCACACAGAAAAGCCATTTCACACAGAAACATTTCGTCTCGGAGTTGTGTTGTGTCTTTCCCTTTGCTGTCCAAGAACAGACAAATCTCCTCACGAAGCTCGAAACATCTTTGAAGCACCTTTCCCTGGCTTAGCCATCGCACCTCTGTGTGATAAGGCAAATCACCATGCTCCGTTTCTAACTCCGTCAGAAATGCCTTGAACTGGCGGTGATTCAAACCTTTGGCTCTGATAAAGTTAACTGTGCGCGTGATGATGCTCATTACATGCTCCATTTTCAAGGCTTTACCGCACAACGCTTCCTGGTGTATGATACAATGATAAGCTGTCAGCTCACCTGTCGCGTTTTCCTCTTGCATCTTTTCCCGTATCTTCGTCACCAGTCCGCTCCTGTGTCCACACATCGCAGGTGCTCCGTCGGTTGTCAAACCCACAAGTTTTTCCCAAGGCAGCTCCATCTCATTTACACATCTTGACACCTCTTCATACAAATCATGCCCCGTAGTTGTGCCATGCATAGGACGTAAAGCCAAAAACTCCTCTGTCACGCTTAGGCTGGAGTCCACTCCGCGGATGAAAATTGACAACTGGGCAATGTCAGAAATGTCGGTGCTCTCATCCACAGCCAAGGAATATGCAATGAAATCTTTTCCCTTTTTCACAAGCTGCTCTTTTAGATTGATGGACAACTGGTCTACTCTCTCGGCAATGGTGTTTCTGCTCAGACTCACATTTAAAAAGAGTTGCCTTTTTCTGGGCAAACTTCGTCACAAACTTTAATCATGCAGTTTTTGATGAAATCCCCCTCCGTAAATGGCCGGGCTGATTTAGCGATCTCTTCTGCCAAAATAAAACTGGCCTTGACAGCAGCCTGGCCTTGTGATTTGGCTTTTTTGAACAGAGCCTGTCGAGATTTGAGGCCTCGTTTTAATTCCTCTGCCTTTTGTAGCCTTTGTTCCATGTCCATATTCTTGTTTTTGTCCGCGTGTTTCGTTTCATAATGTCGTCTCAGATTATACTCTTTCAGTACCGCCACACTTTCTCCACACAGAAGACACACAGGTTTTCCAGCTACCTCCGTGAACAAATACTCCGACTCCCACCTTGTTTGAAACCCCCGGTTCTCAGTGTCCACCTTCCGTTTTGCCATTTTTGATGGGTATCTGAAAGTTAATTTTACTGTGATGCTGACAACTGCTGTGCCAATAAATATTGAAATGAAGCAGCCTACTGCTCGGTGCGTCACCGTTGCATTGTGGGAAATGTCTGCGGGCCGGTTCTAATAACAAATCAAGATCATCCCAGGGGCCGTAAAAAACCTTCTCGCGGGCCGGATGTGGCCCGCGGGCCTTGACTCTGACATATGTGAGCTAGAGCCACACAGCTTCTCACCATCACTCATCCTTATCTACATACACCCCATGAACAAAAACACTCTCTTACAGATTAAGGCCCCATAGCAAATCAGCTTCTGTTTGTGTGTGCATGTGCATGCATCTTCAGTGCATGTGGATTCCTCCTTTTTTGTCTTTTTGTGTGTGTGTCCCGGGTCTGTGCATGTGGGGTCCTCCAGGACTTTTTGTGTGCACGGTAGAATTGATTTGGGAATGAATTGAGAATGCTGGCAAGAGGCTGGGGAACGAAAGAGGAGAAAGGGAGGCCCTCTAATAAAAGATGGTGAGGGAGAAACAGAAAAGATAGCCTGGGAGAAATAGTTCCAAATACATTTTAATTGGTAAGAAGGGAATCCCTTGTTTTGGGAGTTGGAGTGGGAGTGGGAGTGGGAGTGGGAGTGGGAGTGCCTCAAACCTATTCAAAGAAAGAAAAGGCTAGCGACACAAACACTTTCACTCTGACACATACCAACCAGTTATATGGAGCCTCAGCGATTGATTGGCCAGCTGTGAAAGACCATTCTTGCGTCCTGTGCATGGAGGCGAGAGGGAGCTGTGAGTCATGAACAGTGTGAGGACTCCATAGGGGGGAGGGGGGTGTAAATGTGTGTCAGCGGGGGTGGTTGGGGATGGTAGCACTTCTCGCCTTCCTAGGGGTACGAGTCATAGGAAGGGAGTGGGTGTACTGTACGGTACACTTGCCTGAACAGAGAAAGAGCCGGTGTAAATAGTCTGTTTTCTTTGTGGACCTCTAATAGCGCTGGGCCTCAGGAAGCAGTGTGGGACTGTCCCCGACCAATTAAAAAGCTCCCAAACACCTCTCTGAGCGGAGTCGTGTGGCAGGAGCAAGAGGTGATCGATTTATCTGTGAGGTGTTGAGATCGCTGGACCGTATCTCTGCCCCCAGAGCCCCCCCGAGACACTGTCCTCTACTGTAGCGCCTCCCTCACTCTTCTCCCTTTTCTCACTTGCTGCCTTTCGGGCGCATTCAGGCAGAGTTTTTGTATCTGTCTGCAAAGAATTGAGTCCATTGTTTTACTAAGGAAGTCACATGTTGACAGACATCTCTCTACTATTTTAACGTGTCTCTTTTGCACTGTCTGTTACATTTCGGGATATTATTTTTGATGATATATCGTATTGTTTTGACTATCGCAATATTTTTGCTCTAGTTGGTGGTACCTGCACCAAAACTCCAGTATTTGTCCTCCATAGCTTTTTCTACATCTTTTTAAATAGGGAGCCAATATGCTTTCGCCACTTTTATTTACATGACTGATCAAAACAATTTTTTTTCTCGTGGCTCTCTCTTGTCCCTCTGCAGCAGACATATGGTGAGCAATATGTTTGGAATATCGAATCGCAATAAAATTGCAGAATCGAAATCGTGAGAATCGCAATATATATCTTATCGGCACCTAAGTATCGTGAGGTCCCTGGCAATTCCCAGCTCTACTTTACATTGCCGGGCCTTTGTCCTCCCCTCTGTGATCTGGACCCTCTAACCTCTCTGTTATCCCTTCCTAGGGGAGAGGGGATGTGGTCCCAAAGGGTTGGCCACTGTGTGTTTCTGCAGATGCTAATGCCATATCACTAGTGTCAGTCACCATACTGTACACTCTCACAGGCAGCCATAGACCCCTAGACACATCCTAGGTTGTCTTTGGTGTCTGTGGGGTAAACGGCTCATAGATCTGCGTACCTAAGAGGAACTTCTACCCAGAAATTCGACCTCCTAAGTCAGTAGACAAGCTCCATCCCCCAACCAATGTGTCTTAAATGCAGAAAACATTGAGGGGGACTGAATGAATGGAAGCAGCAGAAGAGAAGTGGTCAGAGGTGACGACACAGTAGTAAGTGGACAGAGAGGGATTGAGTGGGAAGCAGCCTGAGATGTGTGGCCAATAGAGAACAGTCCCGTCCAAGCAGAGCACTGCTGGCTGCTGTTAATCCTGCAGCCATTGATTAAGACCGCTAATCAGATGAATGAGATGAAGGCGTTGAGGAGGACAAGCTGAATCTAATGCTGTGGGAGAGATGAGATGAGGATGCCATGCTCTGCTTTGGCCCACCCAGGAGGTAGCGTGTGCATGTCTCGTGTGAGATCCCAGGGTGACATCCGAGACAGTCTGCCACAGCCTGAGAGCAACATCGCCCATGTTATACCACGGTATACACAGCACTGTATCTACAAACACACTACGCTCACACTAAATGCTAACTATTCTAACGTCAGTTCACACACAGTACAGAAACTGATTATTATCATCATGATAATGCACAGACTACAGTACATACTTCAACACATCCAGGACACAGACTACAGTACATACTTCAACACATCCAGGACACAGACTACAGTACATACTTCAACACATCCAGGACACAGACTACAGTACATACTTCAACACATCCAGGACACAGACTACAGTACATACTTCAACACATCCAGGACACAGACTACAGTACATACTTAAACACATCCAGGACACAGGCACACTTGTGTAACCGATTATGCAATTATCCACACAATGCAAGCTTATTACAATGCACCAATAGTCATAACACACACACACACTGTCTGGCTATGTGTTTTGGAGTAGAAGGCAGGGCTAGGAAGAGGAGGTTGAGTCAGACAGCAGTGCTGAGGCAGGCGGCTACGTAGGGGACAGCGGGGTGCCCTGTAACCCTGTGTTCTGGAGCAGCCAAAGGCAACCTATCGATCCAGCCGCATACTGGGACCAGTGGACCAAGTCGAGAGGGGCCTGGAAGTGTGACCGCTGACCGCCACTCTACCCCCCCCTCCTGGCCGTCCCAGGGGTTGGTGGGGGTTGCTGGGGGGGGTTAGGGGTCAGGCCCTCCCTCCTCTAGCCGTCCTAAATTACTCTGTAGCCCTGATCATCTGGGTCACTGCTTCCCACACTGGAAGGGAACTGGGAACACAGTGTACAATACTATTCCCTCAAGACTGTAGCCTCTCAGCTTCTACATGCACTCACTCATGCAGACATAGACAGAGGTAGATCTTGAGACACACAGAGATTTAATTGCATTGGCAGGAAGTGCCTGTTTTATTCACTCTGACTATTGATGTATAGTGAGCTTGGGAGATGGAGGGGGAACGAGAGGCACACAGCTGCTCTCTGAAATACACAAATGTAGAACACACCTGGGACATGAACCGTATGCATATTTACACACACACACACACACACACACACACACACACACACACACACACACACACACACACACACACACACACACACACACACACACACACACACACACACACACACACACACACACACACACACACACACACACACACACACACACACACACACACACACACACACTCATTCATTCATTCATACTGTATACACACACGCTCCCAACAGGCGCACTTCAGAACACCACACGCACACACTGACACAGTGTTGACCCGGCCGCTTTCCCGTTTGGATTATAGCCTTGGCCTGCTCTCTGAGACCACACTGCTTCCTCAGTACTGACTGCCAGACAAAGACAGACACACTGCAACCAGGGCGTCCTTCTCACCACTATGCCAAGGCCAATGGCAATGCCCACAACCCTACGTTTCATCTTCAACCAAACCCCAGTGACTATACATGAGGCTTTACATGAGGCTTTATCTACTCATCTCCTGCATAAGGTCATTTCGTTTATTTCCTCCTTGATTCCTATTTTGGCTTCCACTGCGTTATTATTGTCGGGGAGATGAAATGGGCTATTTATGATTAGTGTGGTGGTAGTAGTAGTCGTTTTTTAAGGTCGGTGATTACATTGCTCTCTGTATGCACAGTTGATTCAGCCCTAATCCAGTTTCCCCCAGACCGTGTTTGCTGAAGGCTGTTGTTGAAAACGTGGCAGCAGAGGGCCAAGCCACAAGTCAGGGTCAGGGATGTCATTACAAGGTGACTCCTGCCAGACAGGTGGTCATGTTAACCCCCTCCCTTTCAAATGTTGATATACTCACGCACATTCACGTTTGTGTGTACACACACAGTGGGTGGCCTTGTGTGGCTCCTCCACCGGCCGTGCAGATGCAGGGGTTTATTATATAAACACCCAATGGCGTTGCGTGTGGGAATGGAACGCGGCAGCGGTAGAAGCAACACAGCAGAATGCTATAGAATAACAATACCACACACTCCCTGTGTTTGACTGCTGGGATTCCCTGAGCCTAATTCTTAACAAATTTGCTTTCTCAGCTGGCGCTTGTATTGGTTCAATCCAATTACTGTATATATGAATGGACAAAGCCATCGATCACGTGGCACCATTCTTCCCTATTTTAAGACTCAATAGCGCATTGAAGCCAAGTGAAGTCAGTTAAGATGGCGTTTCACGGAGACATCACGTGCTCAGTTCGAGCTACTCTAGGAAGTAACGTTGCAGGCTAGCTCAGTGCTGGCCAGAAGACTTTTAAATGGCTAACAACTACTGCTCTCCCTCTCCTACAGACCATCCACAGGTCTCTACCCACTCAGACACAACCAACGCTGCTGCTAAAATGATTATTGATTAGATGTGTTACTCCATTCCACTGCTGTCATTGATTATTGATTTTATTACCATTACTAGTTTATCTATTTATCCTGCTACTGGTCATTAGCACGGTTTACAATGTATATATTACCATTACTATATTACTGCTACCAGTAACCTTTCAGCCCAGTTTACATGCATATCCTTCTACCAGTCACTTTTTATTTTAAATCTATAAAGCCACCGACCTCAAGGATCCTGTTTTCGGCTTACAATGTCTGCAGTACTGCGGACAGCCTTGAACTTTCATGGCTTCAATGAGAGGGGGCAGTCATTCTCCCCTGGTTCAATCTCCCCCTCATCACTCCGGGGCTGCTCTCTCCCTGCCAGGTTAAATATACTCCTGATCCCCCCCCCCCCCCCCCCCCCTCCACTGTTTCCTCCTTATCTCCAGCCGGCTGCCCTTGTTTGCATGGCATCCCTCCATGGAGAGATTACTGGGGCCCCATGGTTTTGACGTAGTGCACCGGGTACCAGTGTAAATATTGTGACATGTTTTTTTTCCCCCAAGCCGACCGGCACGTCAAGGCTACCACCTGTGGGTCCGCTGCGACGCTCTCTTTCTCCTCTGTCAGAACGCCAGTGCTCCACTGTGCCGCAACGGATGGCCTGCCTAATGAAGTGCCATCTTTAATCTTTAAATATTTATTCTGCTTTAATGAGGGAGATATTCTTTGAATATTTTTCACTCTGGAGGTTCTCCTCTGAGGGAACGAGCAGTCTTTGTGTGTCCTCTCTTCCCCTCAACCTAGACCCTGGTTTCAGACTTAATGTAGATATTTTTAGCCGTCCATCCGACGAACAAAGCCATGCCCGTCGAGGCTGTGTGTTTGCATTGCTTTCCAGGAACTGTCAAGCTATTCCGTTAAATGACAGGACAGAGAGACCGTTTCTTACATGAATTTGCTAGTCATAGATAATCAAGTGAAACTAAGTCACCATACATGGAAAGAACTCAACGAAAGCTTACTCCTCTTCTGCTTCCCTACTATGAAAAGAGCTTCCTCATCTGTCTGTTTCCGTCTGCCTGTCTATCAGGCTGAAATGGAAAATGAATTTGACTATAACAGTTTTGTCTCACACAGCAGTCCGTGTTAATGATCTAGTCATAAATCCAGTGGAGCGTTGTTAGTCAGGAAGTGATAATGATTCGAGTGTTGGAGTGTTGTGCAGGCAGTTCAGTTAGTGGCTTTTCAACTATCATTTCCTTTAGATGATGACCTTGGCTGTTTTATTACCGTGGTTCTCATTGTGAATATATTGTAGTTGAACATTAGCTGAGGTTTATGGTCAGTTCATTTGCAAGTGATAGGTACTCCTTTTTTCCCTTCTTTTTTTTAAGCGACCAAGGATGACCACGTTTTTACTTTCATGGGCTTTGTAGCACCCTTGGGGCAGGTTTCCCAGACACAGATTAAGCCTTGATCTAAAAGGCATGCTCAATGGTAAATCTCTATTGCAATTGTCCTTTAGTACAGGACCAGGTATAAACTGTATCTGAAAGCCGTCCCAGTTTTAACGTCCCTAAGTTTAAACGATCATCTACGACCATCGACTCCTTGCCTGGCCTCCAGTTAAGAAAAGATATCCAGTGGTTAAAGCCAGACAACAAACTCCATGGCAACGAAGGAGAAAACAACTGACATTTCTTAGAACATATACCCAGTGAAAAGCGGGGTTTATCTTTGTCCAGAACACTCCATTGAGGTATAGTGAAAAGCGGGGTTTATCTTTGTCCAGAACACTCCATTGAGGTATAGTGAAAAGCGGGGTTTATCTTTGTCCAGAACACTCCATTGAGGTATAGTGCTGAGTGATTAACCTACAATGACTTTTTTTAAACAGCTAATTGACCAAATGTTGGTTCACTTATTATAATTGTACTTTGTTTGTCTTTTTTCTGAGCTCAATGCGCAGCAGATTCTTTGGAGATATATCAAATCAAGCCTGAACTGTGCGATGTAGTAGGGAGTTGTAGTTTCCAACAGGCCAATATTCCACACAGTGGAAAACGTGGTAATTAACTACAATGACAGTAATCCATTGCAAGCCTACTTGTCCAGTCTGTGTTTCTTTTATGCCTGCTATGTAAAAGAGACAGAAGTGAATTGATTGTTGGTATTCAGCAGTCATGAAAGTATGTCTTATTTACTTGAAAGAACTACTAAAATAGTGACTTTGTCAGACAGCATAGGCAGCAGCTCTAGAAATGACTTGGAATTAAATCATGAAGTCATTAAATAATTTAATATCCACATCTGAAATATTTGATTAAAGTAAAGTAATGAATGATTGTTAATAAGTGATAAGCAGTAATGGGCAGGCACTACCTTCATGGGACTTTTATGAATTGTTTTATTCGGTGTTACAGCATTCAACCCACATAATGCATAGAGCATTTAAACGGCCACAACCAGTAGAAATCCACTTTTTCGACCTGAGAGACAATGGCCAGATCTTACCCATGATGTTGCACAACGATGCAAGTCAATAAGTCATCCTTTTAGTCAAAGTATAAATATTTGAAGTGCCAAATCCTAATATGTGACCTCCGATGTTTCCGTGAGTCTTACATGTCTTTTCCTACGAGATGACGTGCAAATTATTTTCCGCTTACATTTCGTTTCATGGCTGGTTTTATTTCAATGTTACCGCCCACCAGCATGGCAATGTTTATTAATCACAAACACCTGCTGCAAAGTTCCTCCTATTCACGAGTCGTCTGAGAGCCAAACAGCTTTTCTCTGTAGCCTACACTTGGGATTCCACTAGATTTAACAGCCACAAAGTCATTTTAAAAAGTGTCTCTCGTACACATTCATGAAAACAAAAAATTAAAGGTTAGCGTTAGGCTAAGGTTAGCAGTGTGATTATGGCGATTTAGGTGAGAGTTAGATTTAAAATCAGATTTTAAACGTGGTTTATGGCTTTGTGACTGTTAACTAGTGACGACTTGGCCACCTTGCCATGGAGCAAATTAAAATAGGTGCTCATTTTCAACCGTTCCATTGATCCTAAAGAGAAATCTCCACCCACCCCGGGCACCGGGCCATGCAAACCGAACACGCCCATTGCTGCAATACACGCTCCAAACCATTCAATATTTATATACATGCTCCAAACCATTCAATATTTAAATACATGCTCCAAACCATTCAATATTTAAATACATGCTCCAAACCATTCAATATTTAAATACATGCTCCAAACCATTCAATATTTAAATACATGCTCCAAACCATTCAATATTTAAATACATGCTCCAAACCATTCAATATTTAAATACATGCTCCAAACCATTCAATATTTAAATACATGCTCCAAACCATTCAATATTTAAATACATGCTCCAAACCATTCAATATTTAAATACATGCTCCAAACCATTCAATATTTAAATACATGCTCCAAACCATTCAATATTTAAATACATGCTCCAAACCATTCAATATTTATATACATGCTCCAAACCATTCAATATTTATATACATGCTCCAAACCATTCAATATTTATATACATGCTCCAAACCATTCAATATTTATATACATGCTCCAAACCATTCAATATTTATATACATGCTCCAAACCATTCAATATTTATATACATGCTCCAAACCATTCAATATTTATATACATGCTCCAAACCATTCAATATTTATATACATGCTCCAAACCATTCAATATTTATATACATGCTCCAAACCATTCAATATTTATATACATGCTCCAAACCATTCAATATTTATATACATGCTCCAAACCATTCAATATTTAAATACATGCTCCAAACCATTCAATATTTAAATACATGCTCCAAACCATTCAATATTTAAATACATGCTCCAAACCATTCAATATTTAAATACATGCTCCAAACCATTCAATATTTAAATACATGCTCCAAACCATTCAATATTTAAATGCATGCTCCAAACCATTCAATATTTATATACATGCTCCAAACCATTCAATATTTATATACATGCTCCAAACCATTCAATATTTATATACATGCTCCAAACCATTCAATATTTATATACATGCTCCAAACCATTCAATATTTATATACATGCTCCAAACCTAGCCAATTTACCGGAGCTTGTATTCTTTCTATTTCTGTGGCGGATTTTCATTGATACAGTATATAGCTGTGTGATTTAGATGATGCATTGATACGGTATATAGCTGTGTGATTTAGATGATGCATTGATACAGTATATAGCTGTGTGATTTAGATAATGCATTGATACAGTATATAGCTGTGTGATTTAGATAATGCATTGATACAGTATATAGCTGTGTAATTTAGATAATGCATTGCTATGGTATATAGCTAGCTAGCTTGCTGAAATGATAGAGAGAACAAAGGATATAGATATTTGATCAAGTCCGTGTGCATGCCCAAATAATAATGACGCCTAATGAATCCTACACAGTTTCACTGGAATTATCAAACGGCAAAAGTCAGGAAAACGTCAACCCTCAACATTACAACAGCTGGTATAGGCAGGGTTTAGAGTCAGGAAAACGTCAACCCTCAACATTACAACAGCTGGTTTAGGCAGGGTTTAGAGTCAGGAAAACGTCAACCCTCAACATTACAACAGCTGGTATAGGCAGCTTTTAGAGTCAGGAAAACGTCAACCCTCAACATTACAACAGCTGGTATAGGCAGGGTTTAGAGTCAGGAAAACGTCAACCCTCAACATTACAACAGCTGGTATAGGCAGGGTTTAGCGGAGACTCCTCTCTCTGCTAGTCTTTCTGAAATGATTTTCCCCTGGCATAGCATGCTAGCTAGTTACACTAACAGCTGTCAGTCAGTGTCCTGTTTGTTGTTATTTCTCTGCTATATGTGGAAATCACCACGACAAACATCGGGCGGCAGCGTAGCCTAGTGGTTAGAGCGTTGGACAAGTAACCAAAAGGTTGCAAGATCGAATCCCCGAGCTGACAAGGTACAAATCTGTCGTTCTGCCCCCCCCACACTGTTCCTAGACCGTCATTGAAATTAAGAATTTGTTCTTAACTGACTTGCCTCATTAAATAAATAAAAAGTCCCACCCCAATTCCTAAATATTAGCAGTCTTCGAGGTGTAACCTAAACGAGAATTTCCGCTCTTGGACAGGAATTACTCAAATTCCTCTGAGGTGGGCCTTTTTAATGGAATATAATAAATACAATCGAAAACGGGGATTATTTCAATAATCGAAACCAAACTGACCTCAAAAAGCGCTAATCGCTCAGCACTACTGTGGTATGAGGTCCATCTCCCCTAGAATTAATTCATAATCAGCTACACAAACACTCACAGCTTTCATGTACACTGGGAGAAACTGACAGATCTGTTGCTCTTGTCTTTGCTGAACAACCTTGTTCCGAGATCACTTATCAGCAAGGAACAAACGTGCAGAGAAATACAACAGACCCTTCTGCCTGCTTGTTTCCTGTTGGGTGACAGCGCTGCTCAGTCTACCCGGTGTGCTGTTCTGTTGCAACCCCTTGGGGAGACGTATGGATAGAGAGAAGAGGGGCCATTGCCTCCCGGAATTTAATGGTCAGAATTCCGCTGCTTGGGCTTTTCGGTGCGTGACCCCCGGGGTCTGAACAGAGGAGGGTTGAAGAGTGCGAGAACTTCATGTTTTCCTTTCTTCCCTTTGTTCCATCTGCTTTTTTGGTTCAGAAAGCAAACAGTGGTTGTCGCCCCTCTTGGTATTCCAGTAGATGGACAAGCATCTGATCAACTCAACAGGCTTCTAGATCCAATCAACCAGCTTGGAAGTCTGTACTTTTGGCAGGGTGAATTACACACACATATACAGTTTCTCTCAATGAAGCTTGACTCGATTCATACAAGTAGCGTAAGATTTAGAATGGAGATCATTTAAGCTAAACATTAATGTTCACCTATCCAGTCAAATTAGTTAATTGTTTAATCCAGAGTCTCCAAGAGCAGCAACCTCCCACCAACACTTCCTGTCTTGCCATTGGTCCTCACATAATGCAGTTTGAGGCTTAGCGCTTCTGACCTTTCTCTGTTAGAACTCTTCTCTACACCCTCTAGTCGCTGTAAGTGTTGGAGAGGTCATAGTTCAAACTGACCATAAGGTAGCACACCTGTGGGTGAATGAGTAAGCGACCCCTGGGGCCAAAGCAACAGTCCCCTGCCTCTCTCTCCTGTTACAATCAAAGGAGCCCAGTCACTGTGTGTTACTGCTGCCAGTCTCCCCCTGCTGGTGGGTTCCTGCACTGTATATACTGGCATGGTAGGATGAAGTTGCCTTTCCAGACAATGATCTAAGGTCTGCATTGCATTTTCCCCCAGATAGTTAAAGTTATGATTGGGGGTAGGGTAATCTGATCCTAGACCTGTAACTTAGGTCCTGGGTGGAATGTGAGGCACCAGCAGAAACAACAGCCTTCTACCAGCCCTCTTGTATACCATAGCCTCAGGTCACGGTTCAGTCGAGTGGAGTGGACAGGATGCATGCTGGTCCTTAAGAGATGAATAAACCCGAGCCCTATTCATTATCATTCAATCTTGCAGCATTCTTAAACCCTTTCTTTCTGATAAGCTCAGTTATCATCAGATCTGTAATTCCCTCTGCCCTCTGCTTCCCTGTGGTATCTCTCCTCCCCTAGAAGCACATGGCTCCAGCATTGCCAAATATAGACTAAAGAAAATATTATAATTTAACTAACAGTTAATAACAGGGGATCTGTCTGGCAACTGTCTTGTTTGGTCTGTAATGCTCTCTGTGATTGAAGTATTATCAGGGACTTTCCAACCCGGGAACGCATCTGGTCCTGTGATAGAGGTCGTCTGATTCCCCTCATTTCCTCTCTTTATCTACATGCCATTTTATATACTGTAGCTTCTATAGTCAGGCTGGAGCAAAATGAAGGAGAGGATTTGAGAGAGAAAGGCTTACCTTTCTTTCAGGGAAAAATCTGTATCTGGGATTTATGTTCCAGATGGGCGCTTGTTTAGGAAGAGGTTGTTAAAAAAATATATATATATATTCCCAATATACTCTCTTGTTCGCTCTTTTACACACACACACACACACACACACACACACACACACACACACACACACACACACACACACACACACACACACACACACACACACACACACACACACACACACACACACACAGAGTGTACCAAACATATACATATATATATATATATATATATTTGTAATAATGACCATTACAGCAATACTGAATGAACACTTATTTTAACTTCATATAATACATAAATAAAATCAATTTAGTCTCGAATAAATTGTTTAAATAATGAGAAAGTAAAAGTGCAGTATGTGCCATGTAAAAAAAGCTAACATTTGAGTTCCTTGCTCAGAACATGATAACATATGAAAGCTTGTGGTTCCTTTTAACACTTCAAGATTCCCAGTTAGGGTAGGTTGTAGTTATTGTAGGACTATTTCTCTCAATACCATTTGTATTTCATATACCTTTGACTATAGGATATTCTTATAGGCACTATAGTATTGCCAGCCTAGTCATAAAGAGCGCTGTGCCTCAAGCATTTTTTTATTTTTTTAAACTTTTATTTAACCAGGCAAGTCAGTTAAGAACATATTTCAATGACGGCCTGGGAACAGTGGGTTAACTGCCTGTTCAGGGGCAGAACGACAGATTTGTACCTTGTCAGCTCGGGGGTTTGAACTCGCAACCTTCCAGTTACTAGTCCAACACTCTAACCACTAGGCTACGCTGCCGCCCCATTGCGAAAAGCTGCTGGCAAACGGAGGAAAGTGGCAATCAAATATCAAATCATATACTTAATTATAATATAATAAAAACACAGAAATACGAGCCTTAGGTTATTAATAATGTAAAATCTGGAAACTTTCATTTTGAAAAACAAAACGTTTTTTCTTTTAGTGAAATATGGAACCTTTCCGTATTTATCGAACGGGTGGCATCCCTAAGTCTAGATATTGCTGTTACATTGCACAACCTTCAATGTTATGTCATAATTATGTAAACATCTGGAAAATGAATTAAGAAAGAAATGGCCTTGACACAGTTCACAACGAGCCAGGCGGCCCAAACTGCTGCGGCAGGGTAGCCTAGTGGTTAGAGCGTTGGACTAGTAACCAGAAGGTTGCAAGTTCAAATCCCCGAGCTGACAAGGTACAAATCTGTCGTTCTGCCCCTGAACAGGCAGTTAACCCACTGTTCCTAAGCCGTCATTGAAAATAAGAATTTGTTCTTAACCGACTTGCCTAGTTAAATAAAGGCAAAATAAAATACCCTGACTCTGCTTACACTGAACGCAAGAGAAGTGACACAATTTCAGACACCGCATTGATTATATGCAGTGCAGGACAGGCTAGTTAAACTAGTAATATCAGCAATGTTAGCTAGCACCTTACCTTGGCTCCTTGCTGCCTGCACTTGCATAACAGGTCTCCTCGTGGATTGCAATATAATCGGCCATAATCTGTGTCCAAAAACACAGATGACCGATTGATATGAAAACTTGAAATGGGCCCTAATTAATTGGCCATTCTTAACACAAACTGGTGCGTCTGGCACCTACTACCATAACCCGTTCAAAGGCACTTAAATCTTTTGTCTTGTCCATTCACCCTCTGAATGGCACACATACACAACCCATGTCTCAAGACTTAAGAATCCTTATCTAACCTGTCTCCTCCCCTTCATCTACACTGATTGAAGTGGATTTAACAAGGTGACATCAGTAAGGGATCATAGCTTTCACCTAGTCAATCGGTCATGGAAAGGGCAGGTGTTCCTAATGTTTTGTACACTCAGTGTATGTGCACACACCTTAGAGAGAGAGAACCCCCCCCCACATGCCTCCCCAGCTCCCACCTGCAACCTGTGTGTGTGTGTCTGCAGAGTCTCTCTCTGTGTAGTTTAGTCGTCCCTCCCCTGTGTAGCCAGACTGGCTTGGGGTGAGGAGGGCCTAACGCGGACAAAGCCTGCTCCTCCAGCTGTCAGCAGCCTGAGCATTTAGGCTTTATAAGCTGCTCAGGGCCATAGCCCCAGGACCACTACTACTGACTACTGACAGGAGAGACCTGGAGGGGAGCGGCCTATATAAACTATTATACAAAGAGAGGCAGGAGGAGAGGAGCTGGAAGCTCGATAAATTGGGTCGGCCTTGGTGTGAAATGGTCAGTGACCAGCTGACTTCCCTCTCCTCCACATCGTTGGGCTTAATCGTCCTGGCCCTGCTCTCGGGGCCGGTTTCTGTCTTAAATGTCAGCTGTAAAATCTGTCAGATTCACTGGGACTGGGAGCCCTGTGGGACTCGGGTTGTTTTCAGGGTCAAATACTTGGTCTCTTTCCATCTTGCTCTCTCTTACCCAAAGGCCATATGTGTGGAATGGGAGGATGCCTGGGCTCTAAGCAGATGTAGATAGTAGATAGCCTGTACACCCACTCTTTAGACAGGAAAATCTCAGCACTGCATTCACTTATTCTCTCTCCCTCACAGGTCTCCCTGCCTGACCGACTCCGTCAGATAAGGCCGACACACCAGTTTTCAGGTGAGACGTCTCAGCTTCCTCCGGTCTTAACACCACCTCAAACCTACCACCACTTCTATACCTTGTTTACCCCGGAGTCTCAGTCAAGTCTGTCCCGAGACTTAGCCTAGTTGTTAAAAGCGACGCCCCCCCCCCCCCACATCCTTCTCTCCTTACACCATTAGGGCTCTATTATTTAGCACAGCAATCTCTGCTCTGCTGAATCGCCTCCATCTTCACCTCTTTTCTCCGTCTTCATCACACGATCATGTTTCCTTTTCCGCCCTTGTTTTTATAAATGGCTGCCTCTTGAAATGTAAACGAGTTATACACACACAGCGGTCACCGCTATTGACGTGTTTCACCAGATTGTTGCTGAAAAAAGATAGGAGTGTTCATTGCAGTTCAGAACGGGTTATAGTGGCATGCTTGTATATCCGATACTGAAGCATTTCCTGTGGATCTCTAGATATCGACTCGCGTCACCCCTGTCGTTCGTATAGACCCAGCTGTTATACATTGCTTTTTTTTCTTCTTAAAAATGTTTCCAGATCTGACCACAACCGCTCCACCTAGAACAATAGTAACAAAACTAAAACTAAACTTCAGAGTACAAGGTGACACTGACCCATTTTTCCTTCAGTAGCCCTCCCTACCCTGTGCCTCCTCCCCACCCATCCACCTAGCTTCTGTACCCTTGTGGGAGGGGGTGGAGGACCCTGTGTGTTGCGATTTGTCTCCCAATGGCCCACATGTTGGAGTGGAAGTGGTCAAGGCGGTGAGACTTCTCCGGCTAAGAATAGAGGTTCCTTTCTAGGGATGTGCTCAGTCCCCCCCATGTTCACAGAGGAAGTTGGATCTGCGGTGAGAGGGGAGGTCCACTCCAGGGCGCCACGTCTTTGAGTGGTTCTGGGGGGTTTTAGTGGAAGCACCATGAGAGTTCCTCACCTTTCTCTGTTCTTGCTCATTTCTTTCTTTCTCACTCCTCATTGTCCATTCTGTGTTGTAGACTCTGTCTCTGTCTGTCTCTCTGTCGTCTCTGTCTGTCTGTCTGTCTGTCTGTCTGTCTGTCTGTCTGTCTGTCTGTCTGTCTGTCTGTCTGTCTGTCTGTCTGTCTGTCTGTCTGTCTGTCTGTCTGTCTGTCTGTCTGTCTGTCTGTCTGTCTGTCTGTCTGTCTGTCTGTCTGTCTGTCTGTCTGTCTGTCTGTCTGTCTGTCTGTCTGTCTGTCTGTCTGTCTGTCTGTCTGTCTGTCTGTCTGTGTGTTCATCTCCGTCTGTGTTTCTCTCTGTCAAGGTGCCTTTGCTAAAGCCGAGGCTTAGTTAGTACTTCTGAGAGAAAAATGATCCTTTAAGTGCTTGCCCAGGAAATGTAGTGTGGCGGCACGGTTGACATTGATCATGTCAGGGTAACTTTGATAGATCGCGGTATCCTGTTTATGATGCAGGGTGGTGAGCGTCTGTCTGGGCTTGGGACTCGATTTGTCCGTTCTTCTTCTTCTAACGAGCTGATATGGGCTGCTTGTTTTGCTCTTTGCATTTAACCACATATTTATATTTGCACTGTAGCGCCTTGTTGGTCTCCTCCAGTTCCACCCACAGTGATAAATGATCCAGCCAGCCTGCAGGGACTGAGACACTGTTTCAGTGCTGCTGTATCGTAGTCATAAAGCCACTGAGCTAGTCTCCTAACCTGGTCTGGTCCCAGAGGGCTCATTGGAATCAACCCAGCCCACTGCAGGTGGAATGCATTGTCTTCATTCTCTAGTGGCTCCCATGTAAGGCAGGTCTTGTGCTGGAGATATTTCCCAGTTTACTAACACACTGACAGTGCACAGCTCTCACGGCATTGAGTTCCCTGACCCCCCCCCCCATCCTCCGGCACTACCATTGCGCACCCTGCCTGCATCTGTGTTGGACTAGCCGCAATCGTAAACAAAATCTTAATTGCTCTGCAGCATTGGCCCACATTTGAGATCGTGTACCCCCAGCCACCCACACAGCCGTATAATCATTCACATTTAAGGTCAGAGTTTTCTTTCCACACCTGTAACGCTATATTTGAGGAGGACGGGAACACATGGAGGTTATGGTGAGGCTATTTTTGGTCTCCGTGAGGAAAAAGTGCTCATGACACACAGAGGGCTTTGGGGATGGCCTGGTTTTGAGTTGGGGGAGGGGACCTAATGGAAAAACCATAAGGCTGCAATCTTTAGGCCATATGGAAGCGTCATCAAATTTGACCCTGCTGCATGGTTGTGTTGACTCGTTCTCTGTAGGGTTTGGGCCACTGTCAGCATAGAGCCGCTGTGTACCCACAGGGAACAACTCAGTCTGACAGGCAGTTTCACCAGCAAGGTTTTATAGCTGCCTTTTGGTTTATGATGCTGTTAGCTGAGCAGTTTTGCAAACAAATAATTATTCTATGTCCAAGACAAATGTCAAGTGAACATTTCTTTTTACTTTTAATAGAACTGTTGCCTCTGTTTATCTTCTATTTCTGTTTTGCGTCGTCATGAGACATTATCCCGAGGACTAATTTTGGTTACAAGAACATGGATTGTGATCTGACTAATCCTACTCTCTCTCTCTGTCTGCCCCTCCCTCAGGCGTGTTCCTCTCTGCCGCCTTCAAGATGAACAGGTTGGGCCTCCACAGGGGGCAGTGTTGAAGGCTGAGCCCCAGCCCGCCGAACCCCCAGCCGAGACTCTGCTGAACCCAACACACACGCACAGAAGGTCTGCCACACACACAACCTGAGAGCAGGAGCTACTCCCCCACGATACAACCAGCATCTCCTGATAACGGCCGTGTTTACGTGTGTACGAGGGAGCTGTGTGGTGTTCAGTGACGGGGAAAGGAGAGAGGAGAGAAACTGCTGATCCGCCGAGAGGAGAGGAGGGGAGCGAGCGGAAGAGGAGGAGGAGTGTGTGAGGAACGCAGAGGGAGAAACCCAATCCTCTTAGGTAGCAGAGCTGAGAGCTGAGGACGGGCGTGCCTGGGAGCCAGAGAGAGAGAGGTAGGAGAGTGCAGAGATAGAGGGAGCCCAGAGACCAGCCCAGGCTGAGTCGGAGCAGCCAGACAGGCAGCGTGTTGTGCATCCAAAGAGGTGGAAAGGCGAGCAGGGCCAAAGCCGGAAGGCGACTCATGGGCTATGGGGGCCATGGTGACCTAGCGTAAATGGCTATCCCTCAGCACAGCTTGGTGCCCGTGTCTGCTGCTCAACCCTCCCCCTCTCTCTCCTCCTGTGTCCCTGCCCGCTGCTTTGCCCCGTTGCTGTTCGTCCCTGGCGCTGCCTTCTGCTCTGCGCCGGCACTGCCCCTGTCGTGCTGCGGCCATGGTGGCCAGCCTATGGAAGCTGGTGCGGGGCGTCAGGCAACTGGAGCTCCATCGCCTCATCCTGGCACTCATCGTCTTCTGCCTTTTCTCTATGGCTTTCCTGGCCTATTACGTCAGCAACAGCCCCAAGATCAAGGAGGCTCCCCCGCTGCCCTTCAGTGACTGTCGGGGGGTGCCGGCGGCTGTGGGAGGTGGGCAGCAGGCGCCCCTTTTCCTGCCTCACTCGGGTCGGCTGCGCCAGGTGAAGGCCATGGACAACTCTCGTACGGACACAGTGGTGCTGGTGTTTGTAGAGAGCATCTATTCTCAGCTGGGGCAGGAGATCGTAGCCATCCTGGAGTCCAGCCACTTTAGCTACCGCACCGAGATCGCCCCGGGGAAGGGAGACATGCCCACGCTAACGGAGCGCAACCGCGGACGCTACGCCCTGGTCATATATGAGAATTTGCTGAAGTATGTCAACCTGGACGCCTGGAACCGTGACCTTTTGGACAAGTACTGCATGGAGTACAGTGTAGGCATCATCGGTTTCTTCAAGGCCAACGAGAACTCGCTGCTCAGCGCACAGCTTAAGGGCTTCCCTCTCTTCCTACACTCACACCTGGGCCTGAGGGATTACCGAATCAACCACAACGCCCCACTGCTCTACATCACCAGACCCAACGAGGTGGAGCAGGGCCCCCTGCCCGGGGACGACTGGACCGTGTTCCAATCCAACCACTCCACCTATGAGCCTGTCCTCCTGGCCAGCACCAAGTCCTCTGATGCCCTGGCCCACCTGGGGCCGCTCAGTGCTATGCACGCCACCGTGGTCCAGGACCTGGGGCTCCACGACGGCATCCAGAGGGTCCTGTTTGGAAACAACCTGTCCTACTGGCTGCACAAGCTGGTGTTTGTGGACTCCATCGCCTACCTGACGGGCAAGCGGCTCTGTCTCTCGCTGGAGCGCCACCTGCTGGTGGACGTGGACGATATCTTCGTGGGCAAGGAGGGCACCCGTATGAAGGTGACCGACGTAGAGGTGGGTTCACTCTCGCTCTCTTTCTTCCTCTCACACTCTGCCTACTGTAGGTTCACTGTCGTTGGTAATTAAGCTTGTGTAAAGATGTATTATTCATGACGTTAAAAAAACAAAATAGGCGGTTATTCCGAAGAGGACGATTATTCAGCCTGTTACCTTAACAAGTATAGATGTTTCTGTTAAAGCAACCTTTGATTTACCACTTAGTTTTCAGGAAAGTGCTTCTTTCCTGCTCCTCTCATCATGGGACACATATTGATTTCCAATGGGATTCTCCGTAAGGTGTGTGACTTGTTTCTAAGGCAAGGCCTAATAAAGGCTAGCATTTATTAGGATGAATCTCAACAGGATCGGTGTCTTCTGCCATTAGTCTCTTAACTATTTTATCTGGTTGTTAGCCTGCTACTGTGTGTCATTGGCCTGATTTACTTGAGTTCAGTTCACTTTGAGAAAAACACCCCTGGATGACTTTAAGCCTTTTCCAGTCTTAACCAGAGCCTTATTTGAAGTGACAAAAACCGATTCGGAAGAGTATCCAGTACGTCACAGCTCTCATAATGGCTTTTCTCTATCATCTATAGCTGTTGAACACACTTAACCCGCGTCAGCAGTTTGCAATGCAGAAAAGTGTTGCCTGGAGGGCCACTCTGACAAATGCATCAAACTAAATGAACACAACTAATGGGAAATATTAGGAGGATTAATTAGGCTGTTGCACTGACAACAGGGATGCAGTTTGGAGAGTGATAGGGGGCGGGACAAGGGAGCGAACTTGTCGCTTCAGCAAGGGCTACCACAAGTCAATCAGCCAGTTAATGAGCCTGTCATCAATTCAGCCTGACAAGGTTGGAACCAGGCGGTTGCATAAGTAAGGGCATATGGAGGGAGAAAAGTACTGTTGGCACTGCCACAGTGTTTAGTCATCACACCACCGATGAGACGTTTCGGGTTAATTGCTCCTGTGGAAATGATGACTAATAGACCGTTTGACGTCTCAGGCAGCCGAGGCAGGTACATGCATGCTCTTGAGGCCGTAGCTGAACGGAGAAAACAACATTACATTACAGGTATATGGATTCATTGTGGAGCACAGAATAGAACAGCCGAGCTGGTGTAGTCAGAAGAATGGCCCATTGATTTTTTTTCTCACCTCAATCTTCTGAACAGAAGTGGTCTTCTCTGAAAGGAATTGGCCTGCTTGGTCTCTAGAGCATCAAGTCAATGGAACCACTTACCACTTTCTAATGTGTTAAAGATGCTGAAATGTATTTGATGACTTTTCAAATAACATTTCCACTCGGGCTGGGAATTACCATGGACCTCACGATACGATATTTTCACAATACTAAAGTGGCAATACGATATGTATTGTGATTCTCACTATTCTACGTGTATTGTGATTCTCACTATTCTACGTGTATTGTGATTCTCACTATTCTACGTGTATTGTGATTCTCACTATTCTACATGTATTGTGATTCTCACTATTCTACGTGTATTGTGATTCTCACTATTCTACGTGTATTGTGATTCTCACTATTCTACGTGTATTGTGATTCTCACTATTCTACATGTATTGTGATTCTCACTATTCTACATGTATTGTGATTCTCACTATTCTACATGTATTGTGATTCTCACTATTTTACGTGTATTGTGATTCTCACTATTCTAAGTGTATTGTGATTCTCACTATTCTAAGTGTATTGTGATTCTCACTATTCTACATGTATTGTGATTCTCACTATTCTACGTGTATTGTGATTCTCACTATTCTACATGTATTGTGATTCTCACTATTCTACGTGTATTGTGATTCTCACTATTCTACGTGTATTGTGATTCTCACTATTCTACGTGTATTGTGATTCTCACTATTCTACGTGTATTGTGATTCTCACTATTCTACGTGTATTGTGATTCTCACTATTCTACATGTATTGTGATTCTCACTATTCTACATGTATTGTGATTCTCACTATTCTACATGTATTGTGATTCTCACTATTCTACATGTATTGTGATTCTCACTATTCTACGTGTATTGTGATTCTCACTATTCTACGTGTATTGTGATTCTCACTATTCTACGTGTATTGTGATTCTCACTATTCTACATGTATTGTGATTCTCACTATTCTACGTGTATTGTGATTCTCACTATTCTACATGTATTGTGATTCTCACTATTCTACATGTATTGTGATTCTCACTATTCTACGTTTATTGTGATTCTCACTATTCTACGTGTATTGTGATTCTCACTATTCTACCTGTATTGTGATTCTCACTATTCTACATGTATTGTGATTCTCACTATTCTACGTGTATTGTGATTCTCACTATTCTACGTGTATTGTGATTCTCACTATTTTACGTGTATTGTGATTCTCACTATTCTACGTGTATTGTGATGTTATTGTGATTTGATGTTCCAGACATATTGCTCACCATTTGTCTGCTGCAGAGAGACAGAAGAGAGCATGTTTTCATCAGTCATGTAAATAAGTGCTGAAAACATGTTGGCTCACTATTTAAAAAGAAGATGGGAAACAACGATGAAAAAGAACAGCGTTTGTAGCGCAGGTACAGCCGACTAGCGAAAGCCAACGCTGCCTAGCAACAACAACAACAAATATATTTTGAAAATTGTATATTGATCCGGACAGTTGTCTTGTGCAGCATTAAGATATTGCCATTTTGAAGTTAAATCACCTAAATTCTCTACTAAAGTGGATGTAAAAAGCATGATAAACATGTGTTGCTCTTTGGGGACCCTGTTAATCATCTGTAGTCCATTGCAACCAACCATGTTGATCCTATTAACATTTTGAGGTGTCACTAAGAGGTTGGTTAGAATTTTTCTTCCGCCTGCCCTGACGTGGTGTTGTTGAACATTGTGGTCGTTGCCATGCAGGCTCCACTTTATTTACCACAGTGTTGTCTAACTACCCCTACCACCTGGCCTCTGGTTGAGCAAAGCAGCTTTAATCACCTCAAGCAGTTGTGAGGCGAGTAACGGGGCACAAACAAGGCATGGCTAATGGACCACTAATCTTGTCTATTATTCTCACTCTGGGTGCAACCTCAGCACTGCACTGACTCTTAAGCACTAAAGCTGATTTACACACACACACACACACACACACACACACACACACACACACACACACACACACACACACACACACACACACACACACACACACACACACACACACACACACACACACACACACACACACACACACACACACCACGCACATACATGCATAACCACGTTCACTTTTCTATGCTATGTTAGACACTGTTGACTCCTGCATCTCAGCTGTATTCTACTTGCTTGGTTGATGGTTGAATTTACATTCAGTACCCTTGGAGTGCTGCCATAATCACTCTGGTTGGATGGGTACTCGGTCACCTCAGCATCACAAACAGGCATTTCTAGATCTCTGTCCTTACGGTAAATGGCAGCTGCTGTTTGCAATTGACCATGTCCTCTCATCCTCCTCCTATAATGCAGGCCTGGGCCAGGTAGGAGTCCTGGACATGTTGACGGTCTAGGGCAGGGGTTCCCAAACCTTTTCACTCTGGGGCCTCCCTTCCAGCATTTGGGGAACAACCCGCTGCACACGTGCAACATCTATTTCTATGTGCACAAGCACTGTTTTTGACTAACTGTTACCAGAGAATTTTGCAGTTTTAACGCAAATTGTCTTGCAATTCTATACATTTTGGCATGTCTAATGTGTAACGTGATATTTGAGTGACAAATAAATTACAACAATATCTAATAAAAAAACATTTAAAAAACATGGGTTAGTTGATCTGGACATTTCTGACAAGTTATAAATAGCTCTTTAAGGTATGCAATGACTGACAATCTACCACCCAATTTCAAAATGGCACATTGTGCGTTCTGTCAACTTTAAAGATTCCGTTTAAAGTTGAGTTTGGGAACCACTGGTCTAGGGTATGGTCAGTCAATGCCCAGAGGCTTCAGTCAGATCATCACTGCAGGTTAAGGCTTTTAAGCCAACCCGGGCATTCACAATGTCCTTCGATTTGTTTCTAAAGACATGGGGAAATTCAAGGATATTGAGGTCAGTGATCTGTAGGCATCCATTTGATAAGGCAATCGAAGAGGAAATACAAAGAGCTCTTCTCACCTCCTTGTCGGCTCTCTGTACTTGGCACAGACGGTGAAGACCAGTTGCCATGGTGACTAACCAGAGCCCCTGACCTACCCTTATGCCCCCACCCCTCTGTCTGTCTGCCCTTCTGCCTACCCCAGCCCTCCTTACTTTGACCCCTCTTTACCAGGCTGACACAAAGGTCCGTGTGTCCCCACAGGACATCACCCAGGCATATGCTCCATACCGCACCACCCTGTCCAGTAGCCTCTCTCCTCTCCTTTTTGAAAGACGATCGGTTGTTGTGGTGCAGACGGTTCAGTTACTGATCACCGCTTGTCGTCAGACATGAAATATCGCTTGATCTGTCTGTGGGGACACATTTGTCTCTCCATCAGCAAACCTAAGGTCCCAGGCAGCCAATACTGAGACATGGATCATATTGCACAAACACACAGACCGCACAAACACACAGACCGCACAAACACACACAGACACTCATCCTAATCGGCAAGAAAAACAAAGTGTGTGCACATGCTCAAGGACATCAGTCCCCCTTTAAATAAGTCAGCGATTGTATCTCTTATCAGGTACAGCCGCTATCTCTCTCCCAGAGGTACAGTGCATAGCTCTGGGTTGATTTGTGGAGGCAGAGCAGCTATCTCTTTCCCCATTCTGGGATTTGTATATGGATGCTGCTGTAATCATCTGATATGGCTGATAAAGTGTGAAGCTTTGGGGATTTATTGAACAGGACTCCGTGGCTTTGCTTTGGAATCCCATTTCAGTCTGTACAATAACCCCAACATCTGCTCATTCTTTCACACTTGTGGCTACCTAGATATGTTCTGATTTTATTCCATGTCGTCCCATGTCTGTTCCATGTCTGTATTCTTCACTTGAATGATGCATCTGCATTTTATGTCCAAGAGTTATTTCGCCATCTAGTGGTTTAGAAAAAAATAGGTTTGTCAGCAACATTATAGTTTTTAAAGATAATAACTGCAATTGTGACTATAATTCCCATTCCTCTGTCATGTCCTCGTTTGCAGGCCTTGCTCAATACTCAAAACAAGCTGCGAACGCTGGTCCCTGATTTCACCTTTAACCTCGGCTTCTCTGGAAAGTTCTACCACACAGGTGAGAGAGCATCTCGAAGTGAATACACAGAACATACCCTGTGCTAGACAACGTCACTGTAGATTTTGAGTTGGAGAGTGTCATGAAGAAACTCTCTGTACCCCCCCCCCCCCCCCCCCCCCCCCCCCCCCAGGCACAGACGAGGAGGACCGGGGAGATGACATGCTGCTAAGACACAGAAACGAGTTCTGGTGGTTCCCCCCACATGTGGAGTCACATGCAGCCCCACCTGTTCCACAACGTCAGCGTGCTGGCTGAACAGATGAGGCTCAACATGCTGTTTGCCCAGGTGATTGGGCTTTCAGTCTGTCGATACCTAACATCATGATCATACGATAGCTCTGTCTAGTAAGATGCATGCTGTAGTTATGGCCGTGTTGATCCAGATGGTGAGTGGTACTTGGATTCCTGTATGCTGGCCGTTGTAGATGCTTCCTTGTTCGCGATTACAATAAACCACGGTAACAAGGCTCCCAGACATTGAGGCTAAAGATGCCCCCAAGGCTGCCTTGTTGATGTAGTGAGTGGCATTGGGAGCTAAGGGGCTGGGCCCAGCGAGCAGACGGTGTCAGTGTGTGTGTGAGGTGAATACTAACCAACACCACGTCCCCTCTCAGTAATCCCTGCTGCCGTACAGATGTCTTTGCTGGCTGACACTGACGGAGAGCATCTCTGAGCGGTCAGGGGAGAGGATCCTTCAAACAGCTCTCCATAGCTTCTCCTTAGGAAGGATACACACCGTCTCAACTGAGCTGAACAAACACCAATCCCTCAAGCGTTCCCAACACTGTGTTATTCCAGCGAGGGGCACAGTGGCACGGTACCACCATACATTAAGATTTGGATGAATTTTTGTTACTCTCTAAAGGATTTAGGCTCCTACTGAGCTTCCTGACTGTTTCTTATTTAGCAGTGTGGAGTGGTTTGTGGACAGAGCAGGGCAATGTCGCCCTCCAGTGGAGGAGCTGCACATTATTTTTTTCTGCTGCGTGTTTGTTTTGAAGCAGACGGGGACTCATTCATGGTTCAATAAAATGTCCATTTAAACACGTTTTGTTATTGTAATTTGTTCATGGTGTCCTTTAATGTCCCTAGACACTACTAATATCCATCTGTCTCTCACTCTATCTCTACCCCCCCCCCCCCCCTCTTCCTCTCCAGGAGCATGGGATCCCTACAGACATGGGCTATGCTGTGGCCCCCCACCACTCGGGGGGTCTATCCTGTCCACAGCCAGCTGTACGAGGCCTGGAAGTCAGTGTGGGGCATCAAGGTGACCAGCACAGAGGAGTACCCCCACCTCAGACCTGCCCGCTACCGCAGGGGCTTCATCCACAGTGGCATCCAGGTCAGTCTACTGTTAGTCATGGCAGTTAATCAGTTTATTAAGTGATGAACTGTGGTTTAAAGCTCGCCGCCATTGGACTCTGGAGGGATGAATCACGCTTCACCATCTGGCAGTCTGACAGACGAATCTGGGTTTGGTGTTTGCCAGGAGAACGCAACCTGCCCAAATGTATAGCTTGTGCCAACTTTACAGTTTGGTGGAGGAGGAATACTGGTCTGGGGCTGTTTTTCATGGTTTGGGCCCCTTAGTTGCAGTGAAGGGGAATCTTAATGCTACATCATACAATTACATTCTAGATGATTCTGTGCTTCCAACTTTGTGGTAACAATTAGGGGAAGGCCCTTTCTTGTTTCAGCATGACAATGCCCCCGTGGGACCAAATCCATATCAATGCCTATGATTTTGGAATGAGATGTTTGACGAGCAGGTGTCCATATACGTTTGGTCATGTAATGTATAACTCAATAATGTCCTTCCAAGAAATTATAATTAAGCAGCTTTTCTGCTTTTTTTTGCCTCTGCTTGGCCTGTTAGGAAATGAGTGATTTGGGTGTCTGCTAACATTAGCTAACATCTTCTAAACAGCCAGCAGGCCAACTCCTTCAAACCATTTTTGTTAGTTGTTGCTTAGGCTTATTCCTTTTTCTAACACCAGCTGTGGATTGCTTGGCTTGCTAGCTCGCTTGCTTGCGTGCAGTTAGCTCATATCAGCGCTGTAGCGGTGACTGAATAACTGGCAGTCAAATTCCATGTGATGGTTTATTCATGGTAATTAGGCTTCTCCAAGCTTTGATGATGCTGATGGTTATTAGTAGCCTACCAAATGTGTTAACTGCCTGGTACTCAGCACTCTATTATCCCTCTAATCACTCTGATATCAATGCAAATGTTATCGAAAATCTAATCAAACACTTAATGAGAGCTCATGTTGCCCAACATTTCTATAGGCTATGCAATTGTGCGAGAAAATAAAGTAATGGCCTCTACTAGAAAGAGGAGGATCCCATCAGCTTTCTATAGGCTAGGCCTACTATATTTATTTCTCAACTTTCCTAATATTAAGCACATTGTTTATATTTACAACAGTAGTATAGCCTACCTGGCTGGCAGTAAAAAATAAACCACGGGGAAAGGCATCCTCCATTCGCTATTTAACATGTATTTTTTTTACGTTGCCCTGTTTCGATACAGGTGCATGATAATGGTCCATTCTAAATCAAAACACATTTCCCAAATATGTTATTTAGCATATGTAAAGTAGAGGTCGGCCGATTATGATTTTTCAACGCCGATACCGATTATTGGAGGACCCCAAAAAAAGTCGATACCGATTAGTCTGCCTATTTTTTCCCTTTTATTTGTAATAATGACAATTACAGCCATACTGAATAAACACTTATTTTAACTTAATATAATACATAAATTAAATCAATTTAGCCTCAAATAAATAATGAAACGTGTTCAATTTGGATTTAAATAATGCAATAACAAAGTGTTGGAGAAGAAAGTAAAAGTGCAATATGTGCCATGTAAGAAAGCTAACGTTTAAGTTCCTTGCTCAGAACATGAGAACATATGAAAGCTGGTGGTTCCTTTTAACATGAGTCTTCAATATTCCCAGGTAAGAGGTTTTAGGTTGTACTTATTATAGGAATTATAGGACTATTTCTCTCTATACCATTTGTATTTCATTAACCTTTGACTATTGGATGTTCCTATAGGCACTTTAGTATTGCCAGTGTAACAGTATAGCTTCCGTCCCTCTCCTCGCTCCTACCTGGACTCGAACCAGGAACACATCGACAGCAGCCACCCTTGAAGCAGTGTTGCCCATGCAGAGCAATGGGAACAACCACTCCAAGTCTCAGAGCGAGTGACGCTATTAGCGTAAAGTAAAGACTTAAGATTAAACCAAGAATATTCTGATGGGTGACAATATTAGCCTACCACTTGTGAATTATATACTGCTCAAAAAAATAAAGGGAACACTTAAACAACACAATGTAACTCCAAGTCAATCACACTTCTGTGAAATCAAACTGTCCACTTAGGAAGCAACACTGATTGACAATAAATTTCACATGCTGTTGTGCAAATGGAATAGACAACCGGTGGAAATTATAGGCAATTAGCAAGACAACCCCAATAAAGGAGTGGTTCTACAGGTGGTGACCACAGACCACTTCTCAGTTCCTATGCTACCTGGCTGATGTTTTGGTCACTTTTGAATTCTGGCGGTGCTTTCACTCTAGTGGTAGCATGAGACGGCGTCTACAACCCACACAAGTGGCTCAGGTAGTGCAGCTCAATCCAGGATGGCACATCAATGCGAGCTGTGGCAAGAAGGTTTGCTGTGTCTGTCAGCGTAGTGTCCAGAGCATGGAGGCACTACCAGGAGACAGGCCAGTACATCAGGAGACGTGGAGGCCGTAGGAGGGCAACAACCCAGCAGCAGGACCCCTACCTCCGCCTTTGTGCAAGGAGGAGCAGGAGAAGCACTGCCAGAGCCCTGCAAAATGACCTCCAGCAGGCCACAAATGTGCATGTGTCTGCTCAAATGGTCAGAAACAGACTCCATGAGGGTGGTATGAGGGCCCGATGTCCACAGGTGGGGGTTGTGCTTAGAGCCCAACACTGTGCAGGACGTATGGCATTTGACAGAGAACACCAAGATTGGCAAATTCGCCACTGGCGCCCTGTGCTCTTCACAGATGAAAGCAGGTTCACACTGAGCACATGTGACAGACGTGACAGAGTCTGGAGACACCATGGAGAATGTTCTGCTGCCTGCAACATCCTCCAGCATGACCGGTTTGGCGGTGGGTCAGTCATGGTGTGGGGTGGCATTTCTTTGGGGGGGCGCACAGCCTCCATGTGCTCGCCAGAGGTAGCCTGACTGCCATTAGGTACCGAGATGAGATCCTCAGACCTCTTGTGAGACCATATGCTGGTGCGGTTGGCCCTGGGTTCCTCCTAATGCAAGACAATGCTAGACCTCATGTGGCTGGAGTGTGTCAGCAGTTCCTGCAAGAGGAAGGCATTGATGCAATGGACTGGCCCGCCCGTTCCCCAGACCTGAATCCAATTGAGCACATCTGGGACATCATGTCTCGCTCCATCCACCAACGCCATGTTGCACCACAGACTGTCCAGGAGTTGGCGGATGCTTTTGTCCAGGTCTGGGAGGAGATCCCTCAGGAGACCATCCGCCACCTCATCAGGAGCTTGCCCAGGCGTTGTAGGGAGGTCATACAGGATAAGGCCAAACAGGTAGGATATAACCCCAGCCACTTTGCCAAAGCACAGCCCCCACACCACTAGAGGGGTATCTTAAACCACCAATTTACCATCCTGAGACAAGGCTGAGTATAGCCCACGAAGATCTCCCCCACGGCACAACCCAAGGTGGGGGCGTCAACCCGGACAGGAAGATCACGTCAGTTACTCAACCTATTCAAGTGACGCACCCCTCCTAGGGACGGCATGAAAGAGCACCAGTAAGCCGGTGACTCAGCCCCTGTAATAGGGTTAGAGGCAGAGAATCCCAGTGGAGAGAACCGGCTAGGCAGGTTTGTTGCTCCAGTGCCTTTCCGTTCACCTTCACAATCTGGGCCATACTACACTCAATCATAGGACCTACTGAAGAGATGAGTCTTCAATAAAGACTTAAAGATTGAGACCGAGTCTGTCTCTCTCACATGGATCGGCAGATCATTCCATAAAAATTGAGCTCTATAGGAGAAAGCCCTGCCTCCAGTGTTTGCTTAGAAATTCTAGGGACAGTAAGGAGGCCTGCGTTTTGTGACCGCAGCGTACGTGGAGGTATGTACGGCAGGACCATATCGGAAAGATGGGTAGGAGCAAGCCCATGTAATGCTTTGTAGGTTAGCAGTAAAACCTTGAAATCAGCCCTTGTCTTAACAGGAAGCCAGTGTAAAGAGGCTGGCACTGGAGTAATATGATCATATCTTTTGGTTTTAGTCAAGATTCTAGCAGCCGTGTTCCAACTGAAGTTTATTTAGTGCTTTATCCGGGTAGCCAGAAAGTAGAGCATTGCAGTAGTCTAACCTAGAAGTGACAAAAGCATGGATTTTAGATGTGACAAAAGCACTTCTGGGAGCAGTGCCTTTCTTTTTTACAAATCATCATTAGTCACATCATCCAGCTTTAGAATGTATTCAAAATCAGAACATATTGCCCAACATTTGTATCACAACTAAAGTTACATAAATAACTGTAAATAAAGTATATAGGAGGACCTGTTTCTTTGTTAACCACTCAACACAGAATAGCTGCATGTGTTCACTCCCTCAAATCGTTTGGAGAAAGTATCATTTCTATTTTATTCAGCTTTGTTCAATTGTATTCTTCATACTATAAAATAATGCCACGGAATTCTAAGCAAATCTTGTCTGCTAAATGAACTAGTGTAGCCCACAGCCATTTGGCATAGCCACATCAGGACCTAACATAAGGACAACTCAGAGTATGCTATTATTTTCTTCTGAAATAGACAACATTTTCTTCATATCATGCTTCTTTAGACCTGTCTACAATACATAATGGATTTATTGTGAAGGTGTTGGCTATGTTACATGGATTTATTAAACTTTTTCAAATGTAAATGTTCCAAAGGTCTGCATCAGTGGCTTGTAGACTGTGTGGAAGCCAGGAGTGTTTATGTTAATTAACGGTCAATTACCCTGAGGCCGACAGTTATTTGCTTGACAATCACCAGCTGACTAAATTTTCGTGACCGCCCTAGCTCATGTCTCCCCTAATCTCGAGAAGGATCATTCTCCCCACCAGATCACGTACCGGCCTGTCTCGGCCAAAGATAATGTCATTATCCAAGCAAATTTGAGAAAGTTTGAGGTAGGTTTTTTAAATGTATGCTTTGGCCACAAATACGAGTTTAAGACATCAACAACATTATTATAAGTTGTCTGAATATTATCTTTTAAAAGTGAGATTTTCACTCCACAGTTATTTTGAACTTCAATTGAAGTCAAATGGTCCCTCCATCTCTCATTGACATCAATGACAAAGTGAAAATATGATTTAATCAGGAGTTAGGATTTCCCTCGGTGCTTAGTGAGCGCACTCAAGGACTTAGCGTTTATACAAAGGCGCAAAGGCCCTATTCATTATTAAAGTGGCGAGAAGGAAGAGAAAGTAGATTATTTTGATGTATTTTTTACAGTTTCCCCTCTGTCTCTGCAGGTGTTACCCAGACAGACATGTGGCCTCTTCACTCACACTATCTTCTATAACGAGTACCCAGGAGGCTCCAAAGAGCTGGACAAGAGCATCAGGGGAGGAGAGCTGTTCCTCACCGTCCTCCTCAACCCTGTAAGTTCTAGTCCTCTCTGGAGATACTCTGCCTGTCATTACTGGAGCCTGCTACCCTCTTCAGGCCGCTACTCTATATGACTGGAAGAATCATTACTGGAGCCTGCTACCCTCTTCAGGCCGCTGCTCTATATGACTGGAAGAATCTTAACTTGGAAAATGGAATTGTAACTTTAATTTTTGTGTAAATCATGCATCGGTGTCAATCTGTGCCTCCCCCCCTCCAGATCAGCATCTTCATGACCCACCTGTCTAACTACGGGAATGACCGGCTGGGCCTGTACACCTTTGAGTCCCTGGTGAAGTTTGTTCAGTGTTGGACCAACCTGCGGCTGCAGACCCTGCCCCCCACGCAGCTGGCTGACAAATACTTCCAGATCTTCCCTGAGGAGAGGGACCCCCTCTGGCAGGTTAGGGAACTGCAATTATTATTACAGACATGGTAGTACATCGGTTGTTAGTTACTGTTTCCTATTTTGGATATGTACTGTTTTCTTGAGATTGTTATAATAAAGTTTGGCCTATCAATTTATTTGACTTTGCAATGAAATGACTTACTGGTGAGCTATATGTACTGGTGACCCTAACCTAACCCCCTCTCTATTTGTCCTCAGAACCCATGTCAGGACAAGAGGCATAAAGACATCTGGTCGAAGGAAAAGACCTGTGATAGACTACCCAGGTTCTTGGTCGTAGGCCCACAGAAAACAGGTGAGACCCTGTGGCCGTCCATTCTCCTCCGACGTAACCTCTCTCGCTCTTCGCACACTCTTGGCCAGAATGTGTTGCACGGTGGCATTTGTGGTGGTGAGTTTCAGTCCAACCAAAAGTGTATATTTGTATGTGTAATTTCAGGCACCACAGCCCTGCACTCATTCCTGAGCCTCCACCCTGCCATCACCAGTAGCTTCCCCAGTCCTGTCACCTTTGAGGAGATCCAATTCTTTAGCGGGCCCAACTACGACAACGGCATTGACTGGTAAGACAACATTACTGCCCATTCTTTAAACACTATAATGAAGCCTGTAGTCACACCTCAAAATTGTCTCTATGTAGTTCCTTCATGCTTACTTGTAGTTTAGTCTTCCTCCATATTGCTGTCTTATCTAGTCCTCTCATATCAGTGAGAACGTATAACAGTATGGTCTATTTGGTCCTAGGTGCAAAGCGACATGGAGCAGAAAGCCATTCAAAGTTATTGGGACTTTTTATGTCATAAGCTCTCCCCTGGCCCTCAGTAAACCAAACTGTTCTCCCCCCTCTTCTCTTCAGGTACATGGACTTCTTCCCCTTCCCATCGAATGTCAGCACAGACTTCATGTTTGAGAAAAGTGCCAACTACTTTGACACGGAGGTAGCCCCTAAGAGAGCGGCGGCCCTGCTGTCCCGGGCCAAGATCCTGGCTGTGCTCATCAACCCAGTGGACCGCGCCTACTCCTGGTACCAGGTGGGTCGATCACACTACACAGATCAGGTTCACCAATGTTCAGGATCAGCTCTAACTACCTCAGCCATAATATGAACCATTAGGGTCATGAAATAATAACTGTTCCCAGACCATTTTGACCGTTAAGTGACCACACATGCTGAAGAAACTGCAGGATGTAGAGTCATCTGTTTTTATTTTAGCTTCACCTGTGAGGTTTATTTGCTTGTAGGCCATTATTGTAAATAAGAATTTGTTCTTAACTGACTTGCCTAGTTAAATCTAATAATTATTCTCATTATTTGCTTGTAGTTACTTTAACAAGCAGGGGAGGTCAAAGTTATCTTGTTACTTGATCCCTTTGAAGCCTGACCTCTGATAACCTTTTGACTCATGATGGCTGACCTTTGACCTATCCCATGTGTGTGACCCTGCAGCACCAGCGGGCTCATCAGGACCCAATGGCCATCAACCACACATTCCTGGAGGTGGTGACAGCGGGGCCTGCCTCCCCCCGAGAGCTGATCATCCTGCAGAGACGCTGCCTTAAACCTGGGGCCTACGCCACCCACCTGGAGCGCTGGCTACACCACTACCAGCCCAGCCAGGTAACACTTTACTGGAAATACACATTCACATAAACAAACATACCATACGAGCACAGCTAGATAATGAAAACTACAGGAGACGCCCCCAATCACCAATTCAGAATCATCCATTCAGTATTTTCCTTGCATCATCATGGCAGTACCACCTGTGTGAAGGTCAGAATGTGAGAGGTGTGATTCCTGTTTCCAGGTGCACATAGTGGACGGGTCCCAGCTGCGTTCCAACCCTGGCCTGGTCATGGAGGGCATCCAGAGGTTCCTGGGGGTCACACCCATCTTCAACTACACTCAGGCTCTGACATACGATGAAAGTAAAGGGTTCTGGTGCCAGCGGGTGGAAGGTGGACGACCCAAGTGTCTTGGCAAGAGCAAAGGCAGGAAATACCCTGACATGACCCCTGAGGTACAGTGACGTCACACACACATTATCCCGTTGCCAGCGTGCCATGATGCATTGTGTTTCACTTTTGTCTAACATGTAATTATGTCTAAACAAGTGCCTCATACAGTCCTTACCTGACTGTTCTCTGCTGTGTGCATTACAGTCGCGTGCCTTCCTGACGGAGCATTACCGGGAGCACAACATGGAGCTGCTGAGGCTGCTGAACCGGCTGGGCCAGCCCCTGCCCGCCTGGCTAAGAGAGGAGCTGCAGAGCTCCAGCTGGAGCTGAGAGTGGAACCACAGCCTGGAATGGAGCACTGCCCCACCCGGCTTGGCCCGGGGGGAGAGGGCCCTGTTCACCCACACCCACACCAGTCACTACAGAGGGTGGATGAGGTGAGAGGGCGGGAGGACAGCCCCCTATCAGGACAATGGACTCCGAAACGCCACTGTAACAACCAAACCTCAAGGGTGGAATAATGACCTCTAATAAGAGAGTTAATAAGTTGGACTGAAACCTCTTGCAGTCGCACACATCGTCTTCATCCAGAAAGTAGAGGACTTGTCTAAGCCTTCAGACGGTTAGACTGACTGATGCCAGGGTCTGGTAGACTGAGAGGGGGTGGGGGAGGTCTAATGTCACCCGACTATTTAACAGGAACTGAACTCACAGGATATCCTGTGGCCCTGTAGCGCATGAATGAGCTCGGAAACATACGTGGTCACAAGATCACACACACACACTTCTCATTTCTTCAGAAGAATGATTGTAAAACGTTGAACATTTTAAATCTGTTGTATATTTTGGGCGGGGGGGGGGGGGGTGTGACAGAATAGACATTGACTAAACGAGACAGCATACTGTAGTGCTCTGGACAGAGGCGTAGGATGGGGTATTAATCACATGCCACAGCACCTCCAGACTCTCTCTGTGCATTCCACTACCCCAGAGCTGAGGCCATTCTGACAAACAAACTGTCTACTAAAGGCCACAGTCGACAGAGAAACCACACACTTTAACATGCACTTTCCCCAACTCTCACATAGGTACCCAGCCAGTTTAGAGCTGCGTAGAGAGAGGAGGATGAGCTAGAGGGAGATGGAAAAAGAGAGGGTCTGTCTCTCTGCCTGTGACTGTCCGTCTTAACAGGAGCGGCTGTCTTGTTTTGTTTATTTTGTAAAAACTACAAAACAAAGACCAACACTGTATCATCTCTAATAAACTCAGAGAGGTTGGAATGGATTGTTTATTTATTTATTTATTTTACCCACAGCTTCTGCATGTCTGTCAATGCAGGAGCCACTGTCTTTTACCCATCTGATGCGGTCTACAGAAGACTGGAATGGAAACGGCAGTACCTCCAGTGTTTGACGGACAGGAGACTAGAGGTACATATTATAGTCTGCAGTACAGTAATTCTACTCTTCGGGAAGGCATCTTTTCAATGTATTATTCCACAGGATCTATCATTTATGTAAGTGATGAAGTCAGAGACGCTGGTGTTTGGCTCGGGCCGGCAAACCGTGCCATTATATCCTCCAAACACCGGCTTCGAGGGCACTATCACTAAACTATGTCGCATGACGAATCTGTGTGAAACCTGTTAAATGGGCAGATCATGTTCATTATTCACGGTCCAGTGTTAACAAGGGACTTGACCACAATCTCCAAAGTCCCTTAGCTGGATAGACTCCAGTAGCAGTGCGTGGGTAAAATCACTGGGGAAGCCAAGCCCCCCTTCCCCCTCAAAAAATAAGCCATATTACAAGCAATGTGTTACCTTACTCTGCGTTGGTTTGACACCGACAAGATACATTTCTATCCTGGATGGATGGACTAGCACACACTTACTTACATGAAAATGACAAAACTGACCACTTATGTTGAAATGTAATTTTAATGAAATACTTCTCAGATTGTTTCCATAATAACAAAGCTATGATGATCTACTAACATTCAAACAAACACTTGATCGTTTAAGTCATGGTTTTATTTATTATATGGTCATGCAGAAATCCAGCATCCAAATGAAAACGGAGTATAGTCATATGTATCCTTACTATATGATTACAATGAAGTAAATATACCTTTTTTATTTTATTTTTTGTACTTTTTTTTAAACGTGATATCACTTCATTTCAATATTTGAGACAAGAGACATTTTCATTGATCTTGAGGATGCAAGTAACATATAGATTTCCATTTTTTTAATCAAGTAAACACAGACAGTGGAAAATATTACCAGAAAGTAGACATGCATATTTCTTTCTCTTGTAAAACTGCATATATAGTTGTTAAAGTGTGTGGCTTTTAATGTATTTTTCAGTATTTGTTTTTGTAAGTATATCAAGGCCCTCTTCCTGTCCTGCTAGCTAGTTAGGTAGGCTATAGTATAATCCAAGGTTAACTATCCTTCCCTCAATAACTATTTCTCTCCTCTTCTTCCCTTTGAATTCTTTTGAAGAGTTGAAGTAAACCGCATAGTAGTTCTCATTCCCATGGCTGTGTGAACACCGACGCAATGAATGGAAGCATCAGGCCCAGTGGGAGAGAGAGAGAGGCCAGTGCCCACAGCACAAAGTCAGGAAAAACTATTTGAGCCAAAAAAAACATCACACAGTTCAGTACTGTATACATTGCATTATGGTGCAAAAGGGAAACAGGTTCATGGCAGATATGTCACAATGCGCAGTAGGGTGGGCGGGGCCAGTTATGACCATGATATGAACACCGAGCACAGGCTTTGTTTTAACATGTTTCATTCAACATGTTTTGATATAATATTCTATGACCAAGAGTCTCATCGGTAGGTTGTTGTCTTTTCGGTGCCCGGCCTTCCACAGGTTCAATGGAACGCCAGTACTATGGAGCTGCTTAGCACAGAAATGAAGGGGTTAACAGCAAGCTTCACCCCTCTGGCGGTACAAAGTCACAAGTTGCTACAACACAGTGAAAAACAGTGTTCCAATGTTTTACCATTATCACAAAGATATGTTTTTAAAGGGAGATTGTCTTTAGTGTATATTTGTGTGTGTGTCTCTCATAACAAACAAATAAACGCAACAATTTCAAAGATTTTGCAGAGTTACAGTTCATATACATAAATTAGGCTCTAATCACATGACCGGGCAGGGGCACAGCCATGGGTGGGCCTGGGAGGAGAGCATAGGCCCACCCACTGGGAGCCAGGCCCAGCCAATCAGTGTTCTTTCCCCACAAAAAGGCTTTATTACAGACAAAAATACTCCTCAGAAGCACCCTCCTTCCCGTTAATGGTAAAACATAGGAACACTCCTCAGCAGCAGCCCCCTCGATCCCTTAGGTGAAGAAGCAGGATGAGGAGGGCTGGCATGGTTACAAGTGTTCTGCGGTTGTGAGGCCGGCTGGACATACTACCAAATTCTCTAAAATGTTATGGTAGAGAAATGAACATGACATTTTCTGGCAACAGCTCTGGTGGACATTCCTGCAGTCAGCATGCCAATTGCATGTTCCCTCAACATTGTGTTATGTGACAAAACTGCAGATTTTAGAGTGACCTTTCATTGTCCACAGCACAGGGAGCACCAGCTTCTTCATATGCCACACCTGTCAGGCGGATGTATTATCTTGGCAAAGGAGAAATGCTCATTAAGAGGGATGTAAACCGATTTGTGCTCAAAATTTGAGATATTTAAGCTTTTTGTGAGTATGGAACATTTCTGGGATCTTTATTTCAGCTCATGAAACATGGGACCAGCACTTTACATGTTGCGTTTTATATTTTTGTTCAGTGTATATATATATTCAAATATAATTTGCATTGGGAGTGCACTGTGTGTGTTGATTCCACATATGTGTATTGTGGGAATTGGGTTGGACAGGGGAGGCTTGGGTGTGATTGGCCAGCTGCCTGAGCCCCCAACCCCCACCTCAACTGCCTCCCCATATTTCCAGCTCCAATCTCAAAATGAAATGGATTATTCATAATAATACCAACAGTACAAACACTAACATCTAGAACAGTTACTGAAACCGGGATAAAGGGACCAATCCATGGATTGCCTTAAGCGTGGCCCCCAGATCCACCTCCCGGCCCTTCCCCAGCCAGCTGTTCGACATGCCACCACCAGCCACTGGCCAACTCAACACCCCACTTTACAGCATTTTCATTTTCACATGCTTTTAGTGCCAATGACTTTACAGAGAGGTATGGCAAGCAAAGACGGACAATATACAATGTTCGAGAACAGGACAGGGACCAGAACAAGAGAGACAGGCAAAGGGTGATATCACACTGAGTAGCGCTAATAGAAAGCTGATTAGCAGGGTCACTAACTATAGAAACACAGGTAGAGACCCCAGGAGTAAGTGAGCTTAACCTGAAGTTGCAGAAACGTTCATCCGGGGAGTGAACAGAACAGCATTGAGTCTCAAGTTTGTGCCAAACAGTACCGGCCATTTTAGATTTTATTACATTTTTCCATATTTCCCCCCAAAAATGTTTTGTCAAACATGTTAAAGTCAGAGTAGAAAACAATAGGAAGGAGAAGAGTACGAGCTTTCAGAGTTTGTGGTTTGGGGTCTCCGTCAGAATAGTAGCAGTAGGCTTGATTGATTCGGCACACTGAACCAATAGTAGTGTTCTGCAACTTCAGGTTGTGCTGGTCAGGAGAATGTGGCCTGTTGCTGGAGGAGCTGGCTGGTCTACATACCCAAAGGGCACAGCACAGTGAGCTTGATTTTGGGCCTTGTGTGAGCATGCATGTGTGCATATACACTGGGGATCTCAAAGCGCAAACGAGCTTGAAAAGGGAGCTATAGGGACATGAGAACACATCTTCACTCTCACACACGCATCCAAACCCTGAAAGTAAAGTCTTTCTCCTTATAAATATGAATGTATACATTACTATATTAAATAAAGTCCCCATTAAAAAAAATCTTCACACACAAAATACTTTCAAAGACAGCATCATTCAGGGGATAAAAATGAAGAGGTCCACAATGACACATCAGAATACTAAAAAACAGAGTCCCTTCTGCAACGCACCCGACCCATAAAATGTTGATATTACTGTAAGTAACAATTTAGAGCTTGGTTCAATTCGTATCGCGGAAGTTCAGCACGCGTTTGAAATTTAAAGGCAATGTGCTCACGTTCATGGAGACTGCATTCACGGCAAACGCTGCATCGGTCAGCTCAATCATAAATATTACCTTTAAATTTCAATCGCGCCATAGCGCTGAACCTGCCATACGGATTGAATCAAGCTTTTTGTTTGTCAGAAATGTTCCCTTCTAGCATTTGTTTGCATCCAACAACAGAAATAATTAGATATGTTAACTGTGAAACAAACAAACAACCACCACAAAAAATAGGGTGTTCTCCTTTTTCTATTGTTTTTTATAGAAAATTCACATTTATTTTCTTTAATCATTACTACCATACCTGCTGAATAAATGTGAAGGTTTTTTATAATTTATTTTACATATGTTAATACTTTAAACACCTTTCAAAACTGCAAAAAAATATGGATCCATGGAAAAGGACAAGACAGCGCCCCCCTGTGGGCGTCAGAAGCATGCACCGTCCGGAGGGCAGGGCTTCAGCTACAGCCGGCCCCCAACATATAGCTAGGGTTGGACTGGATTGGTGGTGGTGGTGTTGTCAGTCGGTCGGCTTTAAAATATTTTATTTTGTTAGATTTTCCCCTTAGATTTTAAACTTCCAAGCGTTCTCTTCTGGCAGGGCTCTTGGCGCCAATCCGACCACTGAGAAAATGCTCCAATCGGCTTCAGAATTCAGGCAAAGCTGAGAGAAAGGAAGAGAGTGGTAGGAAGGGCACAGGACAGCCTGTCAAGAGTGTGTACATCTCCAAACTACTCCTGAGTTTACATAACTTTATACACTAGTATACAAAACATTATACAAAACATTATGAACACCTGCTCTTTCCACTACAGACTGACCAGGTGAAAGCTGTGATCCCTTATTGATGTCACTTGTTAAATCCACTTCAATCAGTGTAGATGAAGGGGAGGAGACGGGTTAAAGAAGGATTTTGAAGCCTTGAGGCAATTGAGACATGGATTATGTATGTGCGCCATTCAGATGGTGAATGGACAAGACAAAACATTTAAGTGCCTTTGAATGGAGTATGGTAGTAGGTGGCAGGTGCACCAGTCTGTGTCAAGAACTGCAATGTTGCTGGGTTTTTCACGCTCAACCGTTTCCCGTGTATATCAAGAATATATCACCACCCAAAGGCCATCCAGCCAACTTGATACAACTGTGGGAAGTATTGGAATCAACATGGGCCAGCATCCCTGGGGAACGCTTTCGACACCTTGGGGGGCGGCGGGGAACTCAATATTACTCAGTATATACAGCACTTAGACCTCTTTGCAACAGGAGGCACATAAGATCACACACAGTGCCTCGGAAAGTATTCAGACCCCTTGACTTTATTAATACATTTTAGAATAAGGCCGGAACAAAATGTGGAAAAAGTCAAGGTGGTCTGAATACTTTCAAAAGGCACTGTTCATCAACACAAATATATGTACAGTATCAGCACGTGTGTGAGGGAGAGCACACACAGGCTCTAGAATAAAGCTCTCTGCAGTCAGCACCTGTGTCTGATAAAGGTTCACTGGAGCGGTGCGGCAGGCGCTCCTGAACAGTGGAAATGCACGTTGAGCCACTTGGCATCGCGGCGGTGCCACACGCGGGTCTCCTCTGACTGGCAGGAGCGTGGGCGCCCCTGGCTGTCGATGTACTGGGTCAGGCGGATGTAGGCGATGCAGGCCGCGTCCTCCCCGATCAGGTGCACATGGGGGTTCAGGATGGTGGTGTGGACCGGCTTACTGTTCTTACTCAACACTACATGGGAGACAGGGACACAGTCATCAACTTACATGAGTTGGTGTTTAAATGGACTTCACCCTTGATTAGATTCAAATAGAGAAAGACCTACCAGACCTTTAGTGTAAAATAGTGTGCTCAGTGACTTGGTAAAGACATTTTTTTAAATACCACAATGAACACATTAACAGGGTAGTTCCACGAATAGTGTCTTTTAAGTCTCATATTGTTTACATTTTTATGAAACACTCGATTCAACACTCAAACCATGTAGAAATTCCAATAGCAGTGTGTTTTCATTCAAATAAGATTTGCTTTCTCTTAGACCAAATCTAGGAAGATTTTTAACCCACTCAATGCCACGATTTTGTAAAGCCCTAATCATTAGAGATTCATTTACATTTGGCCCTCAGGTGTAAGGTCAACCTTGTAACAAACTGAACTCTCGTTTTAATATGGTAAAACTATCCCTTTAATATATTTGTTTTTTTACAGTTGATCTGGTTCTACTCTTTTTGGCCATTTCTGGTCTTTGTATTGGAAAACTGAGCACGTAGATCATACCACACCAACTGTGTTACCCATCGATGGATAGATAGGCTAGACATTTTTTAACAAGTAAAAATCCCCCCTCCGTGCTGCACACAACAAGCTTACATTCCCCATCACAAGGGGAGATTAGCCTGATTGAAGGTAACATCTATAAACCCTGTCACTTTAGTGGGCACTTTTGTAGTCTTTCTTACCTCTTGAGATGGTAAGACATGTTTTATGAAGTTAAACATGTGCTCTTTATGACAAAAAAAGTCATTTTTGACCAAATTACACTTCCCAAAAGGCACCATTTGTGGAATGACCATGTCTAGTTCCCTGTTGATAAGAAATGCTTACAGTTCTCAAAGTAGAACTTGTGGAAGTCCATGCCCTCCACCAGGTTTCCCAAAGCCTCAGGTTCAAACGAGGTTAGTCCGGGGTCACAGATTCTCCTGGAGGGGAAATCAGACACATCATCAACATCTTAGGTACCACATGAACAGGGCCTACTCCAGTAACGACCAGGGACATCAGCAGGGTTAGGGTTATTCAGTTCTAAACCAGGAGGCACACACACAATCTATGTATGTAAACTCACGTGTAAGCCTCGAAGTCTCCGTTGTTGATGGCCTCAATCAGCTGCTCAGTAATCTTGATGATCTCCTGTTTGCGAGCTGAAATCCGGTGAACGATAGATAGATAGAAAGAAAGATGGCCAGATGGAATTAGAGAGACCCTAAAAGTACTCCGGTCAGAAATACTTGAAGATCAGCATGCAGAACCCCTCACACCCATGCTTCACCTAGCTCACTAGCCCTTTCCTGTATGGAACTGATTGCAGAGACTGCACTCACAATGCCATCAAAGCCTATTGTTGTTTGGTTGTACAAAGACACAGCAGCACTACTGGGGACCACCAATCTCATAAAAACGACTCTAACAGGCCGCAACTCAGCTGCAGTCCAGCTCCCTCCCTTTCCATTCGAATACTCTGCCCTACCCAAAGCACCTGGCAATGTTTGAGTTTTTGAACAGTTTCACTTCCCTAAATCTCAAGTGCATGGAAACAGTTTCTAATTCTCCTAGGTAACTTCAGATGTGTTGATATTTTTGTTCTATAATTCCTGGTCTAAAGCTCAACTATGTCTACAACTCCATCCTCGACACTCATCAGACAAGTGACACACAAACCAACTGGGCTCACTGAAATGTCATCTGGGAGGGTGACACACAGATAGCCCACTACGCCAGACAGCCTACCAGCAGAGTCGAGAAATTCCACACAGCACACAATCCAGCTTATATATATATATACACAGTACCAGTCAAAAGTTTGGACACACATACTCATATCTGAGATTCTTCAAAGTAGCCACCCATTGCCTTGATGACAGCGTTGCACACTCTTGGCATTCTCTCAACCAGCTTCATGAGGAATGCTTTTCCAACAGTCTTGAAGGAGTTCCCACATATGCTGAGCACTTGTTGGCTGCTTTTCCTTGACACTGCGGTCCAACTCATCCCAAATCATCTCCATTGGGTTGAGGTCAGATGATTGTGGAGGCCATGTCATCTGATGCAGCACTCCATAACTCTCATTCTTGGTCAAATAGCCCTTACACAGCCTGGAGGTGTGTTGGGTCATTGTCCTGTTGAAAAACAAATGATAGTCCCACTAAGCGCATACCAGATGGGATGGCGTATTGTGGCAGAATGCTGTGGTAGCCATGCTGGTTAAGTGTGCCTTGAATTCTAAATAAATCACTGACAGTCACCAGCAAAGCACCATCACACCTCCTCCTCCATGCTTCACGGTGGGAACTACACGTGCGGAGATCATCCATTCACCTACTCTGTGTCTCACAAAGACACGGCGGTTGGAACCAAAAATCTCAAATTTGGACTCATCAGACCAAAGGACAGATTTCCACCGGTCTAATGTCCATTGCTCGTGTTTCCTGGCCCAAGCAAGTCTCTTCTTCTTATTAGTGTCCTTTAGTAATGGCTTCTTTGCAGCAATTCAACCATGAAGGCCTGATTCACACAGTCTCCTCTGAACAGTTGATGTTAAGATGTCTGTTACTTGAACTAATTTATTTGGGCTGCATTCTGAGGTGCAGTTAACTCTAATGACCTAATCCTCTGCAGCAGAGGTAACTCTGGGTCTTCCTTTCCTGTGGTGGTCCTCATGGGAACCAGTTTCATCACAGCGCTTGATAGTTTTTGCGACTACATTGACATTTTTCTGATTGACTGACCTTCATGTTTTAAAGTAATGATGGACTGTCGTTTCTCTTTGCTGATTTGTGCTGTTCTTGCCATAATATGGTCTTGGTCTTTTACCAAATAAGGCTATCTTCTGTATACAACTCCTACCTTGTCACAACACAACTGATTGGCTCAAATGGTTCAAATTAACTGCCTTTTAAAAAGGCACACCTGTTAATTGAAATGCATTCCAGGTGAGTACTATCAACCTCATGAAGCTGGTTGAGAGAATGCCAAAGATGTCATCAAAGCGAAGGGTGGCTACTTTGAAGAATATCAAATATAAAATATATTCTGATTGATATATATTCTGAACACATTTTTGGTTACTACATGATTCCATATGTGTTATTTCATAGTTTTAATATCTTCACTTATTCTACAATGCATAAAATAGTAAAAAATTAAGAGAAACCCTGGAATGGTACCATATATATATATATAAAAACTGCGAGCACACCTCTGTTCATATTCCCACAGGAATTATGAACTGGCAAAAAGCAACTCAAGCCTGGCTTTACAGAAGCTGCCCCAGGGCTGTCTAACTTACTCAGCTGCACGTTGCTGCCCCCTGGGGCCACGGAGGGTGGCGCAGGCAGAGCTTGCTCTAAGTCAGGACAGGAGCTATGACCTGAACTTTTCCAATTAGCAAAAGTGTGCTTAGCATCATCATGCAGTGGGGCAGCTGGAAGACAACATGACAACAGCAACAAAATGGCAACCATTTAAGCGATCAAATCAGACAAAAAAAAACTGATAGGACAAGAAGACCCGTTTTCTCAAACTGGAATAATGTGCACACAAATGGCAGTTGTTACATAGTCTGTATAAGTTAACATATAACTTCACACAGGTCTGAGAGGAGCACAATGCCCATATGCAATTGAGTTATATAAAGGATATGTTACATAGAAACCAAACTTAGAAGGACATCCACACACTAATAACGTAGATATACCAATGGGCATAGCGTCACACAGACAGCAGAACATGAAGACACTGTGGCCTCGTTGGCCAGCAGGGGGCAGCAGTCAAGCACTAAACCCAGTTACAGGCCACCACTGAGGAGGATACTGCCTGAGTGAGGAAGTAGGAGAGTACAGACAGACAGAGACACCTCAGGGACAGGGATGGCTGTTTAGTGAGCAGATGACAGAGCAGGCCAGTCTAGGGGTGGATCTCAATTGATCTCAAAAGTCTACAATGCCTTCATCTCTTCAGAGACCTGATGAGAGATTTGCTGCTGTCTGACCAGCAGCAAAAGGAGAGAATGCCTTTAGGCTTATTGAAATCCAGCCTGTGTCTAGTCCAGCTTGTTGTCTGTCTACGGTCTGCTCAGCTGTCAGGCTGGGTGTCTGTGTCAGGGCCATGGGGAGAGATAAATCCATTAAAAGGCCAGTGAGCCTCAAGGTCAGCATTATTTATTTTCTCTGTCAGAGAAAGGAGGGGAAGAGAAAGGGACGAAGGCGTAATGTGGGGAGAGGAACGGAGAGAGATGCAGAAGCTACATGTAGGACACTGGGTCCCAGATTCAGGTTTTCACTTCAGTGAGTAGGGAAAGCCAACAGTGAACGCATGTCTGTGCAAAACAGTGTATATACACAGCAAGTGAGCACAGCATGGTAACTTTTTTGTCCTAGCAATGCGGATACGGGACATGCTTTTGGCAAGGTCTGAGAGGGACTGGAACAGGCTGAGTGATAGATGGGACAGCTGAGTAGCGTCAGTCTGATGAGCTGACACAGAGCTAAGCAGGAGAGATGTGAGACACACATTTTAAAATGTCACACACTGAGACGCAGGAGTCGCACTCACTCCCAATCACTCAGCAGCAATCTGGAAACTTTTAATGGTGAAATATTTTTGGTATTACATTTTTTTTGGATCCCTAAATCACTGTCCGTGTCAGAATACCCGTACTTGCATTCTAAATAGTAGGAATTTTGGATATGCGAAAAAAGACAGTTTTGTAGTATGTGAATTTTTTTTAAATTAAATATGCTTTAAATGCCAGGATTTCACACATATTTCCAAATGGCCAGAATCTACGCAATTGTGCATTAGATTATTCATCCATTAGGATGAGCCTAGTATGCTGACATTTGTTGCATTTGATTTTACTAAAACAGTATGTTCTAAATAGTATGTACTATTAGTACACAGGATGCAGTTTAAATTGGTAGTAGGCAAGCCAGATTTCGGACTCGGCCATTGGCTAATGACTGTCCAAACTAATATTGTCTTAGTATGCATTTGTCTGAAATACTTTGATAAAAATGATTAGTGATTGTAATCATTTGTTCATTTTTTGGGGTGGGCAAGTGATATTCATGTGCACAAACAAACAGAAGATCCTGCAGCTGATATAACTCTACTGAAGATAGTGAGGGGGACCTGGTACAGTGTTGTCCCATTCGAGACAGTCTTCAGCTGGATACAATACGTAATGCCGAAGTTCTAGCACTGTAGCGTGCTTGAAATGTTAAAGGCTATTTCTGATTGAGCCGACATATGCAGCGTTTACCGTGAATGCAGTCTCCGCTAAAGTGGGAACATTGCCTTTAAATGTCAATCGGGCTACAACACAGAACTACAGCACTACGGATTGAATCTAGACCCTAATATTAATGGAGGAACAGTATTATGGGGACAGACAGCTTCAGGGGAACAATATTATGGGGACAATATAAATGAGTTCATAGGGGGAAAGGACACAAAGGTCAGAGTTGAGAGGAGAGGGGTGGTACTGCTGCTGACTTACAGGCGGGTGGGCAGTGAGGGGGCTGAGCCTGGGTCTGTTCCTCACTGGCACTGCACTGGCTGACCATTGCACTGTCCACGCTAGACCCGCACGCAGACACTGCCCCCACCGCAACACACACACGCCAGAGAGAGACAGGAGGATCAGACACAGTTCTGTACACTCTACTATTTTACCAAGAGAAAACAGTACACCCCCAACCTGACCATACACTAGCAAAACCCGCCACACGTTATATATCCCACCACCTCCGCACACAGAGACACACAGGGAGGGGTGTGTGAGTCTCCATCACAACTAGCCAGAGAAACATACACGCACCTCACAAATCAGAAGACACCACAGTGTTACATGTTCAATATCTGACACAACGTAAACCCCCTATTTCACATTCCAGCTGTGCCGATCTCCTCGGAGGAGAGTGTGTATAGCCACTTGGCCAGCACTCCGTATCTATGTCCCAATCGCAGCTCTTCACAGCACTCTTTTTGAGACGACATCGTTGCTGAGCGCCACAGAGACGCATACTGTCATACAGCTCCACTGTGGAGGAGACAAGAGGGTTCCAATCTGTCACTCCAACTTTCTGCCAATGCTTCTCTTTTCTCTCCTACAACATACTGTAAACTGCAGTGCCTTCAGAATGTATTCACACCCCTTAACTTTTTCCACATTTTGTTGTGTTACAAAGTGGGATGTAGTAAAGTAAGGCTTTAATTGTCATCTTTTTGTCAATGATCTACATAAAATACTGTAGTGTCAAAGAGGAATAAAAATGCTAACATTGGTAAAGAAAACACAAAAAAACGTGAAAAATCAATCGCCCGAGTCAATACATGATAGAATCACTGTAGAACAAAAATAAGTTGATGCTGGCTTGTAAATAATGCCTGAGCAGCCATTGTGCAAACAAACTCTCAGAAGTAATCAAAGCACTCTCATGTGGTGGGAAAATGAAAAGGCCTTTAGTGTATTACGGCTTATGCGTGGCGAGAATTTAAAAAAACACAATACAACATCACAAAATAAATGCAATATCATAAAAGTAAAAACCTGTGTACAACATGAGCTCGTTACCAAATGTTCGTAAGAATGGAGAACAAAAATATAAATTTACATTTACATTTAAGTCATTTAGCAGACGCTCTTATCCAGAGCGACTTACAAATTGGTGCATTCACCTTATGGCATCCAGTGGAACAGTCACTTTACAATAGTGCATCTAAATCTTAAAGGGGGGGTGAGAAGGATTACTTATCCTATCTCCGGAAACCCGGAGACACCTGAAATTTACTTTGGGACCCCCCGGAACCAAGAGGCAGCCACGGTTAAGGAACATCATGAAACCTAATTGGAGCATCCTTGAAAGTGATCCTACTCTGTGTGATGTGTTCACTGAACTCTCAGCATTCTCTTACAGGATAAGTTGGTGCGCAGCGACCTCATCCTAGTAACTAAGCCAAGTTAGCTCCCCAAGTCCACAGGCATCTTCCCATGTGGTAAGTGCAATCACTGCCATCACACTGTAAAAACAAATATGTTCGGGGACCCTTGTGGACTAGAACCTATAAAGTCCAATCGTTTGTCAACAGCAAAATGACCTATGTGGTGTACAGGCTGGAGTGGGCATGTGGGCGCTTTTACATAGGATGTACTAAGAGAAGGCTCAAGGACAGGGTGTCTGAATATGCATATGCTATAAGGACTGCTAACAACAAATATCATATGGCTAAACATTACAGACAGGTTGGCCATGGCAGCCCAAACTCTCTGAAAGCCATGGCCATTGAAGTGGTCCCCAGGGGGGGGGGGGGACCTTCAACACAAAATGTTCTGGATCTTTAAACTAAGGGTCACTGTATTGCCAGGTCTAAATGAGGAAATTGATTATTCACCCTTCCTGTAAGAGATATATGGTTTACAAAATGTTTTTGTGGGAGAAAAACATTTGTTCTCCATTCTTAAATTTGGTAACATGAGCTCATGTGTACACAGTTTGTTTTTTCCTTTTATGATATTGCACTTATTTTGTTGTGTTTCATTTGCATTATTCCATGTTTATTTTGTGTATCTTTGTATCTTAAATGTGTTTCCTTCCTCAAGCTTTTGGTGTGGTAATGATTTGAATCACTTCCTGTGAGAGCTGGGATATACACCCGTTTGTTCACCACTATTCTTTGTCACCCTGATAAAGTGTTGTAGCCGCAACACGTCTGTGTCTCTTGTTATTCTCGCCAGGCATAAGCCATAAAACATTAAAGGCTTTTAAATGTTTCCACTACATGAGTGTGCTTTGATTACTTCTGGAAGTTAGTTTGCACAAAGTCTGTTCCGGCATAGTTTACTATCCAGCATCAACTTCTTTGTATACTATAGTATTTTATCCCATGATCTAAGAGCACCTCATGGATTAACTATACTGAACAAAAATATAAACACAACATCCAACAATTTCAAAGATTTTACTGAGTTACAGTTCATATAAGGAAATCAGTCAATTGAAATAAATTCATTAGGCCCTAATCTATGGATTTCACATGACTGGGCAGGGGCGCACAGAAATTAACATTAAATGCAGTCAGCATTCCAATTCCACACTCCCTCAAAACTTGAGACATCTGTGGCATTGTGTTCGGTGACAAAACCACACATTTTAGACTAGCCTTTTATTGTCCCCAGCACAAGGTGCACCTGTGTAATGATCATGCCGTATAATCAGCTTCTTGATATGCCACACCTGTCAGGTGGATGGATTATCTTGGCAAAGGTTAAATGCTCACTAACAGGGATGTAAACACATTTCTGCACAACATTTCAGTGAAATAGGCTTTTTGTGCATATGGACAATTTCTGGGATCTTTTATTTCACCTCATGAAACATGGGACCAACACCTTACATGTTGCATTTTTTTATATTTTTGTTCTGTATATAAACCAAAGAAGCGCTCCTTTCCTATGTTAAAATCACCTTTGGCAGCAATTAAAGCTACATTCTTTCTGAGTAAATCCCTAAGAGATTTTCACACCTGAATTTTGCAACACTTGCCCATTATTCTTTTCAAATTTCTTCAAGCTCTGTCAAACTGGTTGTTGATAATTGCCAAACAACCATTTTCAGGTCTTGCCATACATTTCCAAGCAGATTTCAGTCAAAATTCTAGCTTGGCCACTCAAGGACATTCACTGTCCTCTTGGAAAGCAACTCCAGTGTAGATTTGACCTTCTGTTTTAGGTTATTGTCCTGCTAAAAGGTGAATTAATCTCCCAGTGTCTGGTGAAAAGCAGACTGAACCAGGTTTTCCTCTAGGATTTTGCCTGAGCTTAACTCCATTTCTTTTATATTTTATCCTGAAAAACTTCCCAGTCCTTAATGATTACAAGCATACCCGTAACATGACGCAGCCACCACTACATGTTGTATTGGATTTGCCTCAGATATAACACTTTTGTATTCAGGACAAAAAGTGAATTGCTTTGCCACATTTTTTGCAGTATTACTTTAGTGCCTTGTTGTAACCAGGATGAATGTTTTGGAATATTTTATTCAGTACACGCTTCCATTTTTTCACGCTGTCAATTAGGTTAGTTTTGTCCTATGACAGCCATTAAACTCTAACTGTTTTAAAGTCACCATTGGCCTCATTGGCCTGAGCGGTGTCCTTAATCTCCAGCAACTGAGTTAGGAAGGACGCCTGTATCTTTGTAGTGACTGGGTGTATTGATACACCATCCAAAATGTCATTATTAACTTCATCATGATCAAAGGATCTTCAATGGCAATGTTTTTTTTTTACCCATCTACCAATTGGTGACCTTCTTTGCAAGGAATTGGAAAATCTCCCTGGTCTTTGTGGTTGAATCTGTTTTTGAAATCCACTGCTTGACTGAGGGACCTTTCAGATAATTGTATGTGTGGGGTACAGAGATGAGAGAGTCATTCAAAAAGCATGATAAACTATTATTGCACACAGTGAGTTCATGCAACTTATTATGTGACTTGTTAAGCAAACGTCTACTCATTAACTCATTTAGGCTTGCCATAACAAAGGGATTGAATTCTTTTCAGACATTTCAGCTTTTCATTTTTTATTCATTTGTAAAAACTTCAAAAAACATAATTCGACTTTGACATTATTGGGTATTGTGTGTAGGTCAGTGACCAAAAATCAAAATGGAATCAGATTTAAATTTACATTTACATTTAAGTCATTTAGCAGACGCTCTTATCCAGAGCGACTTACATTGAGGCTGTAACACAACAAAATGTGGAAAAAGTTGCGGTGTGTGAATACTTTCTGAATGCTCTGTAGGTCTCTGGAAATACTGTACGACGTTTGACTTTCATCGATTCCGGTGTCTATGTGCGCACGTCTATATCTGTGTCTCTGTGTTTAAGACCTGAAAGAGGCCTCTGTGTTGGCACATTTTGTCACCCTCTCTCAGAATGTGGGGCCTTTTCGCTCGTCGGCAGGATGACGTCAGTGGCAGAGAGCCTGTCGGTCCTGGAGTCTCCTGACGACTTGAAACCAGGGTGCCCTTGTAAAAGCCTGCAGCGCAGCCACTCGCCCACCACTTGTTAACACTGTTTAAGCAACTAGTTAAAATAGGACGAAGTTGTTATGTAAACACAGCAGTTTGGACGAGCAGTAAAAAGGCCACGTTTTCACACACACACACACACACACACACACACACACACACACACACACACACACACACACACACACACACACACACACACACACACACACACACACACACACACACACACACACACACACACACACACACACACACACACACACACACACACACACACACACACACACACACACACACACACAGAGGTTTTAGAGTGGTGGAGTCCCAACTCTTTAAGCCCAGGGGAGCTGTGAGACCAAGAATAGGGAAACTAGGAACTATCTAAAGACATATAAGACCTTCATGTGCTAGTTTAGTAATTTGTTCAGACAAAGCATAGTCTACGTCCACGGCTAGACCACCCAGTATTCAGCTCCGTCTCTCACAGTCTGGAAAGCTAAGACTACTGTGCTATTTTTCATTCTCAGCAAGACATTTCCTTTCACTCTGTAGGAATACTAACTTCTTTGACTTCTCCACAGCAGCTGTAAGGGCCAAAGGAAAGGCTATTCTCCAATATGGCAGTGCTTCCTCATTCCCTCTCTAGCCATATAATGTATACTCATTTACAAACACATTCCATCTGTGTTTACCTCTCCTATAGGGTACATTTCCCAGATGCTCACAGGCCCAGACACCAGCCTGAAAGTTAACTCAGGCCATCAAAGGCTTCCCAGGCCTTGATCATAATCGATTCTCTTTCTAAAGAAATGAAGGAGAAGGATTGACAACACAGAAGCGCGTGAATGATCATTTATGTATCCCCATTTCTCAGATAACTATGGCTTCTTCAATCACGTGTATAATATATACTACCTCAAGAGGATCCACTGGCCAAGATCTGAGGCCCATCTTGAACTCTAGCCCTGTCTTTCTGACCAACACTTTTGCAGACAGATATATAGATAGAAGACGTGCAAAAACATGCAGAGTAGGTGAACGTTGGGCATACCTTTCCTACCTTTCACATCCTCCTCCTCTGTGATGTTACTGCTCTCTGTAGAGCCCTGTAGGGGAGACGAGTGATGGACAGAAACATGGACGACAGAGAGGAGGAGGAGAGACAGAGATATAACAGGAGGAAACAGAGTTAGTCTGTGTGCTGAGGGATGACTTGGATGGGGCCTTTCCCAGGTGGACGGACGCTCCTCGCGGAGGAACACAAACCCTGCACAAACCAGCCAGGCAGACAGGATGGCGAGCGCATGAGGACCCACACCAAACACAGCCTTTTGGTGAGGTGGTGTACAAACTGTGTGTTAAGGGTCACTTTTTCGGTGTGTATGTGACTTTTTTGGTGGCTGAGCCAGTGTGGTTTGGGGGCGAGGGAGGGACTGTTGCAGCAGTTGCGGCTTGTGTGTTTTGAGGGTTAGTGCGACTAAGTTAGTGTGACTGTCCGTAGACGTGGAGTGGTTAAGCGTTCATGGCGTCAGCGTCGCTCTAAGGTATCTTAGTAGAGCTCCAGCCACTCTGAGGTACCTTAGTAACCACGCTAAGGTATTTTAGCATTAGTATTAGTATTAGCCTATAGCGGCTATGGGATTAGAGAGGTGCAGTAGTGGCTTACCTTGGTGCCGTCAGCTGGGTTGTGCACGACAGTGGTCTGTGGTTCCTAGGGGAAGCAGGAGAGAGTTTAACATGCGGCGACCACCAGGGAAGGCCCAGGGCGTGTGGGATACACACAGTCCACACGCCCGATGCATGTAAACACACACACACAGCGCCAAGCACACACGCCACAGCACAGAGGCAGCAGAGGGGCTCCGTCATGGGGGGCAACGAGACAGGATGGGGTTTTGAGAAGTAGACCATACTACAAACTACCCCAATACACTAGAGGAAGGAGCTATGGACTATGTCACTTATCATTGGCGCTATCAGACCGTAGAAGGGTGTCTCTACAACGTAAAGAAACAGAGGGGACACACACAAAGACAGAAAAGGCTACAAATGTCTGAATTGAGGATGAGGGGATTGACTGGCTAGGAGATTGGATCAGCAGCCCCCCCCCTCCTCCAACCTAGACCATCCCGTCACAGTCAGTCACCATGGAAACACTCATCGCAAAAGCGCATAATAGCTTACAATACTGCATCACAGACACCCCCAATGCACTCCCACATAGCACACCCCTGGACCTTCCCACAGGACACTGGACTACAGACTCAATCTCAACAAAACCACCTACACATGAAGATGCAGTCCCTCAGATAACGAGGCATTAGCTTAAAGGGATAGTGCGACGTTTGGGCAATTAAGTCATGCAGAGACATACAAATGGCATCCATGAGTTAATCTCTGGGTTAGTAGAAAGAAGGGCTTAGTCGCCAAAATGTTGCACTGTCCCTTTAAATGGTACCACAGAGCCTGACATTCTGCCCTTCGGGACATTTATGCATCGTAGCTGTTCAGAACAAGCTTGGAGGCTGATATAGCATAGACAGCACTGTCTTGGGATGACTGACAGATCAACTGAGCGGTGACCCAGAGAGACAAACCATCCTTTAACACTGACCACATCCGCCAATGAATCCACAACAACAGCAAATAGCTTACCGGTAGCCCTACTGGAGAAGAGTAAGAAACTTCCCAATCATTTTGATGGAGGTGGTCCTCTGATTTGGCTCTGATAGAAAAGGGTTTCTCTTAGCCTGGGCGGGGCTCTAGAGTGATTTGGCTTTGATAGAAAAGGGTTTCTCTTAGCCTGGGTGGGGCTCTAGAGTGATTTGGCTTTGATAGAAAAGGGTTTCTCTTAGCCTGGGTGGGGCTCTAGAGTGATTTGGCTTTGATAGAAAAGGGTTTCTCTTAGCCTGGGCAGGGCTCTAGAGTGATTTGGCTTTGATAGAAAAGGGTTTCTCTTAGCCTGGGCGGGGCTCTAGAGTGATTTGGCTTTGATAGAAAAGGGTTTCTCTTAGCCTGGGCAGGGCTCTAGAGTGATTTGGCTTTGATAGAAAAGGGTTTCTCTTAGCCTGGGCAGGGCTCTAGAGTGATTTGGCTTTGATAGAAAAGGGTTTCTCTTAGCCTGGGCAGGGCTCTAGAGTGATTTGGCTCTGTTAGAAAAGGTTTCTCTTAGCCTGGGCAGGGCTCTAGAGTGATTTGGCTTTGATAGAAAAGCGTTTCTCTTAGCCTGGGCAGGGCTCTAGAGTGCGACCATGTTACTTGTATATGCGACCTGGAATGTGAATTTAGGAGCAGCAGTGCGCCTAGAAAAATGAAGGATTCGAGCCTTCTCACCTCAAATATTTAGCATTGTGCTCCTAAATGTCTTTGTGTGTGCCTACATTTTCCAACTTAGGCGAACACGTGCTCATTATTAAAAACGTCAGTGTAGAGCCCTGCTGGGTGCCTGATTGACATTCCACAATTCTTGCCAAACACCCTGGCTAAGATTATCTCCCTCCTACAGGTTTCAAGTCTCTCTCAGGTCACTGGAGCTCAGTAGTTTGTCTGACAGACACCACTATATATGCCTCTAAGCTTTTTCACCACAGTTCTGTGCTTCCCCTGTATATGTTCTGTTAGCAGAGTAGAGGGGCAGAGACAGGACTGGAATGTCACTATAGATGAGTTGTATTATTGAAATGTTGTGTGGGTGCCCCGGGGGAAGGGTTCACAAGGAGATACGTGTAGATAGAGGGACTGCATATTCCATACAATTGGGATATCTCTGTTTCCTGACATTTCTGGATCCTGTTTTACCCATGGTTTTAATGAGCTTTTGAATTTCCTTGTTTTGAATTTGGTATCAAGTTAAAAAATATATATATTTTGACACACCCCGGTTATTGAGCTCGCGTCCTGTAAATGTGTAGCGTATCAAATTCCCAGCATTATCAGGGGACAAATACAAATACCCACAACGGACCCCTAGGAACATTACATCGTGACATTGTGGATATATTCTAAAATACCATTATCTGTGTATGTTTTGTTGTGCATTGTCATACATGTCTGTGTTTGACAAGAAAGTAGGATTGGGTATAACAGGAGCCTAGTGAGAGAGGGTCACAGGCACAAACCAGTTGTTTGGTTTAGAAACCATCAAAACCATCGTCAACATCACACTTTTTTTTCAAAATGGAGGTGAAGAGGAGAGGGTGGAAGGAACGGAGGGAGAAAGAAAAGGGAGAGTCAATAAAGAGGGGATGAGACAAACAGATGGCAAAAAGCAAGAACTGAACACAAACTTAGGGACTAATTCAAAAGAACAGGGGGAGTAAAAGCAACAATGAGAGAAAGCAAGTATAGATGAGATACCATTGGTGCTGAAGATGATATGCTGCTGTCTTTGGTGCTGCTGGTACTGCTCACTACACTGTTTTTACTGTTGTTTGTCTGCGGCTGGGGCAAAAAAAACAACAACACAAAATGACTTCTACAGAGTATACTGTATGTATATATGTAGGCAGACCCATGGGACTGTTCAGCCCCAGTCTACGAGGCTGAGGTGCAGGTCGGTGAGTGTGTGTCATGGAAGAGATATCTTCTTCAGGCTACAGTAAACAATGTTGTCTGCAGAGACTTACGCCTGCAGTGTGCCTGCCAATGTGTCCGGGTGGTGTTTTTCCAGGGACAATTGTTGTCTGTAAAGTATGCACTACGCACTTGCTTTAATTCAGCAGCAGTGTTTTCCCTTTGATACATAAAATGACTGCCTCTTTTGAAAGTCAAAAGGAATTTGTAGGTGCAGAAAGACGGGCTCTGAAGACATTGACACTTCTGTGCGAGCAAATTAACATTCTTGACACGCTAAATTAATTTAGCGATTTTCTTTCATTTCGGAAATGCCTGTGTGGAGGTCTCCAATTGGGTGTTGGAAGTGGTTTTGAGTCCGTGTCTACCTCTTGAGTGTGATTTCTCTTGTTGCATTACAGTCTACAATCTTTGCAGATATTGCACACGGTATTAACATTTCTAAATACACAGGAATATCGAACACATTGTAAAAATCTCTTAACGACTTTGAGAGTAGAAGCGGACAGGACCCAGCACTTGAATCTCAACATTGATTGGTACCTGCTAGGGTAAAGAAACCACTGTCCCCAGGGACAGCATGGAACACAGTCTGCACCACCTTGTGGAATCAGATCAGAACAAGCACTTAACATCTATGGACCACAAAGAGTCAACCCAGACAGCCAATATCAGATGGCTACAGAATCTGGTTAAGGAATGAAGAATAAGTGACTAGCGGCGCCTAGTTGTCTGAGTCTGCGCATGCAGTGAAAGGCCTTGATGAGAAGGTTGTTGTTTCTCCCAAAAGGTTTAGGCATGTATGTATCTGGACGATTTCCTGAGTAAGACAATGAAAAGTAAGTTGCATGGAGAAGAACGCCTCTCGCCAACAACCCCACAGCCTGACTGTTGTGTCAATAAAGAGCACTAGGCCCTAGAATATCTTCAAGGCAAATAAGAATGCAACTAAAATCGCAACTGTCCCTTTAACAGAGAGTCTTTACAGATGAATTCATGAGAGGTGTTGAAAAGTAGGATCTGTCAATAAAAGGTTAAGAGCAATATGCTGTTGAGGTTTCAGCTGGTACCGGAGTACTTTACTGGTGATAAAATGTCCCAGACAGAGTAGCCTTCTGACACCGTCTCTGACGTGCTCACACCGACACTGAACAAGGCCCAGCTCAATGCTCACCTTCCCCAGAAACTGAACCTACAGTTCACGCGTCAGACATTAGTCCGGTGCTGCCACTCCTCTCCTTCTCTTATAACAGAAACGACCGGCTAAATAATCACAACTACCCATGAAAGGGGATGAGATGGTTGTGATGGTGGGCACATTTGATTGTAGTATTATTGTTCTAAGCAATATGGACATTCTTATGGTTTTTAATGGACCCACAATAGGTTTGAAGAGAGCATGTTAAACACTCATTCCCTCCCAAGAGTAATACAAGCAAAGCTTCCGTGTCTAGTTGAGCCGTTCCAACTCTGGGGTAGAGAACCTGACTCTGATAAGACTTACAATACTGTGTAGCCTACTGTATATTTCTAACATCGGAATCTTTACATCAAAGAGAACACGAGCTGTCGTCGTTAAGGCGGCGTCATCTCTTAGAGCTAGAATCCTTCATTGCTACATCCATTTTTTAACTTGGAAATGAATGATGTTTACCCATTGATTCTTGAAGAATATAACTTATATGCATCATGAGCTTTATTTACGCTACACTACACTATCAATGTTATAAATATAATTTAGACTAGCTTTAAATACAATTTCTTGATTCATTTTCCTGGTAGGCTCACAGATTCCCATTTCAATTCAATATAATATACCTTTTACAATTAGACTGAAAAACAACTAACTAATTTAAACCACAAATGACAGCTACTCTAAATAGCAGATCTTGTCATAGAGTGTGTATGGTGTTGTGGGGAGTGTGCAGTGGTGGTAAGCATGGGGCTTGAGATAGTGCTGGGGTGGGTGAGGTGGTGCAGGACGGCCAGAGAAGAGGGGTCCAGGCTGTGGGATGAATCCTTACAGTGGGCCCCAATGAGGCTCTATGGCTACGTCTACACAGACAGCCCAATTCTGTTATTTTTTCCACTCACTGGTATTCTGACCAATCACATCAGATCTTTTCACATAAGATATTTTTCAGTGCTGATCTGATTGGTCAAAAGACCAATTAGTAAAACATGATCAAAATTTGGCTGCCTGTGTACATGCAGCCAAAGACATGTGAGGTACACTACATGGCCAAAAGTATGTGGACACCTGCTCGTCGAACATCTCATTTCAAAATCATGGGCGTTAATATGGAGTTGGTCTCCCCCCCCCTTGTTGCAATAACAGCCTCCACTCTTCTGGAAAGGCTTTCCACTAGATGTTGGAGCATTGCTGCGGGGACTTGCTTAGATTCAGCCACGAGCATTAGTGAGGTCGGGCACTGATGTTGGGCAATTAGGACTGGCTCGCAGTCAGCATTCCAATTCATTCCTAAGGTCTTCGATGGGGTTGAGGTCAGGGCTCTGTGCAGGCCAGTCAAGTTCTTGCACACCGATCTCAACAAACCATTTCTGTATGGACCTCGCTTTGTGCACAGGGGCATTGTCATGCTGAAACAGGAAAGGGCCTTCCCCAAACTGTTGCCACAAAATTGGAAGCACAGAATCGTCTAGAATGTCATTGTATGCTGTAGCGTTAAGATTTCCCTTCACTGGAACTAAGGGGCCTAGCCCTAACCATGAAAAACAGCCCCAGGCCATTATTCCTCCTCCACCAAACTTTACAGTTGGCACTATGCATTGGGGCAGGTAACGTTTTCTTGGCATCCGACAAACCCAGATTCGTCCGTCAGACGGCCAGATGGTGAAGCATGATTCCTCACTGCTCCAGAGTCTAACAGCGGCGGGCTTTACACCACCATGGAAACCTATTTCATGAAGCTTCCGATAAACAGTTATTGTGCTGACATTGCTTCCCGATGCAGTTTTGAACTTGGTAGTGAGATTTGCAACTGAGGACAGACGATTTTTACGCGCTTAAGCACTTGGTGGTCCCATTCCATGAGCGTGTGTGGCCTACCACTTCACGGGTGAGACGTCGTTGCTCCTAGATGTTTCCACTTCACAACAACAGCACTTACTGTTGACCGGGGCAGCTATAGCAGGGCTGAAATTTGATGAACTGACTTGTTGGAAAGGTGGCATCCTATGACGGTGCCACGTTGAAAGTCACTGAGCTCTTCAGTGAGGACATTCTACTACCAATGTCTGTCTATGTAGATTACAAGGCTGTGTTATCTATTTTATACACCTGTCAGCAACGGGTGTGGTTGAATCCACTCATATGAAGGGGTGTCCACATACTTCTGTATATTTAGTGTAGGTGACTGCACATGCAAGCACTCCACATCTCTCATGCGCCATCCTTACTCAATTCCGGCCTCAAGGTCTGCAGTACTGCTGGTTTCTATCATTCCCCTCTAATCACGGAGTAATTCAGACCTGGGACACCAGGTGATTGGAATCTCTGGTCAATCAGTAACACTGGTCAATCAACTGCCAGGGAGTAAATAAAGCCAGCAGTAATGCGGATTTGACTACTCCTGTCCTGTTGGTCACTACAGAGAGGCTGGGATTGGATGACCATTTCAGAGTGTTCTTTACCCTGTGACATTCTCTGTCCTGTGACATTCCCCAAAAGATGTATCGGTCACTACTGGGTTGTTGCTGCTAAATATGATTTTGTAGGCAACCAAGACAGAAAAAATAAAAGTTGGAAAAAAGAGAAAGTTTCTCTTAAAGGGGAAAAAAACATGAGGGTTCAATAAATCCTCCAAAACTTGAAAAATAAAGAAACAGAAAATATAGATATTTACAATGGCACAAATGCACCCTATTCCTGTTGCTAGGCCAAGTCTGCTGCCATGGGATACACTACCATTGCCATGGTAATCAGTGCGTCTCTGGAAAGTGGAATGGGGGGGGGTCACTTGTGCGTCTCTTCTTATACAGACAAATGTTCTCTCTCCTATACAGACAAATGTTCCGTAGGTTTTTTCCTGCATCAAAAAACAAAACCCACTGACCTCTAACTATTCTATTTACTTTCTGCTACAGTTCTTTTTTCCCGGCTCTTTGGAGGGTTGTGAGGGAGAGACCGTGGCTATGGTTTGGGGTTTGAGTTTCTGGCTTGATACTGACCTACAACTTCTTCCTGGGCAACCCTGGAGCTGTACGCCAATGTGAGAGATGAAGGGCCTACTCTGGGAGGGGAGACAGTACGCTAGTGAATCCATAGACAGGTAGGCTTGGCCTGGCTGCTGGGGAGAGCATTGAGGGGAAATGCAGATGCAGGAACGGGCTGGTGTGTGTTTTTTTGCGTGTCTGTTTGCGCATGTATGCGTGTGTTAGCCCATGTACTGTAGATACTGGTTCTGTGGAAGGGAAATGGTTATGGTGGTGGGAATGCTGGAGATGTTGGATGGAGTTGAGAGAGCCAATGGAATTCCAACAAGACAAAACTGCCACAGACCCTCGAGCATCTCAACCGAGAGAGAAAGAGAGAGAGGGAACAAAAGAGAGAAGGAGATAGAGAAAGACAAAAGCAGATCTCACCATCAAACAAACACTGGAGCTGGACTTCCTTTTCTGAACAGATTGCAACAGAGAGGAGGGGAAAAACAGGGCATCATAGGGAAAAATGAACCAATAAAAATAGAGGGGGGAAAAAATGAAGCTGCCAGTTAGATCCCACAGAGAAAAACACATCCACAGGAGCTTGAAGAAGGACAAACGGGAAACATAGAGGGAGTTGCTTTCCACCAATAAAATAAAATGACATAGCTGTAAAGCAATATGGATCCGTTAAGTCATATTCAACAAATTCATGATCATGACCAATGATATCATGCCACAGATTACAAACACCTGCGTGTGTCCAATGGAAACCTATATATAGTTGTGACCTGCAGTGTTTGACATGACACCCTGATGAAGACGGCTTGGCTCTCGAAACGTTGGTAAATAAATGATTGCGTCGGAGCTACTAGAATGTGCAGCTTTTCTTTTTAACGTTAAGGCGGGTTGTGTTGCTTTAGACCTGGTTATTGTTTGGCCTTTGTCGATCATGGCACTTCACTGCATGCACTGACTCCGTGTTGAAAACCAATGATCTTTCAGCATGCGGATCACTCGGATCACTTAGGATCAGAGGAGAGGTTTTGCTGGTGAAAAAAAATCGTCCTACTTGTCTTTCTGTGCTAGCTGTCTGCACACACAAAGATACACACTCACACACGTCCAAACTGAAAATCATAACTTTACTATCAATTACTATGGGTGTAGATTATATACCATTTACACAATCTGGACAGCTGATATGGACTGAAGTAATATTTATCTATAATAACCTATAATACCCCCCCCCCCCCCCCCCCCCAGCAAGCGATATTTCAACTGCCTGTCATTTTATAAACATTACAGACACTGAGTTGTGAGACGTCTTAAGAAGTAAGACGTCTTGGGGAAGGGGTGACCAAAACGTCTCTCCATTCCCACGGCATACACTGGAAATCTGTCTCCTAATGCCAACGCACTTCTCAGGAAAATAGAGATATAGCAAGAGCAGAGAGAGAGAGAGAGAGAGAGCACTCAGAAGACAGAAGAAGAGAAAAAGAGATGAGGCACAGAGCTTCCATACAGCTCAAAACCCTTACCTTCACTCCACCATCCGACTTCTTGTTGAGTAAACTTTTGCATGCTGAAACAGAAGAGGGAGAGGGACAGACATTAGGACTTGACCAAACAAACCACGCCCAGCGTCAATCAACCAGGAGCCATTGTACTGTCGGAGGACAATAGAGGACAGTGATGTCACGAGCCTCTGTGGTCACTGAGGTGAAGACCTGCTCAGTAGAAGACCTGCTCAGTAGTCATCTGACGCTTGGACATTGAAGACTGTAGGGAGCAGGGTACCTGTATGTACAGTGAGAGCAGGGTGGTACAACAGTACCGTTTCCTTCTCAGCATGCCTCACAGACATATTATGACATATCACATACATGCTCTCGACGCCACACACACTGTACACACATTGCAGTACATTGCAAACGCTCACGTAGAAAAAGAAAAACGACAGTGAGTGAGACATATAAACACGCAGAGAGACACAGAGACGGAGAAAAATAGACACACAAACACATATATGTGATAACCTTCAATCAGGTCTCACAGATCCTCAGTCCCTTACCTTCCATTGAAAAAATGTAGGAAGGAGGGCAAGGGGGAAAAAAGGGCAAGATGTTTGTTTTTTGAAGGTCAGTATCTTCATATATCGTGACAACAGGCACAAATTGGACTAGGGCTCGTTCGCAGGTGGTTCATGCGATGGTGGTTGGTGGGTCTTATCAAAAGCTTGGCATGCATTATCCACAGCAAACTACAGCTCCCAGGGTGCAGTTCAGCTCCTAGAGTGCAGCCCAGCTAAAGGGTGCATCGTAGGGGAAAAAAGGGAGACACCCTGCCTGCCAGGCATCTAAAGCCTAGACTGTACTGCGGTTGTAAGCCGTAACCAGTATATCTTCCTTCAACTGCTGCAATTAAAACAATTGAATTTCATCTATCATCCAGGTGGGAGAAACAAGACGACAAACAGCAACAGAAAGGGCCAAGGAGTCGTGTCCAAGTGTTACTCAAAGCTTCTGTGGGCGTGACCCATCACCAACCAACTCAAGCTGCCAGTGACATAGTGCTGTTCTTTCACCATAGGAAGGTTCACGACGGGAGGAAATCAAACGGAGCAAGCAACACCGAAGGAGATAAAACGAGAAAGAAATCAGAACCACCCAGGTGCATCTGGTAACCCATGCAGGCTTGCAGAGGCACAGATACATGCTGGCTGGTTGGAGGTGCCAGTCCATGCAGGCGAATGCAATGAGGCTGTGGGGTATTGGCATCAACTGGGAATTGATTAAGATCTGTGGATGTTAATTGGACTGATTTGCGGAGGGAAAGTAGGGTGTGGGTGTTTGATAGTTATTTTGTTTTTAGAGCTAAGACTGCCCAAACGTTCGTTGACAAAGATTTATTTCGTGGAAAGAAAGAGAGACATGCACACACTAGGTAGGTAGACTGGCACACATATTGTGCATGCACACACTCACACAGTCCTATTGTATCAGCGCTGTGACTTATTGTGCATTAATAACCTAAGCTAAATCAGGTTAATGTTAAAGGTGTGAAATATGTCTGAATATAGACAAAATAAGGCCATTGTCACCTGACAAATGTAATTATTATGGAAAGGAGAATTCTGTCTGCTATCACACAGCCTCAGACAGCTCTAAATATAGCAGACTAACCAACATCATCATTAAGTTTGTAGACGACACGACAGTGGTAGGTCTGATCGACGACGACAATGAGACAGCCTATAGGGAGGTCAGAGACCTGGCAGTGTGGTGCCAGGACAACAACCTCTCTCTTAATGTCAGCATTACAAAGGAGCTGATCATGGACTACAGGGAAAGGACGGCCGAGCACGCCCCCATTCACATCGACGGGGCCGAAATGGAGTAAATCACTGGGGCCGAGCTTCCTGCCATCCAGGACCTCTATACCAGGCGGTGTTATTGTCAAAGACTCCAGCCACCCAAATCATAAACTGTTCTCTCTGCTACCAGACGGCAAGCATTACTGATGCACCAAGTCTGGAACCAAGATGAGCCTGAATAGCTTCTACCCTCAGGCAATAAGACTGCTAAATAGCTAGTTAAACAGTTAATCAAATAGCTACCCGGACTATCTGCATAGAACCTTTTTGACTCATCACATACAATGTTGCTACTGTTTATTATCTGTCCCTTTATTCCTAGTTCTATGTACATATCTGCCTCAATTACCTCGTACCCCTGCACATCGACTATGTACTGGTACCCAGTGTATATAACCAGGTTATCGTTACTCGTTGTGTATCTATTATTACGTGTTTTACTTTTCTATTATTTCTCTATTTTCTTTCATTCTGCATTGTTAGGAAGGGCCCGTAATTAAGCATTTCACTGTTAGTCCACACCTGTTGTTTACGAAGCATGTGACAAATACAATTTGATTTGATTTGACTCCCTACCTACGTGAGAGAGTGCGCGTGTGACAATGAGAACTATGTCTGTCATCTTCAATTCTCATTTCTTTAGAACATCACACAATGTTAATGCATTGCCAAGGGCTAAAATTTATATTTCTGACGCAGTCCTGCCTCTCCCATCTCCTCATTGGTTTATAGAAGCAGGTACCCACGTGCAATCTCCTCATTGGTTATACCCACGTGATTGAAAAGATGAACTGTGTTGCTGGTTGTCATGGTAATACTATGAAAGTTTAGATGCCACAATCACCATATAAGTTCAAAGATGAAAAAGCCTGGAAGGAGGAGAGATGACTAGAAACGATTCGGTTGACTGTTTTATGTGTGGATTATTTGTCGGAGTAGAGGACCTTGTACATTTCAGGTAAAATAACAACCTAATGTTTATATCCCAGGACCAATTAGCTAGCAACAGAAAGCTAGCTAAATAGGATAAATTAGCTAGCAAGTGCAAGCTAACTAGATAAATTGCCATAAATGTTTAATGCTTTTCGACCTGTCCCCAAATTAGTGTAATTGGTTCAGAGTTTGTTTTGATATTTTAACCTATGTGCCGTGATCGCGTTTGGTGTGAGGGGACAAAATAAATGTATGCACGATGGCACACGCGCGCAACCGGTTTGGGTTCCGTGTAATCCTTAGGGAGGGCCAGTCTTGGTCCAGAGTCCTGGATCACTCAGAGGGTTCTGTCCCTTCCTGGCCAGTTCCCCTCTTTCCACTGGGTTTCTCTGCCTCTAACCCTATTACAGGGGCTGAGTCACTGGCTTACTGGTGCTCTTTCATGCCATCCCTAGGAGGGGTGCGTCACTTGAGTGGGTTGAGTCACTGATGTGATCTTCCTGTCTGGGTTGGCGCCCCCCCTTGGGTTGTGCCGTGGCGGAGATCTTTGTGGGCTATACTCGGCCTTGTCTCAGGATGGTAAGTCGGTGGTTGAAGATATCCCTCTAGTGGTGTAGGGGCTGTGCTTTGTCAAAGTGGGTGGGGTTATATCCTTCCTGTTTGGCCCTGTCCGGGGGTATCATCGGAAGGGGCCACAGTGTCTCCTGACCCCTCCTGTCTCAGCCTCCAGTATTTATGCTGCAGTAGTTTATGTGTCGGGGGGCTAGGGTCAGTTTGTTATACCTGGAGTACTTCTCCTGTCTTATCTGGTGTCCTGTGTGAATTTAAGTATGCTCTCTCTAATTCGTTCTCTCTCTCTCTCTCTCTCTCTCTCTCTCTCTCTCTCTCTCTCTCTCTCTCTCTCTCTCTCTCTCTCTCTCTCTCTCTCTCTCTCTCTCTCTCTCTCTCTCTCTCTCTCTCTCTAGGAGGAGGACCTGAGCTCTACGACCATGCCTCAGGACTACCTGGCATGATGACTCCTTGCTGTCCCCAGTCCACCTGGCCGTGCTGCAGCTCCAGTTTCAACTGTTCTGCCTGCGGCTATGGCATCCTGACCTGTTCACCGGATGTGCTACCTGTACCAGACCTATTATTTGACCATGCTGGTCATTTATGAACATTTGAACATCTTGGCCATGTTCTGTTATAATCTCCACCCTGCACAGCCAGAAGAGGACTGGCCACCCCTCATAGCCTGGTTCCTCTCTAGGTTTCTTCCTAGGTTTTCCCTTTCTCTGGAGTTTTTCCTAGCCAATGTGCTTCAACACCTGCATTGCTTGCTGTTTGTTTGGGGTTTTAGGCTGGGTTGGGTGTGTGTATGTGTCTGTGGGATGTCTTGTTAGGAGGATGGCCACTCTAGAGCTGTAGAGTATGTGCCAGTGAAAGCGGCGTTTAACACTCCGTTAGGGCATTTTGAGTACCGGGTTCTGCCGCGCTGAATTTTTTCTCCGTCCAGGTAAGTGAGGGGTGACGGGCACTCCAGGCTACATGCTAACAAACCAGGGGGCAGTGTTGGCACAGTGCCGGGCTACTGCGGCTCCCCTGCCCTGACTAACATACCTTCTGAAGCAAGAGCAGCTGTGCTGGTGGTGGCCGCAGGGCTGGTGTGCTGTCGGCCCACTATTGGACAGAGAGGCATTCAGTTGGGAGGGACCAACCAGGCAAGAGGCGTGGCCTCTCTAGAGCACAGTGTCACTTACTTCTTTAAGTGCCCCCTCCCCCCCGTTCACACCACTCACCCACCTTTTGGTCATCTCATAGATGATGTGAGGAGGGCAGGCAGATATATCCATGGTCTACAAGCTGTATATCCTACCGATACTTACCCCAATGTGCACAATTGATGTTAACAAAAAAAACTTCAATGGCCTATCATTGATCACAAACGACTATAACAAAAGATTGCCACAAAAAAACACTGAGATCAACAAGTGACAGTTATGCAGTGTTATGAAGCAACATTGTACACACAACACTACTTTCTTACGAGCAGAGAGCTCTATGTCAAATGTCTGCCCTCCACGATAGTGCTTTATAGAGTTGCCTTCAGACGAGGCTGAGATAAGCTCGTTACGTACTGCTGGGATTTGAAATTATAGTCTGAAATGTCTCAATTAGCCAGGAAACGTGGGCCATAGAACTTAGTATCCCAGTATTCCTTGGCACACAGGTGGGTTGTGGATGTATGCAAGGACAAACATCTGCACTCTACAATGCTCCTTATTATAAATGTCACTATCTTATTTATAATGTCGATATAACAACAAAAAGCTCAATGCATCTACTTAGGGAAGTGGTTGAGAGAGCGTTCAAGGCAGTTTCCTCTCCGAGGGAAATTCAATCCGAGGTAAGGACACTAAACCTCTGAACACACAGAAATGTATTATTGCCTATCTTTGGATTACTTTGACGGACTAGAACGCCGAAGAACACTAATGCCATTCTAAATGTGAAGACCCAGATGCCCCCCTCACCTGAGAAGTTTCTGGTCACCAGCATGGTGGTGAGGATGGCTCCCTGGAGAAGACAGAATACAGAGGTAGAACAGGGGATAATATACAATCTCTCAAACACAACCGATTGGATATATGTGTGTGCACCCAAGTGAGTGTCCGTGTCTGTACACACTCACCTTGAGTTTTCTCCTGGCGTTGAACTTGCGCAGGCACTCCACAGTCTCTTGGCGGTGCATCATGGAAGCCACTGTGGAACGTTGCTGGTCGGGGGAAGAGGAGCAGAGAAGTAACAACAAATCAATGATTACGCCATCACAGCACCAGTTATGGAGGTAAAATGGGGCCAACGTTACCATAAATGTAATAGCGTGTGAGTGATAGCCTGGTGATGGGGTGACTTACGCAGATCCATGGGTGCTTGAGAGCCTGGTCAGCAGTGATCCTCTTGGCAGGGTTGATGGTCAACATCTGGTTGATCAGGTTCTTGGCTTCGGGGTCAGGTTTTCCCTTTCTCTGGAGTTTTTCTCAACTGTGCCCACTCTGGGGAGGGGAACTCCTGCATTGCTTGCTGTTTGTTTGGGGGGGTTGGGAGGGGTCTGGGATGTCTTGTTAGGAGGATGGGGAGCTGTAGAGAGAGGAGAGAGAGAGAGAGAGAGAGAGAGAGAGAGAGAGAGAGAGAGAGAGAGAGAGAGAGAGAGAGAGAGAGAGAGAGAGAGAGAGAGAGAGAGAGAGAGAGAGAGAGAGAGAGAGAGAGAGAGAGAGAGAGAGAGAGAGAGAGAGAGAGAGAGAGAGAGGATAAATCATTAGAGATGCACATTAAGTAAATACGGTACAACGACAAATACACAGATAAACATACAGTGTGTTCCAAAAGTATTGGGACAGTGACATGCTTTGTTGTTTTGGCTCTGTACTCCAGCACTTTTGGATTTGAAAGGATGCAATGACAATGAGGTTAAAGTGCAGAGGGTATTTTCATCCATATCGGGTAAACCGTCTATAAATTACAGCACCTTCTGTACAGTCACCCATTTTAGGAGACCAAAAGTATTGGGACAAATAATCTTATATGTGTATTAATGTAGTCCAGTGAAGTATGTGGTTGCTACCATGATTACAGATAATCCTGAATGAATCGTGAATAATGATGAGTAAGAAAGTTACAGAGGCATAAATATCATACTCCAAAAAAATGCTAACCTCCCCTGTTAAAGTAATGGTGAGAGGTTAGCATGTCTTGGGGGTATGATATAAAATGCTAACCTCCCCTGTTATAGTAATGGTGAGAGGTTAGCATGTCTGGGGGGTATGATATAAAATGCTAACCTCCCCTGTTATTGTAATGGTGAGAGGTTAGCATGTCTTGGGGGTATGATATAAAATGCTAACCTCCCCTGTTATTGTAATGGTGAGAGGTTAGCATGTCTTGGGGGTATGATATAAAATGCTAACCTCCCCTGTTATAGTAATGGTGAGAGGTTAGCATGTCTGGGGGGTATGATATAAAATGCTAACCTCCCCTGTTATTGTAATGGTGAGAGGTTAGCATGTCTTGGGGGTATGATATTTGAGCATTTGTAACTTTCTCATCATTATTCGCGATTTATTCAGGACTACCTGTAATCATCATAGCATCCACATTACAGTGCCTTCGGAAAGTATTCAGACCCCTTGACTTTTTCCATATTCTGTTACATTACAGCCTTAGTCTAAAATTGATGAAATAAATACAAATCCTCATCAATCTACACAACACCCTATAATGACAAAAAGAGAAAAGGTTTTTAGAATGTTTGCAAATGTATTAAAAAAAACTGAAATACCTTATTTACATAAGTATTCAGGCCCTTTGCTATGAGCCTCAAAATTGAGCTCAGGTGCATCCTGTTTCCATTGATCATTCTTGAGATGTTTCTACAACTTGATTGGAGTCCACCTGTGGTAAATTCAATTGATTGGACATGATTTGCTAAGACACATACCTGTCTATATAATGCGCCACAGTTGACAGTGCATGTCCGAGCAAAAGCCAAGCCATGAGGCAAAGGAATTGTCCGTAGAGCTCCGAGGCAAAGGAATTGTCCATAGAGCTCCGAGACAGGATTAGGGGAGGGTTTGGCCCGGGGTAGGCCGTCATTGTAAAATAAGAATTTGGTCTTAACTCACTTGCCTAGTTGAATAAAGTTTTTTTTTTATATATATATATATAAAAGGCCTTGGTCAGGGAGGTGACCAAGAACCCCATGGTCACTCTGACAGAGCTCTAGAGTTCCGCTGTGGAGATGGGAGAACCTTCCAGAAGGACAACCATCTCTGCAGCACTCCACCATCAGGCCTTTATGGTAGAGTGTCCAGACGGAAACCATTCCTCAGTAAAAGGCACATGACAGCCCACTTGGAGTTTACCAAAAGGCACCTAAAGGACTCTCGGATCATGAGAAACAAGATTCTCTGGTCTGATGAAACCAGGATTGATCTCTTTGCCCTAAATGCCAAGCATCACGTCTGGAGGAAACCGGCACCATCCCTATGGTGAAGCATGGTGGTCGTAGCATCATGCTGTGGGGATGTTTTTCAGCAGCAGGGACTGGGAGACAAGTCAGGATCGAGGCAAAGATAAACAGAGCAAAGTACAGAGAGATCCTTGATGAAAACCTGCTCCAGAGCACTCAGGACCTCAGGCTGGGGCGAAGGTTCACCTTCCAACATGACAACCACCCTAAGCACACAGCCAAGACAATGCAGGAGTGGCTTCGGAACAAGTCTCTGAATGTCCTTGAGTGGCCCAGCCAGAGCCCGGACTTGAACCCAATCGAACATTTCTGGAGACACCTGAAAATAGCTGTGCAGCGATGCTCCCCATCCAACCTGACAGAGCTTGAGAGGATCTGCAGAGAAGAATGGGAGAAACTCGCCAAATACAGGTGTGCCAAGCTTCTAGTGACATTCCCAGGAAGACTCAAGGCTGTAATCACTGCCAAAGGTAATTCAACAAAGTATTGAGTAAAGGGTCTGAATTCTTATGTCAATATGATATTTCAGTTTTTGTTAGCAAACATTTCTAAAAACCTGTTTTTGCTTTGTCATTATGGAGTATTTTGTGTCGATTGATGAGGGGGGAAAAACTACTGAATACATTTTAGAATAAGGCTGTAATGTAACGAAATGTGGAAAAAGTCAAGGGTTCCACAGCACGAGGCTCTTTGTGATTGAGACTCATTGAATTAGTGAGTACTATGGAAGAGATATTGAGGAGGAGGAGGAGGAGGAGGAGGTAGTGCTGGTCATGGTGGGCCTTTCCACTTCATTCGGCCACCCAAACTAATGCCCTGGCTGGTCCTCATAATCACATTGCTTCCAGACTGCAGCTCTCCGTCACACGCAGACACATTATAAAAATACATACACACACACACACATTACAAAAACACACACACACATTACAAACAAACATGCACACCAGAAATGAGTGCACACGTACACACACACACACTGCAATCACACACTGACACTCAAAGACACACACAAAGAGTACACACATTCTCTCAGGGCGCAAAAAAATCTGCCCACATTGCAGAGATGCCAAACAACGAAGCCTGCTATCTAATTACGAGGACTTATGAGGAAATATAATTGAACTGAATGGTGCTTTCAGACAGCAAATTAAACCAGATACAAAAATAAATCAATTGAATCATAAATTGAAAGTCGGGGCGTACTTGGACATTGCCGCATCGGAAAAGATTGCATCAAATCAATTACTGAAGCCAAAAACAATCCATGTTTATTCAGTTGCATTACACCTCATCCAATCAGATCTGATAAGACAATGGTCAAGACATGAGTTGAATAAAGTGCTAACCAGAGGTGGCCAACCATCCTCCTGGAGAGCTACTAGCTGTACAGGATTTTGCTCCAACCCAGTTGTAACACATCTGAACCTGAATTAGGAGGTAGTTAGTAACTAGCTGGTTAACAGCTACTTGTTAGATGCTACTGCACAGTTGGATATAGGAACACAAGCATTTCACTACACCCAAAATACATCTGCTAAATATGTGTATGTGACGGATCAAATTTGATTTGATTTAGTAGAACCAGCTCTCCCAGGCCCTAAACCAAAGGTATACAGAAAGAATACAAAACACAGTCCTGCTGCATGTATACACATCAGAGCCTCCCTGTTAGCTTGTATTCCTTTTGAGTTGTATCCTGGGGCTGCCACAGTGCAGTAGTCTCCTAGGCCCCTCCCCCTGGGTTAGTAACTGCAGAGGGTCGCTCTGACAGCCTCAATGGGCAGAAAACACAGCTCTATCGCAGCCAATTAAAAATTAACGAGAGCAAAATCTGGACCGGGACCGTTTGGGTCATTACGGGGACCTGAAGGGTATGTAAGCACTCAGACAGGCACACACTCTCTTTTGAGCTCTTTCCCCTCTCCTCCCATCAGTTTAGTGTTAATGGCCTGAGTGCTGCTAAAAGCTCCTTCAAGCCCAACCCAACACCACTTCGCTGCTTCCCAACACCACTCTGCTGCTTCCCAACACAACTCCGCTGCATCCCAACACCACTCCGCTGCTTCCCAACACCACTCCGCTGCATCCCAACACCACTCCGCTGCATCCCAACACCACTCCGCTGCTTCCCAACACCACTCCGCTGCATCCCAACACCACTCCGCTGCATCCCAACACCACTCCGCTGCTTCCCAACACCACTCCGCTGCATCCCAACACCACTCCGCTGCATCCCAACACCACTCCGCTGCATCCCAACACCACTCCGCTGCATCCCAACACCACTCCGCTGCTTCCCAACACCACTCCGCTGCTTCCCAACACCACTCCGCTGCTTCCCAACACCACTCCGTTGCTTCCCTACAGCTCTCCCTCCCTCCATTCCTCCATCCTTCTTCTCTCTTTCCCAAGGCCTCATCCAAACGTACACACCCACGAGCGCAAGCGAACACGTGCATGCAACATACGTGCATGCACACATACACACTGGTCTCTCAGTGAATTCAACATAATATAATCATGCACACACAAATCTGTTCTAATCTCATAGAGGTGAATGGTAAACAGAGAGGGGGGGGGCAGATGGTCACTACTCACATCGTAGGCCCCAGCCTTGATCTGCTGATAGAGCTTGTGCTGATCTTCATCCCAGAAGGGAGGGTAGCCCACCAGGAGAATGTACAGGACAACACCTGAACACAGAACACACACAGGGGGGTGGGGTTATTACACACACAAGCGCACGCACACATTGAAGGAGGGAGTCACTCACCACAGGCCCAGATATCCACCGGCTTGCCGTAGGGGTCCTTCCTCAAGACCTCTGGAGAGAGGTAGCCTGGAGTGCCTGCAAAACCTACAGCAGCAAATAACGTGTCAAAAGGAATTAAACAACACAGTCTAGGATCTTATGTAAAGACATTGCAAGAGAAGTGTACTAACACAGCGTTCTATCATCCCCAGTCAGGAGAGCTCTACTCTGCCCTACAGCGTTCTATCATCCCCAGTCAGGAGAGCTCTACTCTGCCCTACAGCGTTCTATCATCCCCAGTCAGGAGAGCTCTACTCTGCCCTACAGTGTTCTATCATCCCCAGTCAGGAGAGCTCTACTCTGTGTTCTATCATCCCCAGTCAGGAGAGCTCTACTCTGCCCTACAGCGTTCTATCATCCCCAGTCAGGAGAGCTCTACTCTGCCCTACAGTGTTCTATCATCCCCAGTCAGGAGAGCTCTACTCTGCCCTACAGCGTTCTATCATCCCCAGTCAGGAGAGCTCTACTCTGCCCTACAGCGTTCTATCATCCCCAGTCAGGAGAGCTCTACTCTGCCCTACAGCGTTCTATCATCCCCAGTCAGGAGAGCTCTACTCTGCCCTACAGCGTTCTATCATCCCCAGTCAGGAGAGCTCTACTCTGCCCTACAGCGTTCTATCATCCCCAGTCAGGAGAGCTCTACTCTGCCCTACAGCGTTCTATCATCCCCAGTCAGGAGAGCTCTACTCTGCCCTACAGCGTTCTATCATCCCCAGTCAGGAGAGCTCTACTCTGCCCTACAGCGTTCTATCATCCCCAGTCAGGAGAGCTCTACTCTGCCCTACAGCGTTCTATCATCCCCAGTCAGGAGAGCTCTACTCTGCCCTACAGCGTTCTATCATCCCCAGTCAGGAGAGCTCTACTCTGCCCTACAGCGTTCTATCATCCCCAGTCAGGAGAGCTCTACTCTGCCCTACAGCGTTCTATCATCCCCAGTCAGGAGAGCTCTACTCTGCCCCACAGCTGCCCTTCTATCATCCCCAGTCAGGAGAGCTCTACTCTGCCCTACAGCGTTCTATCATCCCCAGTCAGGAGAGCTCTACTCTGCCCTACAGCGTTCTATCATCCCCAGTCAGGAGAGCTCTACTCTGCCCTACAGCGTTCTATCATCCCCAGTCAGGAGAGCTCTACTCTGCCCTACAGCATTCTATCATCCCCAGTCAGGAGAGCTCTACTCTGCCCTACAGCGTTCTATCATCCCCAGTCAGGAGAGCTCTACTCTGCCCTACAGCGTTCTATCATCCCCAGTTCTATCATCCCCAGGAGAGCTCTACTCTGCCCTACAGCGTTCTATCATCCCCAGTCAGTTCTATCATCCCCAGTCAGAGGAGCTCTACTCTGCCCTCTGCCCTACAGCGTTCTATCATCCCCAGTCAGGAGAGCTCTACTCTGCCCTACAGCGTTCTATCATCCCCAGTCAGGAGAGCTCTACTCTGCCCTACAGTGAAACTGAGAGGTTTTTTTTATTGTCCAGACAAATTCATTGTAGGTAGATCGTTGGAGATGTGGTTATCTTACTATGAGGTACTTTTTTATTCATAATGATCCTGACCTCTGACATGACCTTTGACCCTAGACTGCAGTTACCGCCTTCTTGCTTGTTATACCCACTGGAATACGTTTCCATGATGATTTGTTTTGAATACAATCTCGTGTTAGTATATTTATTGGTATGTGGCTGTCAGTGTCATATAGTTTGAGACTTGTATCAGCAAAGAACAATAAATAATACCAAGGTTTACCGTAGACACCGTAGATCAAAGCTCAGTGAACCCAAGGTAAAAGGCAATAACTGACGTGTGTGATGGAAGTCACTGCCTTTTTCCTTGGTTTCACTTTAACTTTTTGCTCATCCTGCTAACATAAACCCCCATTTTCTCCATAACACAACAGGATATTTGGATATTTGTCCACATGATAAAGCATGTACAGTTGAAGTCGGAGGTTTATGTACACCTTAGCCAAGTACATTTAAACTCAGTTTTTCCTCATTCCTAACATTTAATCCTAGTAAAAATTCCTTGTCTTAGTTAGGATCACCAATTTATTTTAAGAATGTGAAATGTCAGAATAATAGCAGAGAGAAGGATTTATTTCAGCTTTTTTTTGTCATCACATTCCCAGTGGGTCAGAAGTTTACATACACTCAATTAGTATTTGGTAGCATTGACTTTAAATTGTTTAACTTGGATCAAACATTTCAGGTAAACTTCCACAAGCTTCCCACAATAAGTTGGGTGAATTTTGGCCCATTCCTCCTGAGAAGAGCTGGTGTAACTGAGTCAGGTTTGAAGGACTCCTTGCTCGCACACGCTTTTTTCAGTTCTGACCAAAAATGTTCTATAGGATTGAGGTCAGGGCTTTGTGATGGCCACTCCAAAACCTTAACTTTCTTGTCCTTAAGCCATTTTGCCACAACTTTGGAAGTATGCTTTGGGTCCTTGGAAGACCCATTTGCGACCAAGCTTTAACTTCCTGACTGATGTCTTGAGATGTTTATTCAATATATTCACATAAATTTCCTTATGATGCCATCTATTTTGTGAAGTGCACCAGTCCCTCCTGCAGCAAAGCACCCTCACAACATGATGCTGCCACCCCTGTGCTTCACGGTTGGGATGGTGATCTTCGGCTTGCAAGCCTCCCTCTTTTTCCACCAAACATAATGATGGTCATTATCGCCAAACAATTCTATTTTTGTTTCATCAGGACATTTCTCCAAAAAGTACGATCTTTGTCCCCATGTGCGGTTGCAAACTGTAATCTAGCTTTTTAATGGCGGTTTTGGAGCAGTGGCTTCTTCCTTGCTGAGCAGCCTTTCAGGTTATGTCGATGTATGGACTCGTTCTACTGTGGATATAGATAATTTTATACCTGTGTCCTCCAGCATCTTCACACGGTCCTTTGTTGTTGTTCTGGGATTGATTTGCACTTTTTGTACGAAAGTACGTTCATCTCTAGGAGACAGAACGCGTCTCCTTTCTGAGCGGTATGACAGCTGCGTGGTCCCATGGTGTTTATACTTGCGTACTATTGTTTGTACAGATGAACACGGTACCTTCAGCCATTTGGAAATTGCTCCCAAGACTTGTGGAGGTCTACAATTTCTTTCTGAGTTCTTGGCTGATTTATTTTGATTTACCCATGATGTCAAGCAAAGAGGCACTGAGTTTGAAGGTAGGCCTTGAAATACATACACAGGTACACCTTCAATTGACTCAAATGATGTCAGAAGCTTCTAAAGCCATGACATAATTTTCTGGAATTTTCCAAGCTGTTTAAAGGCACAGTCAACTTAGTGTATGTAAACTTCTGACCCACTGGAATTGTGATACAGTGAATTATAAGTGAAACAATCTGTCTGTAAACAATTGTTGGAAAAATGAATTGTGTCATGCACAAAGTAGATGTCCTAACTGACTTGCCAAAACTATAGTTTGTTAACAAGAACTTTGTGGAGTGGTTGAAAAACAACTTTTATTGACTCCAACCTAAGTGTATGTAAACTTCCGACTTCAACTGTATTTAATGTATAAAAAAAATGTAAATAACACATTTTTGACCAAATGTGCAGTTACTGCTCTTTTGCTTGGTAGGGCAGTATTAATGAGTAGCATTCTGATCTGACACCAAGGAACCAGCCAGGCTTCCATTCAGAGATGTCCAGTCTGTCCCTGGAGTGGGCACTTTGGCAAGATAAAACCAATTCTGCCAATTTGGAGCGGATTCCTTTACACTGATCTAATAAACATATATTAATGTATGTGGGTACTCAGTGAAGGCCTGCTGGCCCTGGTTTCTCTCTGGGGTCTGGTGGAAGTGACAGGTTCAAATTGCTCTGACTTGAAAGGTAGACACGGGGGGGGGGGGGACAAATCAAATAGGTCTCCGATTAAAGGTGAGGAGCCCTACTAGCAATACTGAACAACTTCTGGCCTCACTACTTTGATGTGCAAATACCAAGTGACATCATGCCAGTCAGTGAGAGATGGAGGGATGATAGGCAGAGAGATGAGCACCTGATAATGCAGAAAGAGGAGAGGGATGAGTGGGAGGAGAAAGGAGGAGGTAAAGAATTGTCATTAGCCCAGTGGACTGCAGTAGTAAGATCAGTGACACGACCATTAAAGCCCAGTGTACTGATCACCCATCTTACCGAACCATGCTTGCTCGTCTCCCTGCACGTCGATGGCCAGCCCAAAGTCAGCCAACTTCACTGCAGCTCCCTTCAGCTTACTGGCCAGGAGCAGGTTTTCTGGCTACAGACCAGAGCAAAACCACAGAGACAGATAAAGAGAATCAATCAATGAGGCGAAACTAATTGAAGAACAAACTCCTTCAAGAGGCTATAATATAAAAGACACAGACAGAGTTGAGTCATTCAACGGAACTGTGAGGTCCATGTATGCTGACCGCAAAACATGACACGTATCTCGCTCAGAAATTCCATGGAAAAAATGTACTGTAGGTGAAAATGAAGACAGGCATGAATCATTAAAATACATGTGTGTCAGAAGTGGGTGGACATACATGGAGTGTACCACTGGGGGTCAGAGAGGGGCGTGAATGTAATTGGGTATGAGCTTCAATGCGGTGCCGAGGGCCCTCTTGGGCCTGGCTCAGTTTGATTCATGCTGCGACGGGCGCGTGACACTTTTGCTAAGTCTCTCTCTCTCAGGAGAGCGGGATACAGAGAGAAAGAGAATGGGAGAGAGACAGAGTGCAATAGAGACCTGGAGAACAGAGAAAGAGGTAAAGGGCAGAGGAGAGAGAAAGAGGGAGTAGACAGACAGAGGAGAGACAGAAAGACAGAGCGCGAGAGATGACAACCGTCGGGATGAATTAGTCTCTACACTGGCGCTGCAGCAGTGTGACGTCATACAGGTTTCCATG